>NC_041386.1:316046125-316166071 GCF_002162155.2 Triticum dicoccoides | reverse complement strand
GCCGCCCCCTCGTCGTCCGCGCCGCCCCCCAAGACCGGCAAGTCCGGCCGGCGTGCCTCCTTCAAGTCCGGCGACGCTCCGGCACCGACCCCGGAGAACCTCGTTTTGCGTGCTTCGGCGAGATCCAAATCCAAATCCATTTTGCCTCGGTTGAATTTTTGCCCGAAACCCTAATCATTTGGGTATGTTCATCGCATCGTAACTCCGCATCCGTAGCTCCGTTTTGGGCATATAGCATATCAAAATGTTCGCCCCAGAGAGTACATCATTTCATCTCATTGCATCATTTTCATTTGAGTTCATCTTGATGCCTGAAATGCTGTTGGGAGAGTGCTATTTGAGATAATTGTCAGATCTGCCGCTCCAATTAGATATTTGTCATTTTGCCATGATTATTGTGTGCATGATATGCCCCTGAGCTCTACATGTGTTTTGTTATATGTTTTGCCATCTATCCAGAGGTGCAACCCATGTATTTTTGTGATGTGTGTGGTGACTAGCACAAGCTTGCAAAGTGGTGCATTCGTTAATGCTGATTTCAGGGACTTAGCATTTCCACCAAGTCCTTGGTTTGTTTATCTCAATATGCCATATGTTCATGTTGTTTCCTAGTGATCCGTGCCTCTTTTGAGGATGATCAGTAAGGATGTTTTGTTAATCTTGTAGTGCTCTATCCATCCATGTCTTTGTTTGCAATTATGGAGCACCCTAGCTTGAGTCAATCAATCTCTACTTTTTTCATATCGTGAATCTGGGCAGATTGTCTACTTGTTAGCGATTTTGCCGAGGATGTTGTAGTTGATCCGTGCACGATATGTTATTGTTCTTGCCATGTCTAGCTCGTATAATGTGTATTCTTGGTGGGTGTATGCTTAGATTGTCATGACTTGCTCTGTAGTGAGTGCATCGAGCTCGTAAACATGCCTACTTGATATATGTTTTTGCATGCTCCAGTTTTTCACTAAGTTTGTGATTTGATTATGTTTTTGCCATGTTCACATGCTTGCAAATGTATTTTCTGATCCCTTTTGGCTCAAGGTCACTAAGGGACTTTTGTTAAGCTCTTTGAGTATCTCTATGTCATGCTTTACTTTGCCATATTCAGGTCATGTAGCATGTAGTTTTCATGCTCCAAAGTGTGCTACCTGATCTGAAATTCCAGACAAGTGTTAATTTCACTAAGTCTGAAATCTGTTTGCCAAGTGCATTTTTGCCATGCTTGTTTGAACCTGCTAATGGATGAATTGGCCGTAGCTCACTGTTCATCTTTTGTTAATCATCATGAATGGATCCCTGCCATGTATTTTGTTGCCATGTTTGAGTGTTGTAGCATGTTCATCTTGTTGCATTTAGATGGCTACTTGTTGTATATCGCAGACCGGTGCCATATTTGAATTGCTTGCCATTTCCAAACCGTAACTCCGGTTCCGGTGATCTTTATATCGTTTTCAAGCGATTTCACCTCACCTTTCCAGTGGTACACTTGGATTTCCATGTTGAGGCCAGGTTCCTTCATTCCATGTCAAATCTTGCATATGCATCACATATCGCATCCCGCATAGCATACCATCTTTGCATCATATTGTTTGATCTTTGCACGTGGTTGATTGTGTCCTTGTTGCTTGTTTGTCTTGTTTGGGTAGAGCCGGGAGACGAGTTCGCTAACGAGGGGCCCGTTGAGTTTGCTTTCGAGGATCCAGTCAACTCTGACAACTTTGCAGGCAAGATGATCATACCATCGAAATCACCACTATCTTTGCTTTGCTAGATGCTCGCTCTTTTTCTATGCCTATGCTACGATGCCTACCACTTGCTTATCATACCTCCCAAATTGCCATGTCAAACCTCTAACCCACCATGTCCTAGCAAACCGTTGAATGGCTATGTTACCGCTTTGCTCAGCCCCTCTTATAGCGTCGCTAGTTGCAGGTGAAGATTGGAGGCTGTTCCTTGTTGGAACATTATTTACTTGTTGGGATATCATTATATTATCTTGTTATCTTAATGCATCTATATACTTGGTAAAGGGTGGAAGGCTCGGCCTCTCGCCTAGTGTTTTGTTCCACTCTTGCCGCTCGAGTTTCCGTCATATCGGTGTTATGTTCCCGGATTTTGCGTTCCTTACGCGGTTGGGTTATAATGGGAACCCCTTGATAGTTCGCCTTGATTAAAGCCTTTCCAGCAATGCCCAACCTTGGTTTTACCATTTGCCACCTAGCCTCTTTTCCCTTGGGTTTCCGGAGCCCGAGGGTCATCTTATTTAAACCCCCCCCCCCATCCCCACCCCCCCCGGCCAGTGCTCCTCTGAGTGTTGGTCCAACCGAGCGATGTCCGGGGCTACCAGGGTGATAGAGGCGAAGGTGTCCCGATGTTTCGATCAGATGGTGGCTATCGTTTCTGGGGGAGTCGACCTTGACGATCCGACTACGAACGTGCGAGACGTCGCGCCTTAGCAATCGCTAAACCAACTTCCGAGGGGTTATTGACCACGCCGGAGCACGATCAACCTCACCACGAGGGTCTGACTCCTGCAAGCAAACGAAGAACAAGCAAGAAATTGAGATTGCAATCTGGATATTGCGAATATGAGATGAAAGCTTTATTGATCAAGGTGGGGTTCTGTGACGTCTTGGTCTGGTCGTTGGACACAAACGAAGTACGAGAAGTTGCAGCTATGGCGAACTTTTAATCTAAACAAAACCCCAAAGTCTAAACGACGCCCTAAGGGCTGTATATATGGAGAAAGAGGGGGGAATTTCGTGGCCCTTGAGGGTGGGGCCCGAAACCAACCCTAACTCTTGTTTCCCCACACATACGGACTCTAAATATAGCCTATACTTAAGTATTTCGAAATTACATGGGCCTGGCCCATTAATAAGGTGACGCAGCACCTAGAATAGCCTATGGACGAATATTATGAAGTGGCATCTTGTATATTTCATCCAAGGCTTCATGCACTCCTTATGGCGGCTTCAAAGTCCTGAAATCATCACTTGTAACTCCGTTCTTGATCCCCTTGCGCATGCCATCAACTCCATGCGTGTTCTTGCTCCAATGTTCATCCCTCTCCAAGCTAGGCCCTTCATTTGTAAGCAAAACAAATGTATCCAATTTAGGCATCATCATAATCTCATGAACATTAGAATCATTACCAAGAAACGGAAGTACCTGGTAATTTAATTGGCGTGCGCGAGCTCTAGTAATTGGTCCAGTATATGTAACAGTAGGGGCTGTGGGTGTAACAATGGTATTGATGTCCTCATCATCCTCCCCTTCTTGAAATGAAGTCGTCCTCGACGGAAGCTCATCTTCCTCACCCAAATAAGGCTTCAAATCTGCAATGTTAAAAGTGGGACTAACCCCAAAATCTGCAGGTAGCTCAAGTTTATATGCATTATCATTTATTTTCTCTAACACCTTAAAAGGACCATCAGCACGTGGCATTAGCTTTGATTTGCGCAAATTAGGAAATCTATCTTTACGCAAATGTAGCCAAACAAGATCTCCAAGTGCAAACACAACATGTTTTCTACCCTTATCTCCAGCAAGTTTATATTTAGCATTCATACGCTCAATGTTTTCCTTAGTTAACTCATGCATTTTTAAAATCAATTCAGAACGTTCTTTAGCATCAAAATTAACCTTCTCCGAAGATGGAAGAGGCAACAAATCAATAGGTGCACGAGGTAGGAAATCATACACAATTTCAAAAGGGCACATCTTAGTAGTAGAATGCAATGAACCATTATAAGCTATTTCAATATGAGGCAAGCATTCTTCCCACATTTTCTTATTATTATTCAAAACAGCCCTAAGCAAAGTAGACAATGTTCTATTGACTACTTCAGTTTGTCCATCAGTTTGGGGGTGACAAGTAGTACTAAAAAGCAGTTTAGTCCCCAACTTAGCCCATAAACATCTCCAAAAGTGGCTAAGAAATTTAGTATCACGATCTGAAACAATATTATTTGGCACACCATGCAAGCGAATAATTTCACTAAAGAACAAATCAGCAACATTAACAGCATCATCGCTTTTATGACATGGTATAAAGTGTGCCATTTTTGAGAATCTATCCACGACAACAAATATGCTATCCCTCCCCTTCTTTGTTCGAGGTAAAGCTAAAACAAAGTCCATAGATATATCCTCCCAAGGAACACTAGGTATAGGCAAAGGCATATATAAACCATAAGGATTGAGCCGTGACTTAGCTTTTTGACATGTAGTGCATCGAGCAACAAAACGCTCAACATCCCGTCTCATCTTTGGCCAAAAGAAATGTGTAGCAAGTACGTCCTCCGTCTTCTTCACGCCAAAGTGTCCCATTAGTCCTCCTCCATGCGCCTCCTACAACAACAAAAGACGAACGGAGCTAGCTGGAATGCATAGCTTGTTAGCACGAAACACAAATCCATCGTTAAGAACGAACTTGTTCCAAGTTCTCCCTTCCTTACAATTCTGCAATACATCTTTAAATTCAGCATCATGAACATATTGATCTTTGATGGTCTCCAAACCAAATATTTTAAAGTCAAGTTGTGAAAGCATAGTATAACGACGAGACAAGGCATCAGCAATAACATTTTCTTTACCCTTCTTTTGTTTAATGACATAAGGGAAAGTCTCAATGAATTCAACCCATTTAGCATGTCTATGGTTCAGTTTTTCTTGACTTTTAATGTGTTTCAAAGATTCATGATCAGAATGTATAACAAATTCCTTGGGCCATAAATAATGTTGCATGTTTCTAAGGTCAGAACAAGAGCATATAATTCTTTATCATAAGTAGAATAGTTCAGACTAGGCCCACTCAATTTTTCAGAAAAGTATGCAACAGGTTTTCTATCTTGTAATAACACACCTCCTAATCCAATTCCACTAGCATCACATTCAAGCTCAAAAGTCTTATTGAAATTAGGAAGTTGGAGTAAAGGAGCATGTGTCAACTTATCTTTCAATACCGTGAAGGCTTCTTCCTGTGCGGTACCCCAAACAAAAGGCACATCCTTCTTTGTAAGCTCATTGAGAGGTGCAACAATGGTGTTGAAATCTCTCACAAAACGCCTATAGAAACCAGCGAGGCCAAGGAAACTCCTCACTTGTGTGACCGTTTTGGGCTGCGGCCAACTCTCAATAGCTTCAATCTTGGCTTTATCAACTTCAATTCCCTGTGGAGTAACAACATAGCCAAGAAAAGATACTCGGTCGGTGCAAAAGGTGCACTTTCCAAGGTTACCAAACAAACGTGCATCACATAGCCAAGGAGGTGGGAGGACGTCCCAAGGCAGCCTAAAACTAAATCTAGGTCGTACAAGGCCAATGGGCCCAAGTGGAGGTGATGTAACACCTTTGGACTTGTAGTTTGACTCAGATTCTGCTGCAGCATCAGATTGTTTCGTCCACAACTCAATGCTCCGGACGAATTTGAAGGTGATTCCAATTGGATTGGAAAGTGCACGAAATCTAGTTTTCAACAAAAAAAGAATCACCCAATTCGGAGTCCGTATGAAAAACTTGTGTGCGTTTTGAGTCAGGTATGTCTGTGCAGTCCGAATCTGAATCCAGAACGTGAGAGACTTGGACTCTATCTTCTCTTGGGCCAAAAGTGACGTGAGAGAACTTTTTGGACAGCAAATAAACATCTCTTTCTTCCTTATCTTCACATGTGGATTGTACAAATGTCCCATACACCTGCAATTAGACAAAACACAAAAGTGTGTGAAGTATTTTTGTTCTGGATAACATAAATAGATTATTGAATAGTTTGCACTAGAAATCACCTGACAAATATGCATATATGCAATATTTTTGGTCATATCCAAGGTAGTCATGTCCTCATCATCCTCCCCTTCTTGAAAATAAAGCCGTCCTCGGCGTTACTTAATCTGAAATGTGGCTAACAAAAGAGACAAGGTGTACATGTTGTATATGTATATGTCATCCATTTTTACTTCCCTTGATTTTTGCATATATGACACATGAATAGATGAGTAACTTGCATAGTTCATAAAATCTAAAGCTAAAAAATTAGCACAAGAAGTAGAAGGCATGAAAATATTGCAACTCAGTTTGCACATATAAGTGAAGCTCTTATTCATTTCAAAAGATTGACAATGTTCATCATTAAACCATCCCAACATTGGTGAATAAACCTTACTTGCATCAAATTTACATGCTACAACATGCTTAAATAAGCAAACATGCAATAAGTCATTCAACACAGAATCATCACCAAGATTAGAGGTCATATCAAAATGATTAAACATTGGTTCTTTTGCATCAATAGTTAATTCAATGGGTGCACTCAAAATTGTTGGTATTTCAGTTGTTTGATCACATGGCAAAGTCAAATTATCAATGTAGTCCTCTAAAATAGGTGGTGTGATCAAAGTAGTGGTTAGCTCATCAGATGGTGCATTCAAATTGACAAGGCATTCATCATTCTCATGTAGAGATGGAAGATCAGTACCTTTGTCATTACCTCTTATGATCAACTCAGATGATGTAGCCACTCTCGGGGGCGATGTGTCACATGGTGGAGGTGATGTAGTCCTGACAACAACGGATGTGGTTGTCATAGCATGCCTAGTAGTTGAAGGAACAATCATATCAACTCTTGGAATGTGCACCGTGCGCTTGTTCTCCTCGTGGCCAACACGTCGTTTTATTTCCTGTTCAGCTTTGCAAGCAAGATGAAACAAATGGTCCATAGGATAACACTCTTCATGAATTAGTATCTCTTGAATATCACGGTTTAATCCTCCCCAAAATCTATCCATAAAATCATCTTCACTTTCTTCTAAAGAGGAATGCAACAAGGTAGTTTGTAAATCATCATAATATTTTGTTACAGTTTCACTACCTTGTTTTAAGTGTTGCAACTTCTTAATCATGTCACGAGTATAATAAGCAGGGACGAAAGTATGTCGCATGGCAAGTTTCAAATCATCCCAAGTAGTAGGTATATAATCAGGGTGTAACCGACAATATTCACTCCACCAAACCAAAGCATAACCAGTGAAAGAACCAACCACAACCTTAACCTTTTTATGTTCATCGAAATTATGGGAAGCAAATATATTTTTTATGTCGAACTCCCATTCAATATATAAAGTAGGTTTAAAACGGCCATTAAATGGTGGTATAGATACATTAACCTGATCATGTGCATTTGGATGTTTGTGCACCTCTCGTGACGGTTGTGGTATTTGCAAAGGTGGTGGCACGTTTCCCGCGATCGACAAAGCCCATGAATTGACTCTGGATCCTGTCATGATTAGTAGAACAAGAAACAAAACCCAAAAATAATGTTCCTATAACTACTAGGATGTGGTGGTAAAACGCTCACAGTAAAGCAAAAATCAATGTCTTACAAGTTCTTACCATGCAGCAGGCGGTGATCGGCAACCAGCGGTGTCAAGTAACTCCGAATATTGAGTAAAGCGATTGCCAGGGGAGCGTACGTATACACGGTGTAGAAATATGTGGAGCTGGGTTGGCTATATATGGTAGCAAAAGATTAGCAATAATCAATTCAAAGATGCAATGTTGAATAAACGCTCAACGACGGTACTGTGCTGGTCCTAGGCTAGACCGGACTAGAGACGCGAGCCTAGAACACTAATAAGGTCACGGCGTAGCACAACTAGCATCAATGAAGGATACCAAGTAGCTCTTGACAGCAAGATATAAGTGAAGATCACAACGGCAGTGAAGATAAAGATGAAAAACAACTGCCAAGCAGGATATACAACAACTCTCTCTCCAACTTTCCTCTTGAAAAGTTTGAGACAATTTTCTGATAAATTCTTTCAAAGAATGCTACTAACTCAAGCTTTCCAATGCAAAAAGAATCACTCAATTCCGAGTTGATATGAGGAGTCAAAGAATTCTAAAACTGGCCTGAAAAATTGGAACAAGCTGTGTTCACGAACTTCGGAGGGCAAAAAGACCTATTTAGAAGCCGATTTTGAGGTGTCAAATATTGAACTAGCTTCTGCAACTATTTAGATGCGGCTCGTCGCTAGCTTCAATTTGAGTACTCACGGAGCCAAAACGGACTTCGTATGAGAAAGATACACCTGTTTTACTGAATAGTGCGCAAAACAGATTCCAATCCGAATTCAGGTACGAGATTGATTCTAGATAGATCTGATTTTTTTTCTTCTCTCTTTTTTTTTCTCACGCTTTTTTTTTCTTTTTCTTCTCTCTTTTTCTTTTTTTTCTCTTTTTTTTTCCTCTATCTTTTTTTTCTCCCTCTTTCCAAGACAAACTAGATAAGATGCAGATTGGATCAGGCGAAGATGTGAATGACCTCAACTATGATTATGACAATGAACAGTGCGTAGCACGTGGTGGAAATTAATGGATGGAATGGTGGACAGCGGAAGGGATAATGATGCAGCGGCGGCGTGACTAATGTGAACAGAACTCGAAACTCTAAAGGAACTAGACACTAAGACCAGCAACTAACACGACGATGCAACCGATAATTCAACTATGCAAGCAATGAATAGAAAATTGCAAAGGCTCGGACTGGCTTGGATAAATGATGAACAGATCTAACTTTTTTATGGCTTTTTCATGGACTGTAGGTATGAATGACAGATGCGATCTAAACTATGAAAAACTGTAAAATCTCACCGAGCAACCTGAAAACTGATACCACTTGATAGAGGCGAGGGTCCCGATCTTTCGATGAGATGATAACTATCGATTTGGTGGAGACGACTTTGACGATCCGACTACAAACGTGCACGACGTTGCGCCTTAGCAATCACTAAACCAATCTCCTGAGGTTACTGACGATGCCGGAAGCACGGTCAGCCTGACCACGAAGGTCTATTCCTGCAAGCAATCGAAGAACGAGCAAGAATATGATAAAGCAATCTGAATATTGCAAATATATATGAGGTATCGATAATGGTGGGGATCCGGAAGCGGTCTTGGTCTGGTCGTTGGATACAAACGAAGTACAGGAAGTTGCAATGGCTAACTTTTAACTAAACAAATCCCAAGGAAAAGCTACTAGATGGATCTACTTATATAGGAGCAAGGGGTGGCGGCCAAGGAGGTGGGAGGACGTCCCAAGGCAGCCTAAAACTAAATCTAGGTCGTACAAGGCCAATGGGCCCAAGTGGAGGTGATGTAACACCTTTGGACTTGTAGTTTGACTCAGATTCTGCTGCAGCATCAGATTGTTTCGTCCACAACTCAATGCTCCGGACGAATTTGAAGGTGATTCCAATTGGGTTGGAAAGTGCACGAAATCTAGTTTCCAACAAAAAAAGAATCACCCAATTCGGAGTCCGTATGAAAAACTTGTGTGCGTTTTGAGTCAGGTATGTCTGTGCAGTCCGAATCTGAATCCAGAACGTGAGAGACTTGGACTCTATCTTCTCTTGGGCCAAAAGTGACGTGAGAGAACTTTTTGGACAGCAAATAAACATCTCTTTCTTCCTTATCTTCACATGTGGATTGTACAAATGTCCCATACACCTGCAATTAGACAAAACACAAAAGTGTGTGAAGTATTTTTGTTCTGGATAACATAAATAGATTATTGAATAGTTTGCACTAGAAATCACCTGACAAATATGCATATATGCAATATTTTTGGTCATATCCAAGGTAGTCATGTCCTCATCAGTATCCACTACGCAAATCAACTTTGGAGAATATTGTAGAGCCACTCAATTCATCAAGCATATCATCTAGCCTAGGAATAGGATGACGATAATGAATAGTAATATTATTAATGCCTCTACAATCAACGCACATACGCGACGTACCATCCTTTTTCGGCACAAAAATGATAGGAACAGCACAAGGACTAAGGGATTCGCGTATATAACCTTTGTCGAGCAGTTCTTGTACTTGACGCATAATCTCCTTCGTCTCCTCTGGATTTGTACGGTATGGTGCACGGTTGGGTAATGATGCACCAGGAATTAAGTCAATTTGATGCCCAATCCCTCAAATAGGTGGTAATCCCGGTGGCACGTCTTGTGGAAAGACGTCAGGGAACTCCTGCATAATGTTAGTGACAGCAGGAGGCAAAGAGGAAGGCACGTCCTTGAATGAAATTAATGCCTCTTTGCACACAAAAGCATAGCAAACAGATTTGCTAAAATCTAGATCATCAATATCAGATTTGGTGGCAAGTAAACATGCACTTTTCAATTTAATTTCAGAAGCAACACTAGATTGTTTATTATTATTAGGCTGCATTTGTTGCTCAAATTCTTTTGCCACAATCTGATTTTCACTCTTATTTTTCTCCTGTTTTGCTTTATTAGCTCTATTAATATCATCTTTCAAAATGGAATCAGGAGCCATAGGAAGCAAAGTAATATTTTTATCCTTATGAACAAGAGTATACTGATTGTTTCTACCATGGTGAACAGAATTTTTATCAAATTGCCATGGTCTACCAAGTAATAAGGAACATGCTTGCATAGGTACCACATCACAATCAACATAATCAGCATATGTAGAGATACTAAAATGCACACGAACAGTACGTGTTACCTTAACCTTGCCGCTGTTGTTGAACCATTGGATGTAGTAAGGATGTGGATGTGGTCTTGTGGTGAGAGATAGCTTCTCCACCATCTCCATGCTAGCCAAGTTATTGCAGCTCCCTCCATCTATGATGACGCGAACAGAACGTTCCTTCACAACTCCCTTTGTATGGAACAAATTATGCCTCTGATTTTGCTCAGCTTGTGTAACCTGCACACTCAAAACACGTTGAGCAACTAAACATTCATACCTGTCAGCATCTTCAGCAGCCATGTATTGCGTCTCATGATCAGAATCATCTCCACCGTGTTCTTCAGGTGTAATAAGAGCCAAAGTCTCCTCATCATAGTCACTAGCGGACTCATACCCACCATCCTCAGTAGCAATCATCACACGCTGAGATTGGCATTCTCTCGCAAAATGTCCTCTTCCCTTACAACGACGACAAATAATATCACTTGTGTGCCCTGTTGACGCCATGGAAGAAGAAGAGCTCTGCGCAGGTCCAGCAGGTGTGCTCTTGGCAGATAGTGGTGGTTGTGCCTGCTTTCTTGTATCACGGCTGGAGGTGGCAGCTGATGGAGGCGCCGGTGTAGCAGAATGTGTGGAAGTAGATGATGCACGTGGTGTCCATGATGAAGGTCGACCTGCAGAAAAGTTAGTCCGCGCCAATGCCAGTCGATCATGCACTTCACGTTCAGCTTTACAAGCAAGATGGAATAAACGAGTGATATTAGTATACTCCTTATACTCTAGAATCGTCTGAATCTCTCTATTTAATCCACCCATAAAACGTGCAAGCATAGCTTCATTCTCCTCAACAATACCACATCTAATCATGCCAGTTTGTAATTCCTGATAATATTCTTCTACAGAATTTTTCCCTTGTCTTAAACGCTGCATTTTTTGAAGCAATTCACGTTGATAATATGGTGGAACCCAACGCATACGCATAGCAATTTTCAAAGCAGCCCAGGTAGTTGGAATAGGATATAATCTACAATGTTCAGACCACCATACACATGCAAAACTAGTGAAAGCACAAACAGCAGCAGCAACTCGTCTCTCCTCAGGATATTGTAAACATGTAAATCATTGTTCAGTTTCTAACTCCCAAGTAAGATATATATCAGGAACATATCTACCCTCAAATGGTGGAATATTCAATTTCAGTTTAGGAATATGGACATCATCTCGTACCTGAGGTGGTGGTGCAGGCCTACCATTATGAATATATACCTGAGGTCGACCTGCTGGTGGTGGTACAGGTGGCTGCACGTAGTGCTGATTTTGATTAACCTCATCCTCATAATCTCCCATATAATCATCCTCCTCCGCATCAGCAGCAGGAGCCATAGAAGTATCAACAGCAGCACCAACAGTTTGGCCAAACGCAAGAGGAACACGGCTTGCTCGGTGGAGGTCTGTTTCGCGACGTGGAGGTAGTCGTTGTTGTTGTTGTTGGAGAGGTGCGTTAGGTGCAGCGGGTGGTGGTGGTGGAAAACGCGCGAGCAATTCATTAAACTAGTTATCGAGCTTTGTTTCGAACGTCTTCTCAAGGCCAGTGATCTTCCATGGCCTCTTCAAAATTGTTCAGCACATCTTGCACCTGTTCAGTCATCATTTGCTGAAACTTATCATGAAGCTCCTTGTTTGATAAATTCTCCCAGTCAATCTCGTCGTCTTGTGATCCTGGCATGGTTAGCAGCAATAGAAACACACAAGAATATGATCCTACAGACTACGAACAAGTGGTGGTGGTGGGTGTCACAAACCCGTCAAGCAAAACTCAAATTCTTACCAGTTCTTACCCAGCAGCAGGCGGTGATCGGCAACCGTTGTAGTCAAAACTCTCAAAGCTTGGATAGAGCGATTACCAGGGAGAGTCAAACACACGACGTAGATGTATGTGGAGCTGGGAAGGCTTATAATTTGGTAGCAAAAATGATAGAGGCGAGGGTCCCGATCTTTCGATGAGATGATAACTATCGATTTGGTGAAGATGACTTTGACGATCCGACTACAAACGTACACGACGTTGCGCCTTAGCAATCGCTAAACCAACTCCGAGAGGTTATTGACCACGCTGGAGCACAATCAACCTGACCACGAAGGTCTATTCCTGCAAGCAATCGAAGAACGAGCAAGAATATGATAAAGCAATCTGAATATTGCGAATATATATGAAGTATTGATAATGGTGGGGATCCGTAAGCGGACTTGGTCTGGTCGTTGGACACAAACGAAGTACACGAAGTTGCAATGGCTAACTTTTAACTAAAAAAATCCCAAGGAAAAGCTACTAGATGGATCTACTTATATAGGAGCAAGGGGTGGCGGCCAAGGAGGTGGGAGGACGTCCCAAGGCAGCCTAAAACTAAATCTAGGTCGTACAAGGCCAATGGGCCGAAGTGGAGGTGATGTAACACCTTTGGACTTGTAGTTTGACTCGGATTCTATTGCAGCATCAGATTGTATTGTCCACAACTCAACGGTCCGGACGAATTTGAAGATGATTCCAATTTGGTTGGAAAGTGCACGAAATCTAGTTTCCAACAAAAAAAGAATCACCCAATTCGGAGTCCGTATGAAAAACTTGTGTGCGTTTTGAGTCAGGTATGTCTGTGCAGTCCGAATCTGAATCCAGAACGTGAGAGACTTGGACTCTATCTTCTCTTGGGCCAAAAGTGACGTGAGAGAACTTTTTGGACAGCAAATAAACATCTCTTTCTTCCTTATCTTCATATGTGGATTGTACAAATGTCCCATACACCTGCAATTAGACAAAACACAAAAGTGTGTGAAGTATTTTTGTTCTGGATAACATAAATAGATTATTGAATAGTTTGCACTAGAAATCACCTGACAAATATGCATATATGCAATATTTTTGGTCATATCCAAGGTAGTCATGTCCTCATCATCCTCCCCTTCTTGAAAATAAAGCCGTCCTCGGCGTTGCTTAATCTGAAATGTGGCTAACAAAAGAGACAAGGTGTATATGTTGTATATGTATATGTCATCCATTTTTACTTCCCTTGATTTTTGCATATATGACACATGAATAGATGAGTAACTTGCATAGTTCATAAAATCTAAAGCCAAAAAATTAGCACAAGAAGTAGGAGGCATGAAAATATTGCAACTCAGTTTGCACATATAAGTGAAGCTCTTATTCATTTCAAAAGATTGACAATGTTCATCATTAAACCATCCCAACATTGGCGAATAAACCTTACTTGCATCAAATTTACATGCTACAATGATAGAGGCGAGGGTGTCCCGATCTTTCGATGAGATGATAACTATCGATTTGGTGGAGACGACTTTGACGATCCGACTACAAACGTGCACGACGTTGCGCCTTAGCAATCGCTAAACCAACTCCGAGAGGTTACTGACGATGCTGGAAGCACGGTCAGCCTGACCACGAAGGTCTATTCCTGCAAGCAATCGAAGAACGAGCAAGAATATGATAAAGCAATCTGAATATTGCGAATATATATGAAGTATTGATAATGGTGGGGATCCGTAAGCGGTCTTGGTCTGGTCGTTGGACACAAACGAAGTACACGAAGTTGCAATGGCTAACTTTTAACTAAACAAATCCCAAGGAAAAGCTACTAGATGGATCTACTTATATAGGAGCAAGGGGTGGCGGCCAAGGAGGTGGGAGGACGTCCCAAGGCAGCCTAAAACTAAATCTAGGTCGTACAAGGCCAATGGGCCCAAGTGGAGGTGATGTAACACCTTTGGACTTGTAGTTTGACTCGGATTCTGCTGCAGCATCAGATTGTTTCGTCCACAACTCAACGCTCCGGGCGAATTTGAAGGTGATTCCAATTGGGTTGGAAAGTGCACGAAATCTAGTTTCCAACAAAAAAAGAATCAACCAATTCGGAGTCCGTATGAAAAACTTGTGTGCGTTTTGAGTCAGGTATGTCTGTGCAGTCCGAATCTGAATCCAGAACGTGAGAGACTTGGACTCTATCTTCTCTTGGGCCAAAAGTGACGTGAGAGAACTTTTTGGACAGCAAATAAACATCTCTTTCTTCCTTATCTTCATATGTGGATTGTACAAATGTCCCATACACCTGCAATTAGACAAAACACAAAAGTGTGTGAAGTAGTTTTGTTCTGGATAACATAAATAGATTATTGAATAGTTTGCACTAGAAATCACCTGACAAATATGCATATATGCAATATTTTTGGTCATATCCAAGGTAGTCATGTCCTCATCATCCTCCCCTTCTTGAAAATAAAGCCGTCCTCGGCGTTGCTTAATCTGAAATGTGGCTAACAAAAGAGACAAGGTGTACATGTTGTATATGTATATGTCATCCATTTTTACTTCCCTTGATTTTTGCATATATGACACATGAATAGATGAGTAACTTGCATAGTTCATAAAATCTAAAGCCAAAAAATTAGCACAAGAAGTAGAAGGCATGAAAATATTGCAACTCAGTTTGCACATATAAGTGAAGCTCTTGTTCATTTCAAAAGATTGACAATGTTCATCATTAAACCATCCCAACATTGGTAAATAAACCTTACTTGCATCAAATTTACATGCTACAACATGCTTAAATAAGCAAACATGCAATAAGTCATTCAACACAAAATCATCACCAAGATTAGAGGTCATATTAAAATGATTAAACATTGGTTCTTTTGCATCAATAGTTAATTCAATGGGTGCACTCAAAATTGTTGGTATTTCAGTTGTTTGATCACATGGCAAAGTCAAATTATCAACGCAGTCCTCTAAAATAGGTGGTGTGATCAAAGTAGTGGGTAGCTCATCAGATGGTGCATTCAAATTGACAAGGCATTCATCATTCTCATGTAGAGATGGAAGATCAGTACCTTTGTCATTACCTCTTATGATCAACTCAGATGATGTAGCCACTCTCGGGGGCGATGTGTCACATGGTGGAGGTGATGTAGTCCTGACAACAACGGATGTGGTTGTCATAGTATGCCTAGTAGTTGAAGGAACAATCATATCAACTCTTGGAATGTGCACCGTGCGCTTGTTCTCCTCGTGGGCAACACGTCGTTTTATTTCCTGTTCAGCTTTGCAAGCAAGATGAAACAAATGGTCCATAGGATAACACTCTTCATGAATTAGTATCTCTTGAATATCATGGTTTAATCCTCCCCAAAATCTATCCATAAAATCATCTTCACTTTCTTCTAAAGAGGAATGCAACAAGGTAGTTTGTAAATCATCATAATATTTTGTTACAGTTTCACTACCTTGTTTTAAGTGTTGCAACTTCTTAATCATGTCACGAGTATAATAAGCAGGGACGAAAGTATGTCGCATGGCAAGTTTCAAATCATCCCAAGTAGTAGGTATATAATCAGGGTGTAACCGACAATATTCACTCCACCAAACCAAAGCATAACCAGTGAAAGAACCAACCGCAACCTTAACCTTTTTATGTTCATTAAAATTATGGGAAGCAAATATATTTTTTATGTCGACCTCCCATTCAATATATAAAGCAGGTTTAAAACGGCCATTAAATGGTGGTATAGATACATTAACCTGATCATGTGCATTTGGATGTTTGTGCACCTCTCGTGACGGTTGTGGTATTTGCAAAGGTGATGGCACGTCTCCCGCGATCGACAAATCCCACGAATTGACTCTGGATCCTGTCTGATAGAGGCGAGGGTCCCGATCTTTCGATGAGATGATGGATATCGCTTTGGTGGAAGTCGACTTTGACGATCCGACTACGAACGTGCGAGGACGTCGCGCCTTAGCAATCGCTAAACCAACTCCGAGAGGTTATTGACCACGCCGGAGCACGATCAACCTGACCACGAGGGTCTGTTTCCTGCGAGCAAACGAAGAACAAGCAAGAAACTAAGATTGCAATCTGGATATTGCGAATATAAGATGAAAGCTTTATTGATCAAGGTGGGGTTCTGTGACGCCTTTGTCTGGTCGTTGAACACAAACGAAGTACGCGAAGTTGCAGCTATGGCGAACTTTTAATCTAAACAAAACCCCAAAGTCTAAACGATGCCCTAAGGGCTGTATATATGGAGGAAGAGGGGGGGAATTTCGTGGCCCTTGGTGGAGGGGTCCGAAATCAACCCTATCTCTTGTTTCCCCACACATACGGACTCTAAAAATAGCCTATACTTATGTATTTCGAAATTACATGGGCCTGGCCCAATAATAAGGTGACGCAGCACCTAAAATAGCCTCGGGACGAAATTTATGAAGTGGCATCTTGTATATTTCGTCCAAGGCTTCATGCACCCATTATGGTGGCTTCAAAGTCCAGAAATCATCACTTGTAACTCCGTTCTTGTTTCCCTTGCGCATGCCATCATCTCCATGCTTGTTCTTGCTCCAATGTTCATCCTTCTCCAAGCTAGGCCCTTCATTTGTAAGCAAAACAAATGTATCCAATTTAGGCAGCATCATATTCTCATGAACATTAGAATCATTACCAAGAAACGAAAGTACCTGGTAATTTAGTTGGCGTGCACGAGCTCTAGTAATTGGTCCAGTATGTATAGCAGCAGGGGCTGTGGGTGTGACAATTGTATTGATGTCCTCATCACTGTCATGATTAGTAGAACAAGAAACAAAACCCAAAAATAATGTTCCTATAACTACTAGGATGTGGTGGTAAAACGCTCACAGTAAAGCAAATATCAATGTCTTACAAGTTCTTACCATGCAGCAGGCGGTGATCGGCAACCAGCGGTGTCAAGTAACTCCGAATATTGAGTAAAGCGATTGCCAGGGGAGCGTACGTATACACGGTGTAGAAATATGTGGAGCTGGCTTGGCTATATATGGTAGCAAAAGATTACCAATAATCAATTCAGAGATGCAATGTTGAATAAACGCTCAACGACGGTACTGTGCTGGTCCTAGGCTAGACCGGACTAGAGACGCGAGCCTAGAACACTAATGAGGTCACGGCGTAGCACAACTAGCATCAATGAAGGATACTAAGTAGCTCTTGACAGCAAGATATAAGTGAAGATCACAACGGCAGTGAAGATAATGATGAAAAACAACTGCCAAGCAGGATATACAACAACTCTCTCTCCAACTTTCCTCTTGAAAAGTTTGAGACAATTTTCTGATAAATTCTTTCAAAGAATGCTACTAACTCAAGCTTTCCAATGCAAAAAGAATCACTCAATTCCGAGTTGATATGAGGAGTCAAAGAATTCTAAAACTGGCCTGAAAAATTGGAACAAGTTGTGTTCACGAACTTCGGAGGGCAAAAAGACCTATTTAGAAGCCGATTTTGAGGTGTCAAATATTGAACTAGCTTCTGCAACTATTTAGATGTGGCTCGTCGCTATCTTCAATTTGAGTACTCACGGAGCCAAAACTGACTTCGTATGGAGTCTAGATAGATCCGAATTTTGTATTTTTTTCTCCTCTCTTTTTTTTCTCACACTTTTTTTTTCTTTTCCTTTCTTTTTTTTCTCTGACTTTTTTTTTACTTTTTTCTCTCGTTTTTTTTCTCTATCTTTTTTTTCTCTCTCCCTCTTTCCAAAACAAACTAGATAAGATGTAGATTGGATCAAGCGAAGATGGGAACGATCTCAACTATGATTATGACAATGAACGGTGGGTAGCACGTGGAGGAAATTGATGGATGGGTGGTGGACAGCGGAAGGGATAATGATGCAGCGACGACGTGACTAATGTGAACAGAACTCGAAACTCTAAACAACCTAGACACTAAGACTAACAACTCGACACGACGATGCAACCGATAATTCAACTATGCAAGCAATGAAAAGAAAATTGCAAAGGCTCAGACTGGCTTGGACCAAGGATGAATAGATCTAACTCTTTTTTTGTGGCTTTTTCTTGGACAATAGGTAAGAAAATAAATCTAATCTAGGAAAACTGGAAATTCTCACCGAGCAACTTGAAAACTGATACCACTTGATAGAGGCGAGGGTCCCGATCTTTCGATGAGATGATAACTATCGATTTGGTGAAGATGACTTTGACGATCCGACTACAAACGTGCACGACGTTGCGCCTTAGCAATCGCTAAACCAACTCCGAGAGGTTATTGACCACGCTGGAGCACAATCAACCTGACCACGAAGGTCTATTCCTGCAAGCAATCGAAGAACGAGCAAGAATATGATAAAGCAATCTGAATATTGCGAATATATATGAAGTATTGATAATGGTGAAGATGACTCATCTATTCATGTGTCATATATGCAAAATTCAAGGGAAGTAAAAATGGATGACATATACATATACAACATGTACACCTTGTCTCTTTTGTTAGCCACATTTCAGATTAAGCAACGCCGAGGACGGCTTTATTTTCAAGAAGGGGAGGATGATGAGGACATGACTACCTTGGATATGACCAAAAATATTGCATATATGCATATTTGTTAGGTGATTTCTAGTGCAAACTATTCAATAATCTATTTATGTTATCCAGAACAAAAATACTTCACACACTTTTGTGTTTTGTCTAATTGCAGGTGTATGGGACATTTGTACAATCCACATATGAAGATAAGGAAGAAAGAGATGTTTATTTGCTGTCCAAAAAGTTCTCTTACGTCACTTTTGGCCCAAGAGAAGATAGAGTCCAAGTCTCTCACGTTCTGGATTCAGATTCGGACTGCACAGACACACCTGACTCAAAACGCACACAAGTTTTTCATACGGACTCCGAATTGGGTGATTCTTTTTTTGTTGGAAACTAGATTTCGTGCACTTTCCAACCCAATTGGAATCACCTTCAAATTCGTCCGGAGCGTTGAGTTGTGGACGAAACAATCTGATGCTGCAGTAGAATCCGAGTCAAACTACAAGTCCAAAGGTGTTACATCACCTCCACTTGGGCCCATTGGCCTTGTACGACCTAGATTTAGTTTTAGGCTGCCTTGGGACGTCCTCCCACCTCCTTGGCCGCCACCCCTTGCTCCTATATAAGTAGATCCATCTAGTAGCTTTTCCTTGGGATTTGTTTAGTTAAAAGTTAGCCATTGCAACTTCGTGTACTTCGTTTGTGTCCAACGACCAGACCAAGACCGCTTACGGATCCCCACCTTTATCAATACTTCATATATACTCGCAATATTCAGATTGGTTTTATCATATTCTTGCTTGTTCTTCGATTGCTTGCAGGAATAGACCTTCGTGGTCAGGTTGATTGTGCTCCGGCGTGGTCAATAACCTCTCGGAGTTGGTTTAGCGATTGCTAAGGCGCAACGTCGTGCACGTTTGTAGTCGGATCGTCAAAGTCGTCTCCACCAAATCGATAGTTATCATCTCATCGAAAGATCGGGACACCCTGACTCTATCATACACTATCATGTCTTTTGGCCTCGTCAACGCTCCTCCGACTTTCTCTCGCATGATGAACTTCATCTTCAACGCCTACACCAATGACTTCGTTTTGGTCTATCTCGACGACATTCTGGTCTTTTCGAAGAACAAGGAAGATCATGCCAAGCACTTGCGTTTGGTACTCGATAAGCTCAGGGAACACCAGTTCTACGCCAAGTTCTCCAAGTGCAAATTTTGGCTCGATGAGGTTCTTTATCTTGGTCATATCATCTCTGCCGAGGGCATTGCGGTGAGTCCTGAGAAGGTGTCTGCAATTGTGAATTGGGAACCACCTCAGAACATGAAGCAACTCCGTAGCTTCCTCCGTCTCGCAAGCTACTGTCGAAGATTCATTGAAAACTTTTCTAAGATCGCGAAGCCTCTCTCAAATCTTCTCCAGAAGCATGTCAAGTACGTTTGGTCTCCGGAGTGTGACATTGCTTTCAACACTTTGAAAGAGAAATTGGTCACTGCTCCAGTTCTGACTCCTCTTGATGAATCCAAACCGTACGAGGTCTTTTGCGATGCCTCTCTCCAAGGTCTTGGCGCAGTGTTGATGCAAGAGAAGAAAGTTGTGGCTTATACCTCTCGCCAGTTGAAGCCCAATGAAAAGAACTACCCCACTCATGACCTCAAGTTGGCGGCAGTTGTGCATGCTCTTTTGACTTGGAGACATCTCTTATTGGGAAAAAAAGTGGACATCTTCACTGACCACAAGAGTCTCAAGTACATCTTCACTCAGCCTAATCTCAACCTCAGGCAGACTCGATGGGTCGAAATGATTCAAGAGTATAATCCGAGTATCGAGTATACTCCAGGCAAGGCCAATGTGATTGCTGACGCATTGAGCAGGAAGGCTTATTGCAACAGTCTGATTCTCAAGCCTTATCAACCCAAGCTTTGTGAAGTTTTTCGCAAACTTAATCTGCAAGTTGTTCCTCAAGGTTTCCTCACCAACCTTCAAGTCTCTCCTACCTTGGAAGACCAGATTCGCCAAGCCCAGCTTCTTGATGCTATGGTGAAAAAGGTGAAGATTGGGATTGCCAAGAGTCAACCCAAGTACAAGTGTTACCGCCTTGATGACAAGGATACTCTCTTCTTCGAGGATCGTATTGTTGTGCCCAAAGGTGACCTTCGTAAAGTGATCATGAACGAGGCTCACAATTCTCTCCTCTCCATCCACCCTGGGAGCACAAAGATGTAGCAGGACCTCAAGCAGGCTTATTGGTGGACTCGAATGAAGCGCGAGATTGCTCAGTTCGTGAATGAATGTGATGTCTACAGAAGAGTGAAGGCAGAACACCAAAGGCCAGCTGGTCTCCTCCAACCTCTTGCCATTCCAGAATGGAAGTTTGGCCACATTGAGATGGACTTTGATGAGGACATCAATACAATTGTTACACCCACAGCCCCTGCTGCTATACATACAGGACCAATTACTAGAGCTCGTGCACGCCAACTAAATTACCAGGTACTTTCGTTTCTTGGTAATGATTCTAATGTTCATGAGAATATGATGCTGCCTCAATTGGATACATTTGTTTTGCTTACAAATGAAGGGCCTAGCTTGGAGAAGGATGAACATTGGAGCGAGAACAAGCATGGAGATGATGGCATGCGCAAGGGGAACAAGAACGGAGTTACAAGTGATGATTTCAGGACTTTGAAGCCACCATAATGGGTGCATGAAGCCTTGGACGAAATATACAAGATGCCACTTCATAAATTTCGTCCCGAGGCTATTTTAGGTGCTGCGTCACCTTATTATTGGGCCAGGCCCATGTAATTTCGAAATACATAAGTATATGCTATTTTTAGAGTCCGTATGTGTGGGGAAACAAGAGATAGGGTTGAATTCGGACCCCTCCACCAAGGGCCACGAAATTCCCCCTCTTCCTCCATATATACAGCCCTTAGGGAATCGTTTAGACTTTGGGTTTTGTTTAGATTAAAAGTTCGCCATAGCTGCAACTTCGCGTACTTCGTTTGTGTTCAACGACCAGACAAAGGCGTCACAGAACCCCACCTTGATCAATAAAGCTTTCATCTTATATTCGCAATATCCAGATTGCAATCTCAGTTTCTTGCTTGTTCTTCGTTTGCTCGCAGGAAACAGACCCTCGTGGTCAGGTTGATCATGCTCCGGCGTGGTCAATAACCTCTCGGAGTTGGTTTAGCGATTGCTAAGGCGCGACGTCCTCGCACGTTCGTAGTCGGATCCTCAAAGTCGACTGCCACCATAGCGATATCCATCATCTCATCAAAAGACGGGACACCTTTGCCTCTATCAAGTGGTATCAGAGCCGCACCCGCTGCACCTAACGCACCTCTCCAACAACAACAACAATGACTACCTCCACGTCGCGAAATAGACCTCCGCCGAGCGAGCCGTGTTCCTCTTGCGTTTGGCCAAACCGTTGGTGCTGCTGTTGATACTTCTGTGGCTCATGCTGCTGATGCGGAGGAGGATGATTATGTGGGAGCTTACGAGGATGAGGTTGCTCAAAATTAGAACTACGTGCAACCACCAGCACCACCACCAGCAGGTCGACCTCAGGTATATATTCGTAATGGTAGGCCTGCACCACCACCTCAGGTACGAGATGATGTCCATATTCCTAAACTGAAATTGAATATTCCACCATTTGAGGGTAGATATGTTCCTGATATATATCTTACTTGGGAGTTAGAAACTGAACAACGTTTTACATGTTTACAATATCCCGAGGAGAGACGGGTTGCTGCTGCTATTTGTGCTTTCACTAGTTTTGCATGTGTCTGGTGGTCTGAACATTGTAGATTATATCCTATTCCAACTACTTGGGCTGCTTTGAAAACTGCTATGCGTACGCGTTGGGTTCCACCATATTATCAACGTGAATTGCTTCAAAAATTGCAGCGTTTAAGACAAGGAAAAAATTCTGTAGAAGAATATTATCAGGAATTACAAACTGGCATGATTCGATGTGGTATTGTTGAGGAGAATGAAGCTATGCTTGCACGTTTTCTGGGTGGATTAAATAGAGAGATTCAGACAATTCTAGACTATAAGGAGTATACTAATATCACTCGTTTATTCCATCTTGCTTGTAAAGCTGAACGTGAAGTGCAGGATCGACAAGCATTGGCACGAACTAACTTTTCTGCAGGCCGACCTTCACCATGGACACCGTGTGCATCTTCTACTTCAACAGCACCAGCACCACAATCAGGTGCCTCCTACAGCCGTGATACAAGAAAACAGGAACAACCACCATTATCTGTCAAGAGCGCACCTGCCGGGCCTGCACAGAGTTCTTCTTCTTCCAGGGCATCAACAAGGCACACAAGTGATATTATTTGTCGTCGTTGTAAGGGAGGAGGTCATTATGCGAGAGAATGCAAATCTCCGTGTGTGATGATTGCTACCGAGGGTGGTGGATATGAGTCCGCTAGTGACTATGATGAGGAGACATTGGCTCTTATTACACGTGAAGAACATGGTGGAGATGATTCTGATCATGAGACGCAATACATGGCTCTTGAAGACGCTGACAAGTATGAATGTTTAGTTGCTCAACGTGTTTTGAGTGTGCAGGTCACACAAGCTGAGCAAAATCAGAGGCACAATTTGTTCCATACCAAGGGAGTTGTGAAGGAACGTTCTGTGCGCGTCATAATAGACGGAGGGAGCTGCAACAACTTGGCTAGCATGGAGATGGTGGAGAAGCTTTCTCTCACCACAAGACCACATCCACATCCTTACTACATCCAATGGTTCAACAACAACGGCAAGGTTAAGGTAACACGTACTGTTCATGTGCATTTTAGTATCTCTACATATGCTGATTATGTTGATTGTGATGTGGTACCTATGCAAGCATGTTCCTTATTACTTGGTAGACCATGGCAATTTGATAAAAATTCTGTACACCATGGTAGAAACAATCACTATACTCTTGTTCATAAGGATAAAAAAATTACTTTGCTTCCTATGACTCCTGATTCCATTTTGAAAGATGATATTAATAGAGCTAATAAAGCAAAACAGGAGAAGAATAAGAGTGAAAATCAGATTGTGGCAAAAGAATTTGAGCAACAAATGAAGCCTAATAATAAACCATCTAGTGTTGCTTCTAAAATTCAATTGAAAAGTGCATGATTATTTGCCACCAAATCTGATATTGATGAGCTAGATTTCAGCAAATCTGTTTGCTATGCTTTTGTGTGCAAAGAGGCATTATTTTCATTCGAGGACGTGCCTTCCTCTTTGCCTCCTGCTGTCACTAACATTTTGCTGGAGTTCGCTGACGTTTTTCCACAAGATGTGCCACCGGGATTACCGCCTATTCGAGGGATTGAGCATCAGATTGACTTAATTCCCGGTGCTTCACTGCCAAACCGTGCACCATACCATACCAATCCAGAGGAGACGAAGGAGATTATGCGTCAAGTATAAGAGCTTCTCGACAAAGGTTATATACGCGAATCCCTTAGTCCTTGTGCTGTTCCTATTATTCTAGTGCCGAAAAAGGATGGTACATCACGTATGTGTGTTGATTGTAGAGGCATTAATAATATTACTATTCGTTATCATCATCCTATTCCTAGGCTAGATGATATGCTTGATGAATTGAGTGGCTCTACAATATTCTCCAAAGTTGATTTGCGTAGTGGCTACCATCAAATTCGTATGAAATTGGGAGATGAATGGAAAACAGCATTTAAAACTAAGTTTGGATTATATGAGTGGTTAGTCATGCCTTTTGGGTTAACTAATGCACCTAGTACTTTCATGAGATTAATGAACGAAGTTTTACGTGCTTTCATTGGACGATTTGTGGTAGTCTATTTTGATGATATACTGATTTATAGCAGATCTTTGGAAGAACATTTGGAACATTTACGTGTTGTTTTTATTGCTCTACGTGATGCACGTTTGTTTGGTAACCTTGGGAAGTGCACCTTTTGCACCGACCGAGTATCTTTTCTTGGCTATGTTGTTACTCCACAGGGAATTGAAGTTGACAAAGCCAAGATTGAAGCTATTGAGAGTTGGCCGCAGCCCAAAACGGTCACACAAGTGAGGAGTTTTCTTGGCCTCGCTGGATTCTATAGGCGTTTTGTGAGAGATTTCAGCACCATTGCTGCACCTCTCAACGAGCTTACAAAGAAGGATGTGCCTTTTGTTTGGGGTATGATAGAGGCAAAGGTGTCCCGTCTTTCGATGAGATGGTGGATTTCGCTTTGGTGGAAGTCGACTTTGACGATCCGACTACGAACGTGCGAGGACGTCGCGCCTTAGCAATCGCTAAACCAACTCCGAGAGGTTATTGACCACGCCGGAGCACGATCAACCTGACCACGAGGGTCTGTTTCCTGCGAGCAAACGAAGAACAAGCAAGAAACTGAGATTGCAATCTGGATATTGCGAATATAAGATGAAAGCTTTATTGATCAAGGTGGGGTTCTGTGACGCCTTTGTCTGGTCGTTGAACACAAACGAAGTACGCGAAGTTGCAGCTATGGCGAACTTTTAATCTAAACAAAACCCAAAGTCTAAACGATGCCCTAAGGGCTGTATATATGGAGGAAGAGGGGGGAATTTCGTGGCCCTTGGTGGAGGGGTCCGAAATCAACCCTATCTCTTGTTTCCCCACACATACGGACTCTAAAAATAGCCTATACTTATGTATTTCGAAATTACATGGGTCTGGCCCAATAATAAGGTGACGCAGCACCTAAAATAGCCTCGGGACGAAATTTAGGAAGTGGCATCTTGTATATTTCGTCCAAGGCTTCATGCACCCATTATGGTGGCTTCAAAGTCCTGAAATCATCACTTGTAACTCCGTTCTTGTTCCCCTTGCGCATGCCATCATCTCCATGCTTGTTCTTGCTTCAATGTTCATCCTTCTCCAAGCTAGGCCCTTCATTTGTAAGCAAAACAAATGTATCCAATTTAGGCAGCATCATATTCTCATGAACATTAGAATCATTACCAAGAAACGAAAGTACCTGGTAATTTAGTTGGCGTGCACGAGCTCTAGTAATTGGTCCAGTATGTATAGCAGCAGGGGCTGTGGGTGTAACAATTGTATTGATGTCCTCATCACTAGATGATATGCTTGATGAATTGAGTGGCTCTACAATATTCTCCAAAGTTGATTTGCGTAGTGGATACCATCAAATTCGTATGAAATTGGGAGATGAATGGAAAACAGCATTTAAAACTAAGTTTGGATTATATGAGTGGTTAGTCATGCCTTTTGGGTTAACTAATGCACCTAGTACTTTCATGAGATTAATGAACGAAGTTTTACGTGCTTTCATTGGACGATTTGTGGTAGTTTACTTTGATGACATATTGATTTATAGCAGATCTTTGGAAGAACATTTGGAACATTTACGTGCTGTTTTTATTGCTCTACGTGATGCACGTTTGTTTGGTAACCTTGGGAAGTGCACCTTTTGCACCGACCGAGTATCTTTTCTTGGCTATGTTGTTACTCCACAGGGAATTGAAGTTGATAAAGCCAAGATTGAAACTATTGAGAGTTGGCCGCAGCCCAAAACGGTCACACAAGTGAGGAGTTTTCTTGGCCTCGCTGGATTCTATAGGCCTTTTGTGAGAGATTTCAGCACCATTGCTGCACCTCTCAATGAGCTTACAAAGAAAGATGTGCCTTTTCTTTGGGTACCGCACAGGAAGAAGCCTTCACGGTATTGAAAGATAAGTTGACACATGCTCCTTTACTCCAACTTCCTGATTTTAATAAGACTTTTGAGCTTGAATGTGATGCTAGTGGAATTGGATTAGGAGGTGTGTTATTACAAGATGGCAAACCTGTTGCATACTTTTCTGAAAAATTGAGTGGGCCTAGTCTGAATTATTCTACTTATGATAAAGAATTATATGCTCTTGTTCGGACTTTAGAAACATGGCAACATTATTTATGGCCCAAAGAATTTGTTATACATTCTGATCATGAATCTTTGAAACATATTAAAAGTCAAGCTAAACTGAATCGTAGACATGCTAAATGGGTTGAATTCATTGAGACTTTCCCTTATGTCATTAAACACAAGAAGGGAAAAGAAAATGTTATTGCTGATGCATTGTCTCGCCGCTATACTATGCTTTCACAACTTGACTTCAAAATATTTGGTTTGGAGACCATCAAAGATCAATATGTGCATGATGCTGATTTTAAAGATGTAATGCAGAATTGTAAATGATAGAGGCGGGGGTGTCCCGATCTTTCGATGAGATGATAACTATCGATTTGGTGGAGACGACTTTGACGATCCGACTACAAACGTGCATGACGTTGCGCCTTAGCAATCGCTAAACCAATCTCCTGAGGTTACTGACGATGCCGGAAGCACGGTCAGCCTGACCACGAAGGTCTATTCCTGCAAGCAATCGAAGAACGAGCAAGAATATGATAAAGCAATCTGAATATTGCAAATATATATGAGGTATTGATAATGGTGGGGATCTGTAAGCGGTCTTGGTCTGGTCGTTGGACACAAACGAAGTACACGAAGTTGCAATGGCTAACTTTTAACTAAACAAATCCCAAGGAAAAGCTACTAGATGGATCTACTTATATAGGAGCAAGGGGTGGCGGCCAAGGAGGTGGGAGGACGTCCCAAGGCAGCCTAAAACTAAATCTAGGTCGTACAAGGCCAATGGGCCCAAGTGGAGGTGATGTAACACCTTTGGACTTGTAGTTTGACTCGGATTCTGTTGCAACATCAGATTGTTTCGTCCACAACTCGACGCTCCGGACGAATTTGAAGGTGATTCCACTTGGGTTGGAAAGTGCACGAAATCTAGTTTCCAAAAAAAAAAGAATCACCCAATTCGGAGTCCGTATGAAATACTTGTGTGCGTTTTGAGTCAGGTATGTCTGTGCAGTCCGAATCCGAATCCAAAACGTGAGAGACTTGGACTCTATCTTCTCTTGGGCCAAAAGTGACGTGAGAGAACTTTTTGGACAACAAATAAACATCTGTTTCTTCCTTATCTTCATATGTGGATTGTACAAATGTCCCATACACCTGCAATTAGACAAAACACAAAAGTGTGTGAAGTATTTTTGTTCTGGATAACACAAATAGATTATTGAATAGTTTGCACTAGAAATCACCTGACAAAAATGCATATATGCAATATTTTTGGTCATATCCAAGGTAGTCATGTCCTCATCATCCTCCCCTTCTTGAAAGTAAAGCCGTCCTCGGCGTTGCTTAATCTGAAATGTGGCTAACAAAAGAGACAAGGTGTACATGTTGTATATGTATATGTCATCCATTTTTACTTCCCTTGATTTTTGCATATATGACACATGAATAGATGAGTAACTTGCATAGTTCATAAAATCTAAAGCCAAAAAATTAGCACAAGAAGTAGAAGGCATGAAAATATTGCAACTCTGTTTGCACATATAAGTGAAGCTCTTATTCATTTCAAAAGATTGACAATGTTCATCATTAAACCATCCCAACATTGGTGAATAAACCTTACTTGCATCAAATTTACATGCTACAACATGCTTAAATAAGCAAACATGCAATAAGTCATTCAACACAGAATCATCACCAAGATTAGAGGTCATATCAAAATGATTAAACATTGGTTCTTTTGCATCAATAATTAATTCAATGGGTGCACTCAAAATTGTTGGTATTTCAGTTGTTTGATCACATGGCAAAGTCAAATTATCAACGTAGTCCTCTAAAATAGGTGCTGTGATCAAAGTAGTGGATAGCTCATCAGATGGTGCATTCAAATTGACAAGGCATTCATCATTCTCATGTAGAGATGGAAGATTAGTACCTTTGTCATTACCTCTTATGATCAACTCAGATGATGTAGCCACTCTCGGGGGCGATGTGTCACATGGTGGAGGTGATGTAGTCCTGACAACAACGGATGTGGTTGTCATAGTATGCCTAGTAGTTGAAGGAACAATCATATCAACTCTTGGAATGTGCACCGTGCGCTTGTTCTCCTCGTGGCCAACACGTTGTTTTATTTCCTGTTCAGCTTTGCAAGCAAGATGAAACAAATGGTCCATAGGATAACACTCTTCATGAATTAGTATCTTTTGAATATCACGGTTTAATCCTCCCCAAAATCTATCCATAAAATCATCTTCACTTTCTTCTAAAGAGGAATGCAACAAGGTAGTTTGTAAATCATCATAATATTTTGTTACAGTTTCACTACCTTGTTTTAAGTGTTGCAACTTCTTAATCATGTCACGAGTATAATAAGCAGGGACGAAAGTATGTCGCATGGCAAGTTTCAAATCATCCCAAGTAGTAGGTATATAATCAGGGTGTAACCGACAATATTCACTCCACCAAACCAAAGCATAACCAGTGAAAGAACCAACCGCAACCTTAACCTTTTTATGTTCATCGAAATTATGGGAAGCAAATATATTTTTTATGTCGAACTCCCATTCAATATATAAAGCAGGTTTAAAACGGCCATTAAATGGTGGTATAGATACATTAACCTGATCATGTGCATTTGGATGTTTGTGCACCTCTCGTGACGGTTGTGGTATTTGCAAAGGTGGTGGCACGTCTCCCGCGATCGACAAAGCCCATGAATTGACTCTGGATCCTGTCATGATTAGTAGAGCTCGTGCACGCCAACTAAATTACCAGGTACTTTCGTTTCTTGGTAATGATTCTAATGTTCATGAGAATATGATGCTGCCTAAATTGGATACATTTGTTTTGCTTACAAATGAAGGGCCTAGCTTGGAGAAGGATGAACATTGGAGCAAGAACAAGCATGGAGATGATGGCATGCGCAAGGGGAACAAGAACGGAGTTACAAGTGATGATTTCAGGACTTTGAAGCCACCATAATGGGTGCATGAAGCCTTGGACGAAATATACAAGATGCCACTTCATAAATTTCGTCCCAAGGCTATTTTAGGTGCTGCGTCACCTTATTATTGGGCCAGGCCCATGTAATTTCGAAATACATAAGTATAGGCTATTTTTAGAGTCCGTATGTGTGGGGAAACAAGAGATAGGGTTGATTTCGGACCCCTCCACCAAGGGCCACGACATTCCCCCCTCTTCCTCCATATATACAGCCCTTAGGGCATCGTTTAGACTTTGGGTTTTGTTTAGATTAAAAGTTCGCCATAGCTGCAACTTCGCGTACTTCGTTTGTGTTCAACGACCAGACAAAGGCGTCACAGAACCCCACCTTGATCAATAAAGCTTTCATCTTATATTCGCAATATCCAGATTGCAATCTCAGTTTCTTGCTTGTTCTTCGTTTGCTCGCAGGAAACAGACCCTCGTGGTCAGGTTGATCGTGCTCCGGCGTGGTCAATAACCTCTCGGAGTTGGTTTAGCGATTGCTAAGGCGCGACGTCCTCGCACGTTCGTAGTCGGATCGTCAAAGTCGACTTCCACCAAAGCGATATCCATCATCTCATCGAAAGACGGGACACCTTTGCCTCTATCATCTAATCTTGGTGATGATTCTGTGTTGAATGACTTATTGCATGTTTGCTTATTTAAGCATGTTGTAGCATGTAAATTTGATGCAAGTAAGGTTTATTCACCAATGTTGGGATGGTTTAATGATGAACATTGTCAATCTTTTGAAATGAATAAGAGCTTCACTTATATGTGCAAACTGAGTTGCAATATTTTCATGCCTTCTACTTCTTGTGCTAATTTTTTGGCTTTAGATTTTATGAACTATGCAAGTTACTCATCTATTCATGTGTCATATATGCAAAAATCAAGGGAAGTAAAAATGGATGACATATACATATACAACATGTACACCTTGTCTCTTTTGTTAGCCACATTTCAGATTAAGCAACGCCGAGGACGGCTTTACTTTCAAGAAGGGGAGGATGATGAGGACATGACTACCTTGGATATGACCAAAAATATTGCATATATGCATATTTGTCAGGTGATTTCTAGTGCAAACTATTCAATAATCTATTTATGTTATCCAGAACAAAAATACTTCACACACTTTTGTGTTTTGTCTAATTGCAGGTGTATGGGACATTTGTACAATCCACATATGAAGATAAGGAAGAAAGAGATGTTTATTTGCTGTCCAAAAAGTTCTCTCACGTCACTTTTGGCCCAAGAGAAGATAGAGTCCAAGTCTCTCACGTTCTGAATTCAGATTCGGACTGCACAGACACACCTGACTCAAAATGCACACAAGTTTTTCATACGGACTCCGAATTGGGTGATTCTTTTTTTTGTTGGAAACTAGATTTCGTGCACTTTCCAACCCAATTGGAATCACCTTCAAATTCGTCCGGAGCGTTGGGTTGTGGACGAAACAATCTGATGCTGCAGCAGAATCCGAGTCAAACTACAAGTCCAAAGGTGTTACATCACCTCCACTTGGGCCCATTGGCCTTGTACGACCTAGATTTAATTTTAGGCTGCCTTGGGACGTCCTCCCACCTCCTTGGCCGCCACCCCTTGCTCCTATATAAGTAGATCCATCTAGTAGCTTTTCCTTGGGATTTGTTTAGTTAAAAGTTAGCCATTGCAACTTCGTGTGCTTCGTTTGTGTCCAACGACCAGACCAAGACCACTTTTCGGATCCCCACCATTATCAATACTTCATACATATTCGCAATATTCAGATTGCTTTTATCATATTCTTGCTTGTTCTTCGATTGCTTGCAGGAATAGACCTTCGTGGTCAGGTTGATCGTGCTCCGGCGTGGTCAATAACCTCTCGGAGTTGGTTTAGCGATTGCTAAGGCACAACGTCGTTGCACGTTTGTAGTCGGATCGTCAAAGTCGTCTCCACCAAATCGATAGTTATCATCTCATCGAAAGATCGGGACACCCCGCCTCTATCACACATGGTGGAGGTGATGTAGTCCTGACAACAACGGATGTGGTTGTCATAGTATGCCTAGTAATTGAAGGAACAATCATATCAACTCTTGGAATGTGCACCGTGCGCTTGTTCTCCTCGTGGCCAACACGTCGTTTTATTTCCTGTTCAGCTTTGCAAGCAAGATGAAACAAATGGTCCATAGGATAACACTCTTCATGAATTAGTATCTCTTGAATATCACGGTTTAATCCTCCCCAAAATCTATCCATAAAATCATCTTCACTTTCTTCTAAAGAGGAATGCAACAAGGTAGTTTGTAAATCATCATAATATTTTGTTACAGTTTCACTACCTTGTTTTAAGTGTTGCAACTTCTTAATCATGTCACGAGTATAATAAGTAGGGACGAAAGTATGTCGCATGGCAAGTTTCAAATCATCCCAAGTAGTAGGTATATAATCAGGGTGTAACCGACAATATTCACTCCACCAAACTAAAGCATAACCAGTGAAAGAACCAACCGCAACCTTAACCTTTTTATGTTCATCGAAATTATGGGAAGCAAATATATTTTTTATGTCGAACTCCCATTCAATATATAAAGCAGGTTTAAAACGGCCATTAAATGGTGGTATAGATACATTAACCTGATCATGTGCATTTGGATGTTTGTGCACCTCTCGTGACGGTTGTGGTATTTGCAAAGGTGGTGGCACGTCTCCCGCGATCGACAAAGCCCATGAATTGACTCTGGATCCTGTCATGATTAGTAGAACAAGAAACAAAACCCAAAAATAATGTTCCTATAACTACTAGGATGTGGTGGTAAAACGCTCACAGTAAAGCAAATATCAATGTCTTACAAGTTCTTACCATGCAGCAGGCGGTGATCGGCAACCAGCGGTGGCAAGTAACTCCGAATATTGCGTAAAGCGATTGCCAGGGGAGCGTACGTATACACTGTGTAGAAATATGTGGAGCTGGGTTGGCTATATATGGTAGCAAAAGATTAGCAATAATCAATTCAAAGATGCAATGTTGAATAAACGCTCAACGACGGTACTGTGCTGGTCCTAGGCTAGACCGGACTAGAGACGCGAGCCTAGAACACTAATAAGGTCACGGCGTAGCACAACTAGCATCAATGAAGGATACTAAGTAGCTCTTGACAGCAAGATATAAGTGAAGATCACAACGGCAGTGAAGATAATGATGAAAAACAACTGCCAAGCAGGATATACAACAACTCTCTCTCCAACTTTCCTCTTGAAAAGTTTGAGACAATTTTCTGATAAATTCTTTCAAAGAATGCTACTAACTCAAGCTTTCCAATGCAAAAAGAATCACTCAATTCCGAGTTGATATGAGGAGTCAAAGAATTCTAAAACTGGCCTGAAAAATTGGAACAAGCTGTGTTCACGAACTTCGGAGGGCAAAAAGACCTATTTAGAAGCTGATTTTGAGGTGTCAAATATTGAACAAGCTTCTGCAACTATTTAGATGCGGCTCGTCGCTATCTTCAATTTGAGTACTCACGGATCCAAAACGGACTTCCTATGAGGAAGATACACCTGTTTTACTGAACAGTGCACAAAACAGATTCCAATCCGAATTCAGGTACGAGATTGATTCTAGATAGATCCAATTTTTTTTCTTCTCTCTTTTTTTTCTTTTTTTTTCTTTTTCTTCTCTCTCTTTTTCTTTTTTTTTCTTTCCAAGACAAACTAGATAAGATGGAGATTGGATTAGGCGAAGATGTGAATGACCTCAACTATGATTATGACAATGAACAGTGCGTAGCACGTGGTGGAAATTAATAGATGGGATGGTGGACGGCGGAAGGGATAATGATGCAGCGGCGGCATGACTAATGTGAACAGAACTCAAAACTCTAAAGGAACTAGACACTAAGACCAGCAACTCGACACGACGATGCAACCGATAATTCAACTATGCAAGCAATGAAAAGAAAATTGCAAAGGCTCAGACTGGCTTGGACCAAGGATGAATAGATCTAACTCTTTTTTTGTGGCTTTTTCTTGGACAATAGGTAAGAAAATAAATCTAATCTAGGAAAACTGGAAATTCTCACCGAGCAACCTGAAAACTGATACCAGTTGATAGAGGCGGGGGTGTCCCGATCTTTCGATGAGATGATAACTATCGATTTGGTGGAGACGACTTTGACGATCCGACTACAAACGTGCATGACGTTGCGCCTTAGCAATCGCTAAACCAATCTCCTGAGGTTACTGACGATGCCGGAAGCACGGTCAGCCTGACCACGAAGGTCTATTCCTGCAAGCAATCGAAGAACGAGCAAGAATATGATAAAGCAATCTGAATATTGCAAATATATATGAGGTATTGATAATGGTGGGGATCTGTAAGCGGTCTTGGTCTGGTCGTTGGACACAAACGAAGTACACGAAGTTGCAATGGCTAACTTTTAACTAAACAAATCCCAAGGGAAAGCTACTAGATGGATCTACTTATATAGGAGCAAGGGGTGGCGGCCAAGAAGGTGGGAGGACGTCCCAAGGCAGCCTAAAACTAAATCTAGGTCGTACAAGGCCAATGGGCCCAAGTGGAGGTGATGTAACACCTTTGGACTTGTAGTTTGACTCGGATTCTGCTGCAGCATCAGATTGTTTCGTCCACAACTCGACGCTCCGGACGAATTTGAAGGTGATTCCAACAAAAAAAGAATCACCCAATTCGGAGTCCGTATGAAAAACTTGTGTGCGTTTTGAGTCAGGTATGTCTGTGCAGTCCGAATCTGAATCCAGAACGTGAGAGACTTGGACTCTATCTTCTCTTGGGCCAAAAGTGACGTGAGAGAACTTTTTGGACAGCAAATAAACATCTCTTTCTTCCTTATCTTCATATGTGGATTGTACAAATGTCCCATACACCTGCAATTAGACAAAACACAAAAGTGTGTGAAGTATTTTTGTTCTGGATAACACAAATAGATTATTGAATAGTTTGCACTAGAAATCACCTGACAAATATGCATATATGCAATATTTTTGGTCATATCCAAGGTAGTCATGTCCTCATCAGTAAAGAAGGAAGAATGTGGAACAAGTTCGTCGTTAACGATGGATTTGTGTTTCGTGCTAACAAGCTATGCATTCTAGCTAGCTCCGTTCGTCTTTTGTTGTTGCAGGAGGCGCATGGAGGAGGATTAATGGGACACTTTGGCGTGAAGAAGACGGAGGACGTAGTTGCTACACATTTCTTTTGGCCAAAGATGAGATGGGATGTTGAGCGTTTTATTGCTCGCTGCACTACATGTCAAAAAGCTAAGTCACGACTCAATCCTCATGGTTTATATATGCTTTTGCCTGTACCTAGTGTTCCTTGTGAGGATATATCTATGGACTTTGTTTTTGGTTTACCTCGAACAAAGAAGGGGAGGGATAGCATATTTGTTGTCGTGGATAGATTCTCGAAAATGGCACACTTTATACCATGTCATAAAAGCGATGATGCTGTTAATGTTGCTGATTTGTTCTTTCATGAAATTATTCGCTTGCATGGTGTGCCAAATACTATTGTTTCAGATCGTAATACTAAATTTCTTAGCCACTTTTGGAGATGTTTATGGGCTAAGTTGGGGACTAAACTGCTTTTTAGTACTACTTGTCACCCCCAAACTGATGGACAAACTGAAGTAGTCAATAGAACGTTGTCTACTATGCTTAGGGCTGTTTTGAAGAATAATAAGAAAATGTGGGAGGAATGCTTGCCTCATATTGAATTTGCTTATAATCGTTCATTGCATTCTACTACTAAGATGTGCCCTTTTGAAGTTGTGTATGGTTTCCTACCTCGTGCACCTATTGATTTGTTGGCTCTTCCATCTTCTGAGAAGGTTAATTTTGATGCTAAACAACGTGCTGAATTGATTTTAAAAATGCATGAGTTAACTAAGGAAAACATTGAGCGTATGAATGCTAAATATAAACTTGCTGGAGATAAGGGTAGAAAACATGTTGTGTTTGCACCTGGAGATCTTGTTTGGTTACATTTGCGTAAGGATAGATTTCCTGATTTGCGCAAATCAAAGTTAATGCCACGTGCTGATGGTCCCTTTAAGGTGTTAGAGAAAATAAATGATAATGCATATAAACTTGAGCTGCCTGCAGATTTTGGGGTTAATCCCACTTTTAACATTGCAGATTTGAAGCCTTATTTGGGTGAGGAAGATGAACTTCCGTCGAGGACGACTTCATTTCAAGAAGGGGAGGATGATGAGGACATCAATACAATTGTTACACCCACAGCCCCTGCTGCTATACATACTGGACCAATTACTAGAGCTCGTGCACGCCAACTAAATTACCAGGTACTTTCCTTTCTTGGTAATGATTCTAATGTTCATGAGAATATGATGCTGCCTAAATTGGATACATTTGTTTTGCTTACAAATGAAGGGCCTAGCCTGGAGAAGGATGAACATTGGAGCAAGAACAAGCATGGAGATGATGGCATGCGCAAGGGGAACAAGAACGGAGTTACAAGTGATGATTTCAGGACTTTGAAGCCACCATAATGGGTGCATGAAGCCTTGGACGAAATATACAAGATGCCACTTCATAAATTTCGTCCCGAGGCTATTTTAGGTGCTGCGTCACCTTATTATTGGGCCAGGCCCATGTAATTTCGAAATGCATAAGTATAGGCTATTTTTAGAGTCTGTATGTGTGGGGAAACAAGAGATAGGGTTGATTTCGGACCCCTCCACCAAGGGCCACGAAATTCCCCCCTCTTCCTCCATATATACAGCCCTTAGGGCATCGTTTAGACTTTGGGTTTTGTTTAGATTAAAAGTTCGCCATAGCTGCAACTTCGCGTACTTCGTTTGTGTTCAACGACCAGACAAAGGCGTCACAGAACCCCACCTTGATCAATAAAGCTTTCATCTTATATTCGCAATATCCAGATTGCAATCTTAGTTTCTTGCTTGTTCTTCGTTTGCTCGCAGGAAACAGACCCTCGTGGTCAGGTTGATCGTGCTCCGGCGTGGTCAATAACCTCTCGGAGTTGGTTTAGCGATTGCTAAGGCGCGACGTCCTCGCACGTTCGTAGTCGGATCGTCAAAGTCGACTTCCACCAAAGCGAAAATCCATCATCTCATCGAAAGACGGGACACCTCCGCCTCTATCAGTTGAGGCGACCGATGTTGAGGTGCCGACGCCGCGAGAAGCCTCGAAGGCTGCGTCTCCCGAGGCCCGCCTTGGAGCGGCGGCAGGTGCGGAGTCGCAGCCTATGGTTCCTGAGGCCGGGGCTCCTGAGGCCCCAGCCATTCCTCATGAGGCGACGCCTGATTGCGCCCCCCAGGCTGACTCCTCCAGCGCTGATTATCTTGACACTTCTTCCGCACCAGAGGCCGACCCCTGCGCCGAGCGCTTAGGTCGGTTCCGCGTAGACTTCGTGGCCCTCCGCAAGAGAAAGGCGGCCTTGGGTGGCGACGACCGCCCTTGCCGCTTGTTGAAGCGCAGGAAGTACTTTGCCATGGACGAGTAAGTCTTCTTCTTTCTTTGCTCATTTACTTTGCTATCCGTGTGACTGATTGTGGCCCTTTCAGGTCCTGCCCTGTGAGACTCGCCGAGTCAGCCTGGGAGCCATCCCCACAAGCTTCACCTTCTTCGCTGGCCCTGGGCTCGCCGAGCTCGAGCGGCACCCCTGCTGCCAGACCGGTTGGTGGAGTGGTCCGTTCCATAGGGCACCTCGAGCCTGCGCGACCGCTGTCCTTTCTTCATGAGTCCTCCTGGGGCACATCCGGCTTACCCCGCGTTCCACCTCTGATCATAGATGGTGAATGGCTGAAGTCTGTCTTTGGCTCCTCCTCCGTGGGTGGACCGATGCCAGGCCGGATTCCCAGAGAGGTTCGTTCAGCGATGTCTAGGGCGCCAGCCCCCAGCTTCGCGCTGGGAGGGGGCTTGCCGCCTCGAGGCCCTCCGCATGCTCCGGTGGAAGAGGGTGATGCGGATGACGTGCTCAGGCGCATCCGGGAGCGACGCGCCCTTCGTGAAGAGTTCCTCCAGAGGGCGACGGATGCGGTGAGCCGGATCGGGGCAGAGCTTGCTGACGAGGATGCGCGCCTCGAGGCCGAAGGTTTGTGATAGAGGCGGGGGTCCCGATCTTTCGATGAGATGATAACTATCGATTTGGTGGAGACGACTTTGACGATCCGACTACAAACGTGCACGACGTTGCGCCTTAGCAATCGCTAAACCAATCTCCTGAGGTTATTGACCACGCCGGAGCACGATCAACCTGACCACGAAGGTCTATTCCTGCAAGCAATCGAAGAACGAGCAAGAATATGATAAAAGCAATCTGAATATTGCGAATATATATGAAGTATTGATAAAGGTGGGGATCCGGAAGCGGTCTTGGTCTGGTCGTTGGACACAAACGAAGTACACGAAGTTGCAATGGCTAACTTTTAACTAAACAAATCCCAAGGAAAAGCTACTAGATGGATCTACTTATATAGGAGCAAGGGGTGGCGGCCAAGGAGGTGGGAGGACGTCCCAAGGCAGCCTAAAACTAAATCTAGGTCATACAAGGCCAATGGGCCCAAGTGGAGGTGATGTAACACCTTTGGACTTGTAGTTTGACTCGGATTCTGCTGCAGCATCAGATTGTTTCGTCCACAACTCAACGCTCCGGACGAATTTGAAGGTGATTCCAATTGGGTTGGAAAGTGCACGAAATCTAGTTTCCAACAAAAAAAGAATCACCCAATTCGGAGTCCGTATGAAAAACTTGTGTGCGTTTTGAGTCAGGTGTGTCTGTGCAGTCCGAATCTGAATCCAGAACGTGAGAGACTTAGACTCTATCTTCTCTTGGGCCAAAAGTGACGTGAGACAACTTTTTGGACAGCAAATAAACATCTCTTTCCTCCTTATCTTCATATGTGGATTGTACAAATGTCCCATACACCTGCAATTAGACAAAACACAAAAGTGTGTGAAGTATTTTTGTTCTGGATAACATAAATAGATTATTAAATAGTTTGCACTAGAAATCACCTGACAAATATGCATATATGCAATATTTTTGGTCATATCCAAGGTAGTCATGTCCTCATCATCCTCCCCTTCTTGAAAATAAAGCCGTCCTCGGCGTTGCTTAATCTGAAATGTGGTTAACAAAAGAGACAAGGTGTACATATTGTATATGTATATGTCATCCATTTTTACTTCCCTTGATTTTTGCATATATGACACATGAATAGATGAGTAACTTGCATAGTTCATAAAATCTAAAGCCAAAAAATTAGCACAAGAAGTAGAAGGCATGAAAATATTGCAACTCAGTTTGCACATATAAGTGAAGCTCTTATTCATTTCAAAAGATTGACAATGTTCATCGTTAAACCATCCCAACATTGGTGAATAAACCTTACTTGCATCAAATTTACATGCTACAACATGCTTAAATAAGCAAACATGCAATAAGTCATTCAACACAGAATCATCACCAAGATTAGAGGTCATATCAAAATGATTAAACATTGGTTCTTTTGCATCAATAGTTAATTCAATGGGTGCACTCAAAATTGTTGGTATTTCAGTTGTTTGATCACATGGCAAAGTCAAATTATCAACGTAGTCCTCTAAAATAGGTGGTGTGATCAAAGTAGTGGGTAGCTCATCAGATGGTGCATTCAAATTGACAAGGCATTCATCATTCTCATGTAGAGATGTAAGATCAGTACCTTTGTCATTACCTCTTATGATCAACTCAGATGATGTAGCCACTCTCGGGGGCGATGTGTCACATGGTGGAGGTGATGTAGTCCTGACAACAACAGATGTGGTTGTCATAGTATGCCTAGTAGTTGAAGGAACAATCATATCAACTCTTGGAATGTGCACCGTGCGCTTGTTCTCCTCGTGGCCAACACGTCGTTTTATTTCCTGTTCAGCTTTGCAAGCAAGATGAAACAAATGGTCCATAGGATAACACTCTTCATGAATTAGTATGTCTTGAATATCACGGTTTAATCCTCCCCAAAATCTATCCATAAAATCATCTTCACTTTCTTCTAAAGAGGAATGCAACAAGGTAGTTTGTAAATCATCATAATATTTTGTTACAGTTTCACTACCTTGTTTTAAGTGTTGCAACTTCTTAATCATGTCACGAGTATAATAAGCAGGGACGAAAGTATGTCGCATGGCAAGTTTCAAATCATCCCAAGTAGTAGGTATATAATCAGGGTGTAACCGACAATATTCACTCCACCAAACCAAAGCATAACCAGTGAAAGAACCAACCGCAACCTTAACCTTTTTATGTTCATCGAAATTATGGGAAGCAAATATATTTTTTATGTAGAACTCCCATTCAATAAATAAAGCAGGTTTAAAACGGCCATTAAATGGTGGTATAGATACATTAACCTGATCATGTGCATTTGGATGTTTGTGCACCTCTCGTGACGGTTGTGGTATTTGCAAAGGTGGTGGCACGTCTCCCGCGATCGACAAAGCCCATGAATTGACTCTGGATCCTGTCATGATTAGTAGAACAAGAAACAAAACCCAAAAATAATGTTCCTATAACTACTAGGATGTGGTGGTAAAACGCTCACAGTAAAGCAAATATCAATGTCTTACAAGTTCTTACCATGCAGCAGGCGGTGATCGGCAACCAGCGGTGTCAAGTAACTCCGAATATTGAGTAAAGCGATTGCCAGGGGAGCGTACGTATACACGGTGTAGAAATATGTGGAGCTGGGTTGGCTATATATGGTAGCAAAAGATTAGCAATAATCAATTCAAAGATGCAATGTTGAATAAACGCTCAACGACGGTACTGTGCTGGTCCTAGGCTAGACCGGACTAGAGACGCGAGCCTAGAACACTAATGAGGTCACGGCGTAGCAGAACCAGCATCAATGAAGGATATTAAGTAGCTCTTGACAGCAAGATATAAGTGAAGATCACAACAGCAGTGAAGATAATGAGGTGAAACAACAGCCAAGCAGGATATATCAACAACTTTGTCTCCAACTTTCCTCTGAAAAAGTTTGTGCCGATTTTTTTGTTTTTTTTCTCTCTTTTTTTTTCCTCACACTTTTTTTTCTTTCTCTCCTTTTTTTTTCTCTCACTTTTTTTCCTTTTTTTCTCTCGTTTTTTTTCTCTCTTTTTTTCTCCCTCTTTCCAAAACAAACTAGATAAGATGCAGATTGGATCAAGTGAAGATGTGAACGATCTCAACTATTATTATGACAATGAATGGTGGGTAGCACGTGGTGGAAATTGATGGATGGGTGGTGGACAGCGGAAGAGATAATGATGCAGCGGTGGCGTGACTAATGTGAACAGAACTCGAAACTCTAAACGAACTAGACACTAAGACCAGCAACTCGACACGGTGATGCAATCGATAATTCAACTATGCAATCAATGAAAAGAAAATTGCAAAGGCTCAGACTGGCTTGGACCAAGGATGAATAGATCTAACTCTTTTTTGTGGCTTTTTCTTGGACAATAGGTAAGAAAGTAAATCTAATCTAGGAAAACTGGAAATTCTCACCGAGCAACCTGAAAACTGATACCACTTGATAGAGGCGAGGGTGTCCCGATCTTTCGATGAGATGATAACTATCGATTTGGTGGAGACGACTTTGACGATCCGACTACAAACGTGCACGACGTTGCGCCTTAGCAATCGCTAAACCAATCTCCTGAGGTTATTGACCACGCCGGAGCACGATCAACCTGACCACGAAGGTCTATTCCTGCAAGCAATCGAAGAACGAGCAAGAATATGATAAAAGCAATCTGAATATTGCGAATATATATGAAGTATTGATAAAGGTGGGGATCCGGAAGCGGTCTTGGTCTGGTCGTTGGACACAAACGAAGTACACGAAGTTGCAATGGCTAACTTTTAACTAAACAAATCCCAAGGAAAAGCTACTAGATGGATCTACTTATATAGGAGCAAGGGGTGGCGGCCAAGGTGGTGGGAGGACGTCCCAAGGCAGCCTAAAACTAAATCTAGGTCGTACAAGGCCAATGGGCCCAAGTGGAGGTGATGTAACACCTTTGGACTTGTAGTTTGACTCGGATTCTGCTGCAGCATCAGATTGTTTCGTCCACAACTCAACACTCCGGACGAATTTGAAGGTGATTCCAATTGGGTTGGAAAGTGCACGAAATCTAGTTTCCAACAAAAAAAGAATCACCCAATTCGGAGTCCGTATGAAAAACTTGTGTGCGTTTTGAGTCAGGTATGTCTGTGCAGTCCGAATCTGAATCCAGAACGTGAGAGACTTGGACTCTATCTTCTCTTGGGCCAAAAGTGAAGTGAGAGAACTTTTTGGACAGCAAATAAACATATCTTTCTTCCTTATCTTCATATGTGGATTGTACAAATGTCTCATACATCTGCAATTAGACAAAACACAAAAGTGTGTGAAGTATTTTTGTTCTGGATAACATAAATAGATTATTGAATAGTTTGCACTAGAAATCACCTGACAAATATGCATATATGCAATATTTTTGGTCATATCCAAGGTAGTCATGTCCTCATCATCCTCCCCTTCTTGAAAATAAAGCCGTCCTCGGCGTTGCTTAATCTGAAATGTGGCTAACAAAAGAGACAAGGTGTACATGTTGTATATGTATATGTCATCCATTTTTACTTCCCTTGATTTTTGCATATATGACACATGAATAGATGAGTAACTTGCATAGTTCATAAAATCTAAAGCCAAAAAATTAGCACAAGAAGTAGAAGGCATGAAAATATTGCAACTCAGTTTGCACATATAAGTGAAGCTCTTATTCATTTCAAAAGATTGACAATGTTCATCATTAAACCATCCCAACATTGGTGAATAAACCTTACTTGCATCAAATTTACATGCTACAACATGCTTAAATAAGCAAACATGCAATAAGTCATTTAACACAGAATCATCACCAAGATTAGAGGTCATATCAAAAAGATTAAACATTGGTTCTTTTGCATCAATAGTTAATTCAATGGGTGCACTCAAAATTGTTGGTATTTCAGTTGTTTGATCACATGGCAAAGTCAAATTATCAACGTAGTCCTCTAAAATAGGTGGTGTGATCAAAGTAGTGGGTAGCTCATCAGATGGTGCATTCAAATTGACAAGGCATTCATCATTCTCATGTAGAGATGGAAGATCAGTACCTTTGTCATTACCTGTTATGATCAACTCAGATGATGTAGCCACTCTAGGGGGCGATGTGTCACATGGTGGAGGTGATGTAGTCCTGACAACAACGGATGTGGTTGTCATAGTATGCCTAGTAGTTGAAGGAACAATCATATCAACTCTTGGAATGTGCACCGTGCGCTTGTTCTCCACGTGGCCAACACGTCGTTTTATTTCCTGTTCAGCTTTGCAAGCAAGATGAAACAAATGGTCCATAGGATAACACTCTTCATGAATTAGTATCTCTTGAATATCACGGTTTAATCCTCCCCAAAATCTATCCATAAAATCATCTTCACTTTCTTCTAAAGAGGAATGCAACAAGGTAGTTTGTAAATCATCATAATATTTTGTTACAGTTTCACTACCTTGTTTTAAGTGTTGCAACTTCTTAATCATGTCACGAGTATAATAAGCAGGGACGAAAGTATGTCGCATGGCAAGTTTCAAATCATCCCAAGTAGTAGGTATATAATCAGGGTGTAACCGACAATATTCACTCCACCAAACCAAAGCATAACCAGTGAAAGAACCAACCGCAACCTTAACCTTTTTATGTTCATTGAAATTATGGGAAGCAAATATATTTTTTATGTCGAACTCCCATTCAATATATAAAGCAGGTTTAAAACGGCCATGAAATGGTGGTATAGATACATTAACCTGATCATGTGCATTTGGATGTTTGTGCACCTCTCGTGACGGTTGTGGTATTTGCAAAGGTGGTGGCACGTCTCCCGCGATCGACAAAGCCCAGGAATTGACTCTGGATCCTGTCATGATTAGTAGAACAAGAAACAAAACCCAAAAATAATGTTCCTATAACTACTAGGATGTGGTGGTAAAACGCTCACAGTAAAGCAAATATCAATGTCTTACAAGTTCTTACCATGCAGCAGGCGGTGATCGGCAACCAGCGGTGTCAAGTAACTCCGAATATTGAGTAAAGCGATTGCCAGGGGAGCGTACGTATACACGGTGTAGAAATATGTGGAGCTGGGTTGGCTATATATGGTAGCAAAAGATTAGCAATAATCAATTCAAAGATGCAATGTTGAATAAACGCTCAACGACGGTACTGTGCTGGTCCTAGGCTAGACCGGACTAGAGACGCGAGCCTAGAACACTAATGAGGTCACAGCATAGCATAATTAGAATCAATCAAGGATACTAAGTAGCTCTGGACAGCAAGATATAAGTGAAGATCACAACGGTAGTGAAGGTAATGATGAAAAACAACTGCCAAGCAGGATATACAACAACTCTCTCCAACTTTCCTCTTGAAAAGTTTGAGCCAATTTTCTGATAAATTCTTTCAAGGAATGCTACTAACTCAAGCTTTCCAATGCAACAAGAATCACTCAATTCCGAGTTGATATGAGGAGTTAAAGAATTCTAAAACTGGCCTGAAAAATTGGAACAAGCTGTGTTCACGAACTTCGGAGGGCAAAAAGACCTATTTAGAAGCCGATTTTGAGGTGTCAAATATTGAACTAGCTTCTGCAACTATTTAGATGCGGCTCGTCGCTAGCTTCAATTTGAATACTCACGGAGCCAAAACGGACTTCGTATGAGGAAGATACACCTGTTTTACTGAACAGTGCGCAAAACAGATTCCAATCCGAAATCAGGTACGAGATTGATTCTAGATAGATCCAATTTTTTTTTCTTCTCTCTTTTTTTCTCACACTTTTTTTTTCTTTTTCTTCACTCTCTTTTTCTTTCCTTTTTTCTCTTTTTTTCTCTATCTTTTTTTTCTCCCTCTTTCCAAGACAAACTAGATAAGATGCAGATTGGATCAGGCGAAGATGTGAATGACCTCAACTATGATTATGACAATGAACAGTGCATAGCACGTGGTGGAAATTAATAGATGGGATGGTGGACAGCGGAAGGGATAATGATGCAGCGGCGGCGTGACTAATGTGAACAGAACTCGAAACTCTAAAGGAACTAGACACTAAGACCAGCAACTGACACGACGATGCAACCGATAATTCAACTATGCAAGCAATGAATAGAAAATTGCAAAGGCTCAGACTGGCTTGGATAAAGGATGAACAGATCTAACTTTTTTTTGTGGCTTTTTCTTGGACAATAGGTAAGAAAATAAATCTAATCTAAGAAAAACTGGAAATTCTCACCGAGCAACCTGAAAACTGATACCACTTGATAGAGGCGGGGGTCCCGATCTTTCGATGAGATGATAACTATCGATTTGGTGGAGACGACTTTGACGATCCGACTACAAACGTCCTGCAAGCAATCGAAGAACAAGCAAGAATATGATAAAGCAATCTGAATATTGCAAATATATATGAAGTATTGATAATAGTGGGGATCCGGAAGCGGTCTTGGTCTGGTCGTTGGACACAAACGAAGTACACGAAGTTGCAATGGCTAACTTTTAACTAAACAAATCCCAAGGAAAAGCTACTAGATGGATCTACTTATATAGGAGCAAGGGGTGGCGGCCAAGGAGGTGGGAGGACGTCCCAAGGCAGCCTAAAACTAAATCTAGGTCGTACAAGGCCAATGGGCCCAAGTGGAGGTGATGTAACACCTTTGGACTTGTAGTTTGACTCGGATTCTGCTGCAGCATCAGATTGTTTCGTCCACAACTCAACACTCCGGACGAATTTGAAGGTGATTCCAATTGGGTTGGAAAGTGCACGAAATCTAGTTTCCAACAAAAAAAGAATCACCCAATTCGGAGTCCGTATGGAAAACTTGTGTGCGTTTTGAGTCAGGTATGTCTGTGCAGTCCGAATCTGAATCCAGAACGTGAGAGACTTGGACTCTATCTTCTCTTGGGCCAAAAGTGAAGTGAGAGAACTTTTTGGACAGCAAATAAACATATCTTTCTTCCTTATCTTCATATGTGGATTGTACAAATGTCTCATACATCTGCAATTAGACAAAACACAAAAGTGTGTGAAGTATTTTTGTTCTGGATAACATAAATAGATTATTGAATAGTTTGCACTAGAAATCACCTGACAAATATGCATATATGCAATATTTTTGGTCATATCCAAGGTAGTCATGTCCTCATCAGTTTGCGCCTTGTTGAGGAGAGGTGCAAACTAAAGGTAGCTGTCGCCCTCGCGCATCTCCAACGTGATCTCGACAACACGCAGGCTGAAGCGTCGCTGGTAGCTTCGCGGGAGGCCTGCTCCCAGCCGTTGAGGAGGCTCGGGAGGCAGACCGACGGTGCAAGGATGCGGAGGAGCGCGCACGGGAGCTCCAAGCCTGGAGCAACTCCCTGGAGCAGCAAGTGGAACTGTGCCAGGCGGCCCTTGAGTCGATGGGGGGGGGGCTCTGTTGACCGGGCGAAGCTTCTGAAGCGCGAGGAGGCGCTGATGCTGGAGGCCGCCGAGCGCAATCTTGACGTTGAGCGGTTGGAGACGAGGGAACGCCTGGTGGCTCGGGCGGAGGATGACATTGTCGTGCGCGAAGCCCGGGCCCAGGAAGAAGTCGATCGCCGCATGGCGGAGGCTCGCTCAGCCTTCGAGCGTGAATATGAGACGAGGTTGGGGCAGATCAGGGCCGAGGCTGAGGGCGGGACCGCAACCCTCAGGGCCAAACTAGCCGAAGCGACGCGGCATGCGGACTCCTTCGCAGCCGCCCTCAGCGCGGCACAGGCGGAGCTGTCCTCTTCCCGGGCCGAGCAGCTTCTTCTCCAACAGAGGGTTGATGACGCCAAGGCCATCGCGCATCGGAATGAGGACGAGATCCGTCGGCGGCGGGTTCTGGAGTGTGAGCATGCCCCCATGCTTCAAACGCTCAGAGAAAGGGCCAACACAGCTTTGGGCAACATCTGCAAGGCTGTCGCTAAGGAGCCGCACGAGGTCAACTACGCCGGCAACCTCCAGTTTTTCACCGATGTGGTGACGCTTCTGGAGAACCGCTCCGAAAGGTCCCGTTGGCTTGTCGAAGAGAGGAGCTGAGCCTTGCTCGAGCGTGCATTCTCCCGCGTCTTCAGCTATCTACTGGACAGGGACCCTCACTTCGACTTCGACGCTGCCATCGCACCCATGCCCATAGCCGTCCGGGGCGACCTGGCGCGATGGGTGGAGGACAATGTGGACGCCCTTGTCAGGGCCTTTGCGTCTGATGATGACAGCATGGTCGTGGCCGCCAATGAAGGCGATGTTGTGGACGAGCCTGGCACTAACGGTGATGCTGGCGGCGGCGGCAATGTCAACGACGCCAGTGATGCCTTCGAGGATGCCCAAAAAGACGCGGTGAGTGATATGTCCGACTGACCGCATGTCACCGCTGTTTAACCTGCACGAAGAAGGTTCGGGCTTGGCCCTGAAGAATGTAAGAGCATTTCGGGAGGGGAAGCCCCTCATGTAAAGGTTTGCAATTAGTTCCCTGGTAAGTATAACGTTGCGTGTGAACTTAGCCGCTGGCCCGGTGATGGGTCAGCTGACTTGTGTACCTTCTGACCCCGACGAGTCCCGGGCGGGCCCTCGGGGGCCGTCGCACCTCGAGTGTCTTTTGATTAACTTGTAGATTCCGTGATGAAAACCTTCGGAAAGGGTGCGGTATCAGCGGTCCTGGTTGTAAACGTGCCTGGCCCGGCCCGGCTCGGGAGGGGCTCGCGAGGGGGGGGGCAGCCAATGCTAACTTTGGACGCAAACCGAAACCAGAATGTGAGAGATTGCTCGAACGAGACTAAACACCCCTTCCCCAAACACACGCAAGCATCGAGCTCAAATCCAACTTAAATCCAAATCGAAGAACTTTGTCAACAAGGAAAGGCAAAAGAAAAAGGTCGCGTCGGGCACCTAGTCTAGTCTTCGACGTCTTCTCACCAGCGCGGAGCTAAGTGCTTCCACCGGGCGTGGGCGGGAGCCCCCAAGGCCCGAGGGCGGCTCTCCGGAGACTCCGGGGCGTGTACAGCCCCACTCATTATTAAGTGAGAGCGTCACGGGTGGCGAGCTTCACAGGCACTGGGCCTTCTTCACAGGTACCTGCCTTGCTTCATATTGCCAGACGAGGGCCCCGCCTTGCGCCTCACTCTGCCGCTATCGACGGCGACCGAAAACCAAGGACGACGCCAATGGGGCAGAGCGGTCGCCAGCGGTTCCCCCGACGACCACGGGTCCCCTGCCGGGGGCAGGCCCTGGGGCACCTCCCCGGCAGGGGGGCTACCTCCTGAGAACGCCTTGCTCCGACCGCCTCGGGGACGAACCCGAATCTCGGCCCCTCTCCTGCAGCCCCCTGCGCCCTCCTCCTGAGGGGTATGAGGCTGCAGAATTGGGGCAGCCACCTGCTGCGGCGACCTGTATCTCCTGCGACCCATGGTTACCATAAGCTTGCTCCTGAGGGATGAGTGGTACCCGATAGTTGCCGCCGCCGGTGCGGTTGTCGAGGCTCTCCTGGGGTTCCTGAAAGAGCTCAGCTCCTAGCGTCTCCTCGCCCCGGCCTGGCCCGACGAATGAGCCATTATCTTCTTCCAGTGCGCACCCCTGATCCACCATGCAGGGCAAATAAGCTTTTGGGGCAACCTCCCCGTGCGCCTCGCCGTAGCGCCCCGCATGCCACGCAGCCTGGCTTGGAGGGCCGTCTTGGGGGTGATGGCGCGGCGGTCCGCCGGAGCCGAAGGCCGCGACGTGCACCCCTTCAATGGCCTGAGAAGTTGTCGCCCGGTGCCGGTGGAGGTGTTGACGCTGAACGGGCCCTGGAGTCTGCTGGAAGTTGCGCCGCCATACGACCCGCCTGGGGTTTGGGGTGGCAGCTGGACGCAGAAAGGAGGTGTTCTCGAGGCGGCAGTGTCCAGGAGCTCGGCTACTCGCTCCAGCAACACGTCACGGCCGCCCTCCAGCAACCGGTACCGTAGCAGCTCTCGGGCCACCGTGAGCGCGGCCCTGGAGTTCGCTTGCTCCCGTCGGGTGTATGGGGCCGTGGCCGCGGCGTGGTTCTAGGCCCTTGCTGCGGCCCGCACCTGCCATGGTGTGAGGGCAGGTGGCGTCTGGCCGCGTTGCCCGTGCCCCGCAGCACCCTGCGGAGCGCGGGCTGCCTGCGGCGCAAGGTTGAGGTCGCCCTGGGTTGGTGACACAGCGTGGGCGGGCCACGCTGCCCAGCGGTCGGTGTTGGTAGCCGGGTCGCTTGACATCTGAACGGCGAGGCGACGGAACGTGATGCGGAGGAAGAAGGATTCCGGCACACCCCTATCTGGCACGCCAAATGTTTGATTTCGGGTTCCGGCAGACCCTTGAGGTTCGAACACTGGGGTGCGCGTGGAGATCTCTCCCCTACCGATCTACGTCCAATCTCCTCGCGTGATCTAAGCTGAAAACAACGAACAACACAAGGGACACGAGGTTTATACTAGTTCGGGCCACCGTTGTGGTGTAATACCCTACTCCAGTGTGTGGTGTGGTGGATTGCCTCAGGGGCTAATGATGAACAGTACAAGGGAAGAACAACCTCGCGAGAGGTGTTCTTGAGCTGGTGCGATGAACTTCTTGGATGAGTTCAGTCGCCTCTCTCTCTCTCTCTCTCTCTCTGCTAGGGCTCTATCAGATCTCTAGATGTCTCTGCTCTCCCCCCCCCCCTTTTCTACTCTGTGGTGGCTAGCTCTATTTATAGAGGCCCTGGGCCTCTCCCCAAATAATTAGCGGGAAGGGCGCCAACAATTGACCATTTTGAAGGGGAACATCTAGTACAAGTTATCCTGACCAAAGATGGTCTTCGGCTGCCAAAAGTACTGGTGATGACGCCGTCTTGGGCTCCACGGTGACCTCCATCCTGTCGCTCTGCTGGTCTTGGTCTCGTTCACCGGAATGGCAACCTTTGCCCGATGCCTCGGCCTATGCTTGCCCCCTTTGCACCAAAGGGGAAACAAGGACACTGCGCAGGTCGGCGCCCGCCTAGCGCCCGCCTGGTCTCGATCGTCATGGCTTGCGTCACGGGCGCCTCGCGAGGTACCCCTGCCTTGATCTCTCCGCCTTCTCGTGAGCCTGCCTCTGAGGAAGCTTCCTGTCGTCCGTCCCGCGAGGCTTGGCCCCTTGCGAGGGTCTTGAGCTTGAGCTGATGAAGATGGGCCGCGCTGGGCCCCCACTTGAGCAACGCCGCAGGCCGCAGGCAGGCAAGTCTGGGGATCCCCGTTCCCAGAATGCTGACACATCCTTCAGTGTTACACAAATGATATTCCTTTTGTACAAACCTCTCTCACAATATATTTTTTAACTTTCTCCGACTGAAGACTTGAACTAATGATAGAGGCAAGGGTCCCGATGTTTCGATGAGATGGTGGCTATCGTTTTCTGTGGGAGTCGACTTTGACGATCCGACTACGAACATGCGAGACGTCGCGCCTTAGCAATCGCTAAACCAACTTCCGAGGGTTATTTACTACGCTGGAGCACGATCAACCTGACCACGAGGGTCTGTTTCCTGCGAGCAAACGAAGAACAAGCAATGATAGAGGCGGGGGTGTCCCGATCTTTCGATGAGATGATAACTATCGATTTGGTGAAGATGACTTTGACGATCCGACTACAAACGTGCACGACGTTGCGCCTTAGCAATCGCTAAACCAACTCCGAAAGGTTATTGACCACGCTGGAGCACAATCAACCTGACCACAAAGGTCTATTCCTGCAAGCAATCGAAGAACAAGCAAGAAACTAAGATTGCAATCTGGATATTGCGAATATAAGATGAAAGCTTTATTGATCAAGGTGGGGTTCTGTGACGCCTTTGTCTGGTCGTTGAACACAAACGAAGTACGCGAAGTTGCAGCTATGGCGAACTTTTAATCTAAACAAAACCCAAAGTCTAAACGATGCCCTAAGGGCTGTATATATGGAGGAAGAGGGGGGGAATTTCGTGGCCCTTGGTGGAGGGGTCCGAAATCAACCCTATCTCTTGTTTCCCCACACATACGGACTCTAAAAATAGCCTATACTTATGTATTTCGAAATTACATGGGCCTGGCCCAATAAGGTGACGCAGCACCTAAAATAGCCTCGGGACGAAATTTATGAAGTGGCATCTTGTATATTTCGTCCAAGGCTTCATGCACCCATTATGGTGGCTTCAAAGTCCTGAAATCATCACTTGTAACTCCGTTCTTGTTTCCCTTGCGCATGCCATCATCTCCATGCTTGTTCTTGCTCCAATGTTCATCCTTCTCCAAGCTAGGCCCTTCATTTGTAAGCAAAACAAATGTATCCAATTTAGGCAGCATCATATTCTCATGAACATTAGAATCATTACCAAGAAACGAAAGTACCTGGTAATTTAGTTGGCGTGCACGAGCTCTAGTAATTGGTCCAGTATGTATAGCAGCAGGGGCTGTGGGTGTAACAATTGTATTGATGTCCTCATCAAGCAAGAAACTGAGATTGCAATCTGGATATTGCGAATATAAGATGAAAGCTTTATTGATCAAGGTGGGGTTCTGTGACGTCTTGGTCTGGTCGTTGGACACAAACGAAGTACGCGAAGTTGAAGCTATGGCGAACTTTTGATCTAAACAAAACCCAAAGTCTAAACGACGCCCTAAGGGCTGTATATATGGAGGAAGAGGGGGGAATTTCGTGGCCCTTGAGGGTGGGGTCCGAAACCAACCCTAACTCTTGTTTCCCCACACATACGGACTCTAAAAATAGCCTATACTTAAGTACTTCGAAATTACATGGGCCTGGCCCATTAATAAGGTGATGCAGCACCTAGAATAGCCTATGGACGAATATTATGAAGTGGCATCTTGTATATTTCGTCCAAGGCTTCATGCACTCCTTATGGCGGCTTTAAAGTCCTGAAATCATCACTTGTAACTCCGTTCTTGATCCCCTTGCGCATGCCATCAACTCCATGTGTGTTCTTGCTCCAATGTTCATTCTTCTCCAAGCTAGGCCCTTCATTTGTAAGCAAAACAAATGTATCCAATTTAGGCAGCATCATAATCTCATGAACATTAGAATCATTACCAAGAAACGAAAGTACCTGATAATTCAATTGGCATGCGCGAGCTCTAGTAATCGGTCCAGTGTGTATAGCAGCAGGGGCTGTGGGTGTAACAATGGTATTGATGTCCTCATCATCCTCCCCTTCTTGAAATGAAGTCGTCCTGGACGAAAGTTCATCGTCCTCACCCAAATAAGGCTTCAAATCTGCAATGTTAAAAGTGGGACTAACCCAAAATCTGCAGGCAGCTCAAGTTTATATGCATTATCATTTATTTTCTCTAACACCTTAAAAGGACCATAAGCACGTGGCATTAGCTTTGATTTGCGCAAATTAGGAAATCTATCCTTATGCAAATGTAACCAAACAAGATCTCCAGGTGCAAACACAACATGTTTTCTACCCTTATCTCCAGCAAGTTTATATTTAGCATTCATACGCTCAATGTTTTCCTTAGTTAACTCATGCATTTTTAAAATAAATTCAGCACGTTCTTTAGCATCAAAATTAACCTTCTCTGAAGATGGAAGAGGCAACAAATCAATAGGTGCACGAGGTAGGAAACCATACACAATTTCAAAAGGGCACATCTTAGTAGTAGAATGCAATGAACGATTATAAGCAAATTCAATATGAGGCAAGCATTCTTCCCACATTTTCTTGTTATTCTTCAAAACAGCCCTAAGCATAGTAGACAATGTTCTATTGACTACTTCAGTTTGTCCATCAGTTTGGGGGTGACAAGTAGTACTAAAAAGCAGCTTAGTCCCCAACTTAGCCCATAAACATCTCCAAAAGTGGCTAAGAAATTTAGTATCACGATCTGAAACAATAGTATTTGGCACACCATGTAAGCGAATAATTTCACGAAAGAACAAATCAGCAACATTAACAGCATCATCGCTTTTATGACATGGTATAAAGTGTGCCATTTTCGAGAACCTATCCACGACAACAAATATGCTATCCCTCCCCTTCTTTGTTCGAGGTAAACCTAAAACAAAGTCCATAGATGTATCCTCCCAAGGAACACTAGGTACAGGCAAAGGCATATATAAACCATGAGGATTGAGTCGTGACTTAGCTCTTTGACATGTAGTGCAGCGAGCAACAAAACGCTCAACATCCCGTCTCATCTTTGGCCAAAAGTAATGTGCAGCAAGTATATCCTCCGTCTTCTTGACGCCAAAGTGTCCCATTAATCCTCCTCCATGCGCCTCCTGCAACAACAAAAGACGAACGGAGCTAGCTGGAATGCATAGCTTGTTAGCACGAAACACAAATCCATCGTTAAGAACGAACTTGTTCCAAGTTCTCCCTTCCTTACAATTCTGCAATACATCTTTAAATTCAGCATCATGAACATATTGATCTTTGATGGTCTCCAAACCAAATATTTTAAAGTCAAGTTGTGAAAGCATAGTATAACGACGAGACAAGGCATCCGCAATAACATTTTCTTTACCCTTCTTGTGTTTAATGACATAAGGGAAAGTCTCAATGAATTCAACCCATTTAGCATGTCTACGGTTCAGTTTTGCTTGACTTTTAATGTGTTTCAAAGATTCATGATCAGAATGTATAACAAATTCCTTGGGCCATAAATAATGTTGCCATGTTTCTAAGGTCCGAACAAGAGCATATAATTCTTTATCATAAGTAGAATAGTTCAGACTAGGCCCACTCAATTTTTCAGAAAAGTATGCAACAGGTTTTCCATCTTGTAATAACACACGTGATGTACCATCCTTTTTCGGCACTAGAATAATAGGAACAGCACAAGGACTAAGGGATTCGCGTATATAACCTTTGTCGAGAAGCTCTTGTACTTGACGCATAATCTCCTTCGTCTCCTCTGGATTGGTACGGTATGGTGCATGGTTTGGCAGTGAAGCACCGGGAATTAAGTCAATCTGATGCTCAATCCCTCGAATAGGCGGTAATCCCGGTGGCACGTCTTGTGGAAATACGTCAGCGAACTCCTGCAAAATGTTAGTGACAGCAGGAGGCAAAGAGGAAGGCACGTCCTCGAATGAAAATAATGCCTCTTTGCACACAAAAGCATAGCAAACAGATTTGCTGAAATCTAGCTCATCAATATCAGATTTGGAGGCAAATAAACATGCACTTTTCAATTTAATTTCAGAAGCAACACTAGATGGTTCATTATTAGGCTTCATTTGTTGCTCAAATTCTTTTGCCACAATCTGATTTTCACTCTTATTCTTCTCCTGTTTTGCTTTATTAGCTCTATTAATATCATCTTTCAAAATGGAATCAGGAGCCATAGGAAGCAAAGTAATATTTTTATCCTTATGAACAAGAGTATAGTGATTGTTTCTACCATGGTGTACAGAATTTTTATCAAATTGCCATGGTCTACCAAGTAATAAGGAACATGCTTGCATAGGTACCACATCACAATCAACATAATCAGCATATGTAGAGATACTAAAATGCACACGAACAGTACCTGTTACCTTAACCTTGCCGCTGTTGTTGAACCATTGGATGTAGTAAGGATGTGGATGTGGTCTTGTGGTGAGAGAAAGCTTCTCCACCATCTCCATGCTAGCCAAGTTGTTGCAACTACCTCCGTCTATGATGACGCGCACAGAACGTTCCTTCACAACTCCCTTGGTATGGAACAAATTGTGCCTCTGATTTTGCTGAGCTTGTGTGACCTGCACACTCAAAACACGTTGAGCAACTAAACATTCATACCTGTCAGCGTCTTCAGGAGCCATGTATTGCGTCTCATGATCAGAATCATCTCCACCATGTTCTTCACGTGTAATAAGAGCCAAAGTCTCCTCATCATAGTCACTAGCGGACTCATATCCACCATCCGCGGTAGCAATCATCACACGCGGAGATTTGCATTCTCTCGCATAATGACCTCCTCCCTTACAACGATGACAAATAATATCACTTGTGATAGAGGCAAAGGTGTCCCGTCTTTCGATGAGATGATGGATATCGCTTTGGTGGAAGTCGACTTTGACGATCCGACTACGAACGTGCGAGGACGTCGCGCCTTAGCAATCGCTAAACCAACTCCGAGAGGTTATTGACCACGCCGGAGCACGATCACCTGACCACGAGGGTCTGTTTCCTGCGAGCAAACGAAGAACAAGCAAGAAACTAAGATTGCAATCTGGATATTGCGAATATAAGATGAAAGCTTTATTGATCAAGGTGGGGTTCTGTGACGCCTTTGTCTGGTCGTTGAACACAAACGAAGTACGCGAAGTTGCAGCTATGGCGAACTTTTAATCTAAACAAAACTCAAAGTCTAAACGATGCCCTAAGGGCTGTATATATGGAGGAAGAGGGGGGAATTTCGTGGCCCTTGGTGGAGGGGTCCGAAATCAACCCTATCTCTTGTTTCCCCACACATACAGACTCTAAAAATAGCCTATACTTATGTATTTCGAAATTACATGGGCCTGGCCCAATAATAAGGTGACGCAGCACCTAAAATAGCCTCGGGACAAAATTTATGAAGTGGCATCTTGTATATTTCGTCCAAGGCTTCATGCACCCATTATGGTGGCTTCAAAGTCCTGAAATCATCACTTGTAACTCCGTTCTTGTTCCCCTTGCGCGTGCCATCATCTCCATGCTTGTTCTTGCTCCAATGTTCATCCTTCTCCAAGCTAGGCCCTTCATTTGTAAGCAAAACAAATGTATCCAATTTAGGCAGCATCATATTCTCATGAACATTAGAATCATTACCAAGAAACGAAAGTACCTGGTAATTTAGTTGGTGTGCACGAGCTCTAGTAATTGGTCCAGTATGTATAGCAGCAGGGGCTGTGGGTGTAACAATTGTATTGATGTCCTCATCATCCTCCCCTTCTTGAAATGAAGTCGTCCTCGACGGAAGTTCATTTTCCTCACCCACATAAGGCTTCAAATCTGCAATGTTAAAAGTGGGACTAACCCCAAAATCTGCAGGCAGCTCAAGTTTATATGCATTATCATTTATTTTCTCTAACACCTTAAAGGGACCATCAGCACGTGGCATTAACTTTGATTTGTGCAAATCAGGAAATCTATCCTTACGCAAATGTAACCAAACAAGATCTCCAGGTGCAAACACAACATGTTTTCTACCCTTATCTCCAGCAAGTTTATATTTAGCATTCATGCGCTCAATGTTTTCCTTAGTTAACTCATGCATTTTTAAAATCAATTCAGCACGTTGTTTAGCATCAAAATTAACCTTCTCCGAAGATGGAAGAGGCAACAAATCAATAGGTGCATGAGGTAGGAAACCATACACAACTTCAAAAGGGCACATCTTAGTAGTAGAATGCAATGAACGATTATAAGCAAATTCAATATGAGGCAAGCATTCCTCCCACATTTTCTTATTATTCTTCAAAACAGCCCTAAGCATAGTAGACAGCGTTCTATTGACTACTTCAGTTTGTCCATCAGTTTGGGGGTGACAAGTAGTACTAAAAAGCAGTTTAGTCCCCAACTTAGCCCATAAACATCTCCAAAAGTGGCTAAGAAATTTAGTATCACGATCTGAAACAATAGTATTTGGCACACCATGCAAGCGAATAATTTCACGAAAGAACAAATCAGCAACATTAACAGCATCATCGCTTTTATGACATGGTATAAAGTGTGCCATTTTCGAGAAGCTATCCACGACAACAAATATGCTATCCCTCCCCTTCTTTGTTTCGAGGTAAACCTAAAACAAAGTCCATAGATATATCCTCCCAAGGAACACTATGTACAGGCAAAGGTGATAGAGGCTAAGGTGTCCCGTCTTTCGATGAGAGGATGGATATCGCTTTGGTGGAAGTCGACTTTGACGATCGGACTACGAACGTGCGAGGACGTCGCGCCTTAGCAATCGCTAAACCAACTCCGAGAGGTTATTGACCACGCCGGAGCACGATCAACCTAACCACGAGGGTCTGTTTCCTGCGAGCAAACGAAGAACAAGCAAGAAACTGAGATTGCAATCTGGATATTGCGAATATAAGATGAAAGCTTTATTGATCAAGGTGGGGTTCTGTGACGCCTTTGTCTGGTCGTTGAACACAAACGAAGTACGCAAAGTTGCAGCTATGGCGAACTTTTAATCTAAACAAAACCCAAAGTCTAAACGATGCCCTAAGGGCTGTATATATGGAGGAAGAGGGGGGGAATTTCGTGGCCCTTGGTGGAGGGGTCCGAAATCAACCCTATCTCTTGTTTCCCCACACATACGGACTCTAAAAATAGCCTATACTTATGTATTTCGAAATTACATGGGCCTGGCCCAATAATAAGGTGACGCAGCACCTAAATTAGCCTCGGGACGAAATTTATGAAGTGGCATCTTGTATATTTCGTCCAAGGCTTCATGCACCCATTATGGTGGCTTCAAAGTCCTGAAATCATCACTTGTAACTCCGTTCTTGTTCCCCTTGCGCATGCCATCATCTCCATGCTTGTTCTTGCTCCAATGTTCATCCTTCTCCAAGCTAGGCCCTTCATTTGTAAGCAAAACAAATGTATCCAATTTAGGCAGCATCATATTCTCATGAACATTAGAATCATTACCAAGAAACGAAAGTACCTGGTAATTTAGTTGGCGTGCACGAGCTCTAGTAATTGGTCCAGTATGTATAGCAGCAGGGGTTGTGGGTGTAACAATTGTATTGATGTCCTCATCATCTTGATAGAGGCAAAGGTGTCCCGTCTTTCGATGAGATGGTGGATTTCGCTTTGGTGGAAGTCGACTTTGACGATCCGACTACGAACGTGCGAGGACGTCGCGCCTTAGCAATCGCTAAACCAACTCCGAGAGGTTATTGACCACGCCGGAGCACGATCAACCTGACCACGAGGGTCTGTTTCCTGCGAGCAAACGAAGAACAAGCAAGAAACTAAGATTACAATCTGGATATTGCGAATATAAGATGAAAGCTTTATTGATCAAGGTGGGGTTCTGTGACGCCTTTGTCTGGTCGTTGAACACAAACGAAGTACGCGAAGTTGCAGCTATGGCGAACTTTTAATCTAAACAAAACCCAAAGTCTAAACGATGCCCTAAGGGCTGTATATATGGAGGAAGAGGGGGGGAATTTCGTGGCCCTTGGTGGAGGGGTCCGAAATCAACCCTATCTCTTGTTTCCCCACACATACGGACTCTAAAAATAGCCTATACTTATGTATTTCGAAATTACATGGGCCTGGCCCAATAAGGTGACGCAGCACCTAAAATAGCCTCGGGACGAAATTTATGAAGTGGCATCTTGTATATTTCGTCCAAGGCTTCATGCACCCATTATGGTGGCTTCAAAGTCCTGAAATCATCACTTGTAACTCCGTTCTTGTTTCCCTTGCGCATGCCATCATCTCCATGCTTGTTCTTGCTCCAATGTTCATCCTTCTCCAAGCTAGGCCCTTCATTTGTAAGCAAAACAAATGTATCCAATTTAGGCAGCATCATATTCTCATGAACATTAGAATCATTACCAAGAAACGAAAGTACCTGGTAATTTAGTTGGCGTGCACGAGCTCTAGTAATTGGTCCAGTATGTATAGCAGCAGGGGTTGTGGGTGTAACAATTGTATTGATGTCCTCATCAGATTGAGTCGTGACTTAGCTTTTTGACATGTAGTGCATCGAGCAATAAAACGCTCAACATCCCGTCTCATCTTTGGCCAAAAGAAATGTGTAGCAAGTACGTCCTCCGTCTTCTTCACGCCAAAATGTCCCATTAATCCTCCTCCATGCGCTTCCTGCAACAACAAAAGACGAACGGAGCTAGCTGGAATGCATAGCTTGTTAGCACAAAACACAAATCCATCGTTAACGACAAACTTGTTCCACATTCTTCCTTCTTTACAATTCTGCATTACATCTTTAAAATCAGCATCATGCACATATTGATCTTTGATGGTCTCCAAACCAAATATTTTGAAGTCAAGTTGTGAAAGCATAGTATAGCGACGAGACAATGCATCAGCAATAACATTTTCTTTTCCCTTCTTGTGTTTAATGACATAAGGGAAAGTCTCAATGAATTCAACCCATTTAGCATGTCTACGATTCAGTTTAGCTTGACTTTTAATATTTTTCAAAGATTCATGATCAGAATGTATAACAAATTCTTTGGGCCATAAATAATGTTGCCATGTTTCTAAAGTCCGAACAAGAGCATATAATTCTTTATCATAAGTAGAATAATTCAGACTAGGCCCACTCAATTTTTCAGAAAAGTATGCAACAGGTTTGCCATCTTGTAATAACACACCTCCTAATCCAATTCCACTAGCATCACATTCAAGCTCAAAAGTCTTATTAAAATTAGGAAGTTGGAGTAAAGGAGCATGTGTCAACTTATCTTTCAATACCGTGAAGGCTTCTTCCTGTGCGGTACCCCAAAGAAAAGGCACATCTTTCTTTGTAAGCTCATTGAGAGGTGCAGCAATGGTGCTGAAATCTCTCACAAAACGCCTATAGAATCCAGCGAGGCCAAGAAAACTCCTCACTTGTGTGACCGTTTTGGGCTGCGGCCAACTCTCAATAGCTTCAATCTTGGCTTTATCAACTTCAATTCCCTGTGGAGTAACAACATAGCCAAGAAAAGATACTCGGTCGGTGCAAAAGGTGCACTTCCCAAGAAGCTCTTGTACTTGACGCATAATCTCCTTCGTCTCCTCTGGATTGGTACGGTATGGTGCACGGTTTGGCAGTGAAGCACCGGGAATTAAGTCAATCTGATGCTCAATCCCTCGAATAGGCGGTAATCCCAGTGGCACGTTGATAGAGGCGAGTGTGTCCCGATCTTTCGATGAGATGATAACTATCGATTTGGTGGAGACGACCTTGACGATCCGACTACAAACGTGCACGACGTTGCGCCTTAGCAATCGCTAAACCAATCTCCTGAGGTTACTGACGATGCCGGAAGCACGGTCAGCCTGACCACGAAGGTCTATTCCTGCAAGCAATCGAAGAACGAGCAAGAATATGATAAAGCAATCTGAATATTGTAAATATATATGAGGTATTGATAATGGTGGGGATCCGTAAGCGGTCTTGGTCTGGTCGTTGGACACAAACAAAGTACACGAAGTTGCGTTGGCTAACTTTTAACTAAACAAATCCCAAGGAAAAGCTACTAGATGGATCTACTTATATAGGAGCAAGGGGTGGCGGCCAAGGAGGTGGGAGGACGTCCCAAGGCAGCCTAAAACTAAATCTAGGTCGTACAAGGCCAATGGGCCCAAGTGGAGGTGATGTAACACTTTTGGACTTGTAGTTTGACTCGGATTCTGCTGCAGCATCAGATTGTTTCGTCCACAACTCAACGCTCCGGACGAATTTGAAGGTGATTCCAATTGGGTTGGAAAGTGCACGAAATCTAGTTTCCAACAAAAAAAGAATCACCCAATTCGGAGTCCGTATGAAAAACTTGTGTGCGTTTTGAGTCAGGTATGTCTGTGCAGTCCGAATCTGAATCCAGAACGTGAGAGACTTGGACTCTATCTTGTCTTGGGCCAAAAGTGACGTGAGAGAACTTTTTGGACAGCAAATAAACATCTCTTTCTTCCTTATCTTCATATGTGGATTGTACAAATGTCCCATACACCTGCAATTAGACAAAACACAAAAGTGTGTGAAGTATTTTTGTTCTGGATAACATAAATAGATTATTGAATAGTTTGCACTAGAAATCACCTGACAAATATGCATATATGCAATATTTTTGGTCATATCCAAGGTAGTCATGTCCTCATCATCCTCCCCTTCTTGAAAATAAAGCCGTCCTCGGCGTTGCTTAATCTGAAATGTGGCTAGCAAAAGAGACAAGGTGTACATGTTGTATATGTATATGTCATCCATTTTTACTTCCCTTGATTTTTGCATATATGACACATGAATAGATGAGTAACTTGCATAGTTCATAAAATCTAAAGCCAAAAAATTAGCACAAGAAGTAGAAGGCATGAAAATATTGCAACTCAGTTTGCACATATAAGTGAAGCTCTTATTCATTTCAAAAGATTGACAATGTTCATCATTAAACCATCCCAACATTGGTGAATAAACCTTACTTGCATCAAATTTACATGCTGCAACATGCTTAAATAAGCAAACATGCAATAAGTCATTCAACACAGAATCATCACCAAGATTAGAGGTCATATCAAAATGATTAAACATTGGTTCTTTTGCATCAATAGTTAATTCAATGGGTGCACTCAAAATTGTTGGTATTTCAGTTGTTTGATCACATGGCAAAGTCAAATTATCAACGTAGTCCTCTAAAATAGGTGGTGTGATAAAAGTAGTGGGTAGCTCATCAGATGGTGCATTCAAATTGACAAGGCATTCATCATTCTCATGTAGAGATGGAAGATCAGTACCTTTGTCATTACCTCTTATGATCAACTCAGATGATGTAGCCACTCTCGGGGGCGATGTGTCACATGGGGGAGGTGATGTAGTCCTGACAACAAAGGATGTGGTCGTCCTAGTATGCCTAGTAGTTGAAGGAACAATCATATCAACTCTTGGAATGTGCACCGTGCGCTTGTTCTCCTCGTGGCCAACACGTCGTTTTATTTCCTGTTCAGCTTTGCAAGCAAGATGAAACAAATGGTCCATAGGATAACACTCTTCATGAATTAGTATCTCTTGAATATCACGGTTTAATCCTCCCCAAAATCTATCCATAAAATCATCTTCACTTTCTTCTAAAGAGGAATGCAACAAGGTAGTTTGTAAATCATCATAATATTTTGTTACAGTTTCACTACCTTGTTTTAAGTGTTGCAACTTCTTAATCATGTCACGAGTATAATAAGCAGGGACGAAAGTATGTCGCATGGCAAGTTTCAAATCATCCCAAGTAGTAGGTATATAATCAGGGTGTAACCGACAATATTCACTCCACCAAACCAAAGCATAACCAGTGAAAGAACCAACCGCAACCTTAACTGATAGAGGCAAAGGTGTCCCGTCTTTCGATGAGATGGTGGATTTCGCTTTGGTGGAAGTCGACTTTGACGATCCGACTACGAACGTGCGAGGACGTCGCGCCTTAGCAATCGCTAAACCAACTCCGAGAGGTTATTGACCACGCCGGAGCACGATCAACCTGACCACGAGGGTCTGTTTCCTGCGAGCAAACGAAGAACAAGCAAGAAACTAAGATTGCAATCTGGATATTGCGAATATAAGATGAAAGCTTTATTGATCAAGGTGGGGTTCTGTGACGCCTTTGTCTGGTCGTTGAACACAAACGAAGTACGCGAAGTTGCAGCTATGGCGAACTTTTAATCTAAACAAAACCCAAAGTCTAAACGATGCCCTAAGGGCTGTATATATGGAGGAAGAGGGGGGAATTTCGTGGCCCTTGGTGGAGGGGTCCGAAATCAACCCTATCTCTTGTTTCCCCACACATACGGACTCTAGAAATAGCCTATACTTATGTATTTCGAAATTACATGGGCCTGGCCCAATAATAAGGTGACGCAGCACCTAAAATAGCCTCGGGACGAAATTTATGAAGTGGCATCTTGTATATTTCGTCCAAGGCTTCATGCACCCATTATGGTGGCTTCAAAGTCCTGAAATCATCACTTGTAACTCCGTTCTTGTTTCCCTTGCGCATGCCATCATCTCCATGCTTGTTCTTGCTCCAATGTTCATCCTTCTCCAAGCTAGGCCCTTCATTTGTAAGCAAAACAAATGTATCCAATTTAGGCAGCATCATATTCTCATGAACATTAGAATCATTACCAAGAAACGAAAGTACCTGGTAATTTAGTTGGCGTGCACGAGCTCTAGTAATTGGTCCAGTATGTATAGCAGCAGGGGTTGTGGGTGTAACAATTGTATTGATGTCCTCATCACCTTCTTGAAAATAAAGCCGTCCTCGGCGTTGCTTAATCTAAAATGTGGCTAACAAAGGAGACAAGGTGTACATGTTGTATATGTATATGTCATCCATTTTTACTTCCCTTGATTTTTGCATATATGACACATGAATAGATGAGTAACTTGCACAGTTCATAAAATCTAAAGCCAAAAAATTAGCACAAGAAGTAGAAGGCATGAAAATATTGCAACTGAGTTTGCACATATAAGTGAAGCTCTTATTCATTTCAAAAGATTGACAATGTTCATTATTAAACCATCCCAACATTGGTGAATAAACCTTACTTGCATCAAATTTACATGCTACAACATGCTTAAATAAGCAAACATGCAATAAGTCATTCAACACAGAATCATCACCAAGATTAGAGGTCATATCAAAATGATTAAACATTGGTTCTTTTGCATCAATAGTTAATTCAATGGGTGCACTCAAAATTGTTGGTATTTCAGTTGTTTGATCACATGGCAAAGTCAAATTATCAACGTAGTCCTCTAAAATAGGTGGTGTGATCAAAGTAGTGGGTAGCTCATCAGATGGTGCATTCAAATTGACAAGGCATTCATCATTCTCATGTAGAGATGGAAGATCAGTACATTTGTCATTACCTCTTATGATCAACTCAGATGATGTAGCCACTCTCGGGGGCGATGTGTCACATGGTGGAGGTGATGTAGTCCTGACAACAACGGATGTGGTTGTCATAGTATGCCTAGTAGTTGAAGGAACAATCATATCAACTCTTGGAATGTGCACCGTGCGCTTGTTCTCCTTGTGGCCAACACGTCGTTTTATTTCCTGTTCAGCTTTGCAAGCAAGATGAAACAAATGGTCCATAGGATAACACTCTTCATGAATTAGTATCTCTTGAATATCACGGTTTAATCCTCCCCAAAATCTATCCATAAAATCATCTTCACTTTCTTCTAAAGAGGAATGCAACAAGGTAGTTTGTAACTCATCATAATATTTTGTTACAGTTTCACTACCTTGTTTTAAGTGTTGCAACTTCTTAATCATGTCACGAGTATAATAAGCAGGGACGAAAGTATGTCGCATGGCAAGTTTCAAATCATCCCAAGTAGTAGGTATATAATCAGGGTGTAACCGACAATATTCACTCCACCAAACCAAAGCATAACCAGTGAAAGAACCAACCGCAACCTTAACCTTTTTATGTTCATAGAAATTATGGGAAGCAAATATATTTTTTATGTCGAACTCCCATTCAATAAATAAAGCAGGTTTAAAACGACCATTAAATGGTGGTATAGATACATTAACCTGATCATGTGCATTTGGATGTTTGTGCACCTCTCGTGACGGTTGTGGTATTTGCAAAGGTGGTGGCACGTCTCCCGCGATCGACAAAGCCCATGAATTGACTCTGGATCCTGTCATGATTAGTAGAACAAGAAACAAAACCCAAAAATAATGTTCCTATAACTACTAGGATGTGGTGGTAAAACGCTCACAGTAAATCAAATATCAATGTCTTACAAGTTCTTACCATGCAGTAGGCGGTGATCGGCAACCAGCGGTGTCAAGTAACTCCGAATATTGAGTAAAGCGATTGCCAGGGGAGCGTACGTATACACGGTGTAGAAATATGTGGAGCTGGGTTGGCTATATATGGTAGCAAAAGATTAGCAATAATCAATTCAAAGATGCAATGTTGAATAAACGCTCAACGACGGTACTGTGCTGGTCCTAGGCTAGACCGGACTAGAGACGCGAGCCTAAAACACTAATGAGGTCACGGCGTAGCACAACTAGCATCAATGAAGGATACTAAGTAGCTCCTGACAGCAAGATATAAGTGAATATCACAACGGCAGTAAAGATAATGATGAAAAACAACTGCCAAGCAGGATATACAACAACTCTCTCTCCAACTTTCCTCTTGAAAAGTTTAAGACAATTTTCTGATAAATTCTTTCAAAGAATGCTATTAACTCAAGCTTTCCAATGCAAAAAGAATCACTCAATTCCGAGTTGATATGAGGAGTCAAAGAATTCTAAAACTGGCCTAAAAAATTGGAACAAGCTGTGTTCACGAACTTCGGAGGGCAAAAAGACCTATTTAGGAGCCGATTTTGAGGTGTCAAATATTGAACTAGCTTCTGCAACTATTTAGATGCGGCTCGTCGCTATCTTCAATTTGAGTACTCACGGAGCCAAAACGGACTTCGTATGAGGAAGATACACCTGTTTTACTGAACAGTGCGCAAAACAGATTCCAATCCGAATTCAGGTACGAGATTGATTCTAGATAGATCCAATTTTTTTTCTTCTCTCTTTTTTTTCTCACGCTTTTTTTTTCTTTCTTCTCCCTCTTTTTCTTTTTTTTTCTTTCCTTTTTTCTCTCTTTTCTTTCTTTATATTCTTTTTCTCCCTCTTTCCAAGACAAACTAGATAAGATGCAGATTCGATCAGGCGAAGATGTGAGTGACCTCAACTATGATTATGACAATAAACAGTGCATAGCACATGGTGGAAATTGGTGGATGGGATGGTGGACAGCGGATGGGATAATGATGCAGCGGCTGCGTGACTAATGTGAACAGAACTCGAAACTCTAAAGGAACTAGACACTAAGACCAGCAACTCGACACGGCGATGCAACCGATAATTCAATAATGCAAACAGTGAAAAGAAAATTGCAAAGGCTCAGTCTGGCTAGGACAAAGGATGAATAGATCTAACTTTTGTTTTGTGGCTTTTTCTTGGACAATAGGTAAGAAAATAAATCTAATCTAGGAAAAACTGGAAATTCTCACCGAGCAACCTGAAAACTGATACCACTTGATAGAGGCGAGGGTGTCCCGATCTTTCGATGAGATGATAACTATCGATTTGGTGGAGACGACCTTGACGATCCGACTACAAACGTGCACGACGTTGCGCCTTAGCAATCGCTAAACCAATCTCCTGAGGTTACTGACGATGCCGGAAGCACGGTCAGCCTGACCACGAAGGTCTATTCCTGCAAGCAATCGAAGAACGAGCAAGAATATGATAAAGCAATCTGAATATTGTAAATATATATGAGGTATTGATAATGGTGGGGATCCGTAAGCGGTCTTGGTCTGGTCGTTGGACACAAACGAAGTACACGAAGTTGCGTTGGCTAACTTTTAACTAAACAAATCCCAAGGAAAAGCTACTAGATGGATCTACTTATATAGGAGCAAGGGGTGGCGGCCAAGGAGGTGGGAGGACGTCCCAAGGCAGCCTAAAACTAAATCTAGGTCGTACAAGGCCAATGGGCCCAAGTGGAGGTGATGTAACACTTTTGGACTTGTAGTTTGACTCGGATTCTGCTGCAGCATCAGATTGTTTCGTCCACAACTCAACGCTCCGGACGAATTTGAAGGTGATTCCAATTGGGTTGGAAAGTTCACGAAATCTAGTTTCCAACAAAAAAAGAATCACCCAATTCGGAGTCCGTATGAAAAACTTGTGTGCGTTTTGAGTCAGGTATGTCTGTGCAGTCCGAATCTGAATCCAGAACGTGAGAGACTTGGACTCTATCTTCTCTTGGGCCAAAAGTAACGTGAGAGAACTTTTTGGACAGCAAATAAACATCTCTTTCTTCCTTATCTTCATATGTGGATTGTACAAATGTCCCATACACCTGCAATTAGACAAAACACAAAAGTGTGTGAAGTATTTTTGTTCTGGATAACATAAATAGATTATTGAATAGTTTGCACTAGAAATCACCTGACAAATATGCATATATGCAATATTTTTGGTCATATCCAAGGTAGTCATGTCCTCATCACACGTCTTGTGGAAAAACGTCAGCGAACTCCTGCAAAATGTTAGTGACAGCAGGAGGCAAAGAGGAAGGCACGTCCTCGAATGAAAATAATGCCTCTTTGCACACAAAAGCATAGCAAACAGATTTGCTGAAATCTAGCTCATCAATATCAGATTTGGTGGCAAATAAACATGCACTTTTCAATTTAATTTCAGAAGCAACACTAGATGGTTTATTATTAGGCTTCATTTGTTGCTCAAATTCTTTTGCCACAATCTGATTTTCACTCTTATTCTTCTCCTGTTGTGCTTTATTAGCTCTATTAATATCATCTTTCAAAATGGAATCAGGAGTCATAGGAAGCAAAGTAATATTTTTATCCTTATGAACAAGAGTATAGTGATTGTTTCTACCATGGTGTACAAAATTTTTATCAAATTGCCATGGTCTACCAAGTACTAAGGAACATGTTTGCATAGGTACCACATCACAATCAACATAATCAGCATATGTAGAGATACTAAAATGCACACGAACAGTACGTGTTACCTTAACCTTGCCGCTGTTGTTGAACCATTGAATGTAGTAAGGATGTGGATGTGGTCTTGTGGTGAGAGAAAGCTTCTCCACCATCTCCATGCTAGCCAAGTTGTTGCAGCTCCCTCCGTCTATTATGACGCGCACAGAACGTTCCTTCACAACTCCCTTGGTATGGAACAAATTGTGCCTCTGATTTTGCTCAGCTTGTGTGACCTGCACACTCAAAACACGTTGAGCAATTAAACATTCATACCTGTCAGCGTCTTCAGGAGCCATGTATTGCGTCTCATGATCAGAATCATCTCCACCATGTTCTTCACGTGTAATAAGAGCCAATGTCTCCTCATCATAGTCACTAGCGGACTCATATCCACCATCCGCGGTAGCAATCATCACACGCGGAGATTTGCATTCCCTCGCATAATGACCTCCTCCCTTACAACGACGACAAATAATATCACTTGTGTGCCCTGTTGATGCCATGGAAGAAGAAGAACGCTGTGCAGGCCCCGCAGGTGCGTTCTTGGCAGATAATGGTGGTTGTGCCTGTTTTCTTGTATCACGGCTGGAGGTGGCACCGGATGGAGGTGCTGGTGCAGTTGAAGTAGAAGATGCACGTGGTGTCCATGATGAAGGTCGGCCTGCAGAAAAGTTAGTTCGCCCCAATGCTTGTCGATCCTGCACTTCACGTTCAGCTTTACAAGCAAGATGGAATAAACGAGTGATATTAGTATACTCCTTATAGTCTAGAATGGTCTGAATCTCTCTATTTAATCCACCCAGAAAACGTGCAAGCATAGCTTCATTCTCCTCAACAATACCACATCTAATCATGCCAGTTTGTAATTCCTGATAATATTCTTCTACAGAATTTTTCCCTTTTCTTAAACGCTGCAATTTTTGAAGCAATTCACGTTGATAATATGGTGGAACCCAACGCGTACGCATAGCAGTTTTCAAAGCAGCCCAAGTAGTTGGAGTAGGATATAATCTACAATGTTCAGACCACCATACACATGCAAAACTAGTGAAAGCACAAACAGCAGCAGCAACTCGTCTCTCCTCAGGATATTGTAAACATGTAAATCGTTGTTCAGTTTCTAACTCCCAAGTAAGATATATATCAGGAACATATCTACCCTCAAATGGTGGAATATTCAATTTCAGTTTAGGAATATGGACATCATCTCGTACCTGAGGTGGTGGTGCAGGCCTACCATTACGAATATATACCTGAGGTCGACCTGCTGGTGGTGGTGCTGGTGGCTGCTCGTAGATCTGATTTTGATCAACCTCATCCTCATAATCGCCCGCATACTCATCATCCTCCTGGGTACCAGCAACAGCAGTAGCAGGAGCCACAGAAACACCAACAGCAGTAGCAGCGGCACCAGAATTTTGTCCTGGCTCAATAGGAACATGCTGTGCTCGTCCATACTGATTCGGAAGGGGGCGTAGTTGTTGTTGTTGCAGAGGTGCGACAGGTGCAGCCGGTGGTGGAAGACGCGCAAGCAGTTCATTAAATCTGTTATCGAGCTTTGTTTCGAACGTCTTCTCAAGGCCAGTAATCTTCTCCATGGCCTCTTTGATAGAGGCGGGGTGTCCCGATCTTTCGATGAGATGATACTACCGATTTGGTGGAGACGACTTTGACGATCCGACTACAAACGTGCACGACGTTGCGTCTTAGCAATCGCTAAACCAATCTCCTGAGGTTATTGACCACGCCGGAGCACGATCAACCTGACCACGAAGGTCTATTCCTGCAAGCAATCGAAGAACGAGCAAGAATATGATAAAAGCAATCTGAATATTGCGAATATATATGAAGTATTGATAAAGGTGGGGATCCGTAAGCGGTCTTGGTCTGGTCGTTGGACACAAACGAAGTACACGAAGTTGCAATGGCTAACTTTTAACTAAACAAATCCCAAGGAAAAGCTACTAGATGGATCTACTTATATAGGAGCAAGGGGTGGCGGCCAAGGAGGTGGGAGGACGTCCCAAGGCAGCCTAAAACTAAATCTAGGTCATACAAGGCCAATGGGCCCAAGTGGAGGTGATGTAACACCTTTGGACTTGTAGTTTGACTCGGATTCTGCTGCAGCATCAGATTGTTTCGTCCACAACTCAACGCTCCGGACGAATTTTAAGGTGATTCCAATTGGGTTGGAAAGTGCACGAAATCTAGTTTCCAACAAAAAAAGAATCACCCAATTCGGAGTCCGTATGAAAAACTTGTGTGCGTTTTGAGTCAGGTATGTCTGTGCAGTCCGAATCTGAATCCAGAACGTGAGAGACTTGGACTCTATCTTCTCTTGGGCCAAAAGTGACGTGAGAGAACTTTTTGGACAGCAAATAAACATCTCTTTCTTCCTTATCTTCATATGTGGATTGTACAAATGTCCCATACACCTGCAATTAGACAAAACACAAAAGTGTGTGAAGTATTTTTGTTCTGGATAACATAAATAGATTATTGAATAGTTTGCACTAGAAATCACCTGACAAATATGCATATATGCAATATTTTTGGTCATATCCAAGGTAGTCATGTCCTCATCAGAATCTCTCTATTTAATCCACCCAGAAAACGTGCAAGCATAGCTTCATTCTCCTCAACAATACCACATCTAATCATGCCAGTTTGTAATTCCTGATAATATTCTTCTACAGAATTTTTCCCTTGTCTTAAACGCTGCAATTTTTGAAGCAATTCACGTTGATAATATGGTGGAACCCAACGCGTACGCATAGCAGTTTTCAAAGCAGCCCAAGTAGTTGGAATAGGATATAATCTACAATGTTCAGACCACCATACACATGCAAAACTAGTGAAAGCACAAACAGCAGCAGCAACTCGTCTCTCCTCAGGATATTGTAAACATGTAAATCGTTGTTCAGTTTCTAACTCCCAAGTAAGATATATATCAGGAACATATATACCCTCAAATGGTGGAATATTCAATTTCAGTTTAGGAATATGGACATCATCTCGTACCTGAGGTGGTGGTGCAGGCCTACCATTACGAATATATACCTGAGGTCGACCTGCTGGTGGTGGTGCTGGTGGCTGCTCGTAGATCTGATTTTGATCAACCTCATCCTCATAATCGCCCGCATACTCATCATCCTCCTGGGTACCAGCAGGAGCAGTAGCAGGAGCCAAAGAAGCACCAACAGCAGTAACAGCGGCACCAGAATTTTGTCCTAGCTCAATAGGAACACGCTGTGCTCGTCCATACTGATTCGGAAGGGGGCGTAGTTGTTGTTGTTGCAGAGGTACGACAGGTGCAGCCGGTGGTGGAAGACGCGCAAGCAGTTCATTAAATCTGTTATCGAGCTTTGTTTCGAACGTCTTCTCAAGGCCAGTAATCTTCTCCATGGCCTCTTCAAAATTGTTCAGCACATCTTGCACCTGTTCAGTCATCATTTGCTGAAACTTATCATGAAGCTCCTTGTCCGATATGTTCTCCCAGTCAATCTCGTCGGCTTGTGATCCTGGCATGGTTAGCAGCAATAGAAACACACAAGAATATGATCCTACAGACTACTAAGAAGTGGTGGTGGTGTATCACAAATCCGTCAAGCAAATCTCAAATTCTTACCAGTTCTTACCCAGCAGCAGGCGGTGATCGGCAACCGTTGTAGTCAAAAACTCTCAAAGCTTGGATAGAGCGATTACCAGGGAGAGTCAAACACACGATGTAGATGTATGTGGAGCTGGGAAGGCTTATAGTATGGTAGCAAAAAGGGTCAGCAATAATCAATTCAGAGATGCAAAGTTGAATAAACGCTCAACGACGGTACTGTGCTGGTCCTAGGCTAGATTGTGCTAGAGACGCGAGCCTAGAACACCAACAAAATCACGGCGCGGCACGTAAACAAGGGAAAAGCACACTCTGAAATTTTTTTTCGCTCTTTTTTTTTGCGCTCTTTTTTTTGTTGCGCTGTTTTTTTTTTGCGAAAAATCACTATAATGGCGAGTGTCTCAAAACTCTTCCTAGGTCAAACTGACAGGATGCGCACGAAAAAAAAAATTCGAGCAAATTTTTTTTTTCGACTGCCCGGACCCAAAAACTGGAAACAGGTCAAAAAAAACTTCCTATAATGGCACCTGTCTCAAAACACTCAGAAACACCTAAAAATAGGATAGCCAGAAATTTTTTCGAAACATGCGTTTTTTTTCCGAAACCTACTCCGGCAAGGAAACACGAATCGGAAACTAGATGGATCTCGAAAACAAACCTAATAAGCAAGGAACTCGGATTGGTGGTGGATATATGGTGGTGGTATATGGCAGCGGTGGTGGTAGCGGTGGTAGTATATGGATATGGATTGGTGGTGGTATATGGACACGGATTGGTGGTGGTATATGGATACGGATTCGGAGCGGTGGTGGTAGATGGCAGGGGCGATGATGATGGTGCGGCGGCGGCGTGACAACTTATGACCAGAACTCGAAACTCTAAAAGACTAGACTCTAAGACCAGCAACTAGACCGACGATGCAACCGCAAATTCAACAAAGCAAAACCCTAAAAAGATTATGCAAAGGCTCAGATTGGTTCGGATATGATGAACTAACCCTGATTTTTTTTGTGGCTTTTTCATGGACTGTAGGTATGAAGAACAGACTCGATCTAAACTACGAAAAACTGTAAAATCTCACCGAGCAACCTGGAAATCTGATACCACTTGATAGAGGCAAAGGTGTCCCGTCTTTCGATGAGATGATGGATATCGCTTTGGTGGAAGTCGACTTTGACGATCCGACTACGAACGTGCGAGGACGTCGCGCCTTAGCAATCGCTAAACCAACTCCGAGAGGTTATTGACCACGCCGGAGCACGATCAACCTGACCACGAGGGTCTGTTTCCTGCGAGCAAACGAAGAACAAGCAAGAAACTGAGATTGCAATCTGGATATTGCGAATATAAGATGAAAGCTTTATTGATCAAGGTGGGGTTCTGTGAGCCTTTGTCTGGTCGTTGAACACAAACGAAGTACGCGAATTTGCAGCTATGGCGAACTTTTAATCTAAACAAAACCCAAAGTCTAAACGATGCCCTAAGGGCTGTATATATGGAGGAAGAGGGGGGAATTTCGTGGCCCTTGGTGGAGGGGTCCGAAATTAACCCTATCTCTTGTTTCCCCACACATACGGACTCTAAAAATAGCCTATACTTATGTATTTCGAAATTATATGGGCCTGGCCCAATAATAAGGTGACGCAGCACCTAAAATAGCCTCGGGACGAAATTTATGAAGTGGCATCTTGTATATTTCGTCCAAGGCTTCATGCACCCATTATGGTGGCTTCAAAGTCCTGAAATCATCACTTGTAACTCCGTTCTTGTTCCCCTTGCGCATGCCATCATCTCCATGCTTGTTCTTGCTCCAATGTTCATCCTTCTCCAAGCTAGGCCCTTCATTTGTAAGCAAAAAAAATGTATCCAATTTAGGCAGCATCATATTCTCATGAACATTAAAATCATTACCAAGAAACGGAAGTACCTGGTAATTTAGTTGGCGTGCATGAGCTCTAGTAAGTGGTCCAGTATCTATAGCAGCAGGGGCTGTGGGTGTAACAATTGTATTGATGTCCTCATCACTGCGCCAATGCCTGTCGATCCTGCACTTCACGTTCAGCTTTACAAGCAAGATGGAATAAACGAGTGATATTAGTATACTCCTTATACTCTAGAATCGTCTGAATATCTCTATTTAATCCACCCATAAAACGTGCAAGCATAGCTTCATTCTCCTCAACAATACCACATCTAATCATGCCAGTTTGTAATTCCTGATAATATTCTTCTACAGAATTTTTTCCCTGTCTTAAGCGCTGCAATTTTTGAAGTAATTCACGTTGATAATATGGTGGAACCCAACGAGTACGCATAGCAGTTTTCAAAGCAGCCCAAGTAGCCGGAATAGGATATAATCTACAATGGTCAGACCACCAAACACATGCAAAACTAGTGAATGCACAAACAGCAGCAGGAACACGTCTCTCCTCGGGATATTGTAAACATGTAAATCGTTGTTCAGTTTCTAACTCCCAAGTAAGATATATATCAGGAACATATCTACCCTCAAATGGTGGAATATTCAATTTTAGTTTAGGGAGATGGTCATGATCTCGTACCTGAGGGTGAGCCCTACCATTGCCATTATTTGCATGTGGACGACCTGGTGGTTGCTGTGCTAGTGGTGGCACGTAGTTCTGATTTTGATCAACCTCATCCTCATAATCTCCCACATAATCATCCTCCTCCACATCAGTAGTAGGAGCCACAGAAGTATCAACAGCAGCACCAGCAGTTTGGCCCGACTGAAGAGGGACACGGCTCGCTCGGCGGAGGGCTGTTTCCCGACGTGGAGGTAGTCGGTGTTGTTGCTGTTGTTGCAGAGGTGCGGCAGGAGCAGTCGGTGGTGGTGGTGGAAAACGCGAAAGCAATTCAGCAAACTTGTTATCGAGCTTTGTTTCAAACATCTTCTCCATGCCATCTATCTTCTCCATGGCCTCTTCAAATCTGTTTATCACATCTTGCACCTGTACACTCATCATTTGCTGAAACGTATCATGAAGCTCCTTGTTCGTCAAGTTCTCCCAGTCAGTCTCGTCGGATTGTGATCCTGGCATGGTTAGCAGCAATAGAAACACACAAGAATATGATCCTACAAACTACTAACAAGTGGTGGTGGTGGCGGGTGTCATAAATCCGTCAAGCAAATCTCAAATTCTTACCAGTTCTTACCCTGCAGCAGGCATTGATCGGCAACCGTTATAGTCAAAACTCTCAAAAGCTTGGATAGAGCGATTGCCAGGGAGAGTCAAACGCACGACGTAGATGTATGTGGAGCTGGAAGGCTAATAGTATGGTAGCAAAAAGGGTCAGCAATAATCAATTCAGAGATGCAAAGTTGAATAAACGCTCAACGACGGTACTGTGCTGGTCCTAGGCTAGACCGTGCTAGAGACGCGAGCCTAGAACACTAACAAAATCACGGCGCTGCACGTAAATAAGGGAAAAGCACACTCTGGAACTATTTTTTTTCGCTCTTTTTTTTGCGCTCCTTTTTTTTGCGCTCCTCTTTTTTTTTTGCGAAAAATCACTATAATGGCGAGTGTCTCAAAACTCTTCCCTCGTCAAACTGATAGGATGGGCATGAAATTTTTTTTCACTTTTTTTCGGAAATCAGGGCAGCGACGACGAAAAAGTGCAACAAAAAATCACTATGATGGCACGTGGCTCAAAAGACTCAGAAAAGCCTAAAAATAGGATAGGGAAAAAAATTTGCCCGTGAAAATTTTGGCCTAAAAACTGCCCGGGGGTCTCCAGACTCTTTTTTTTTGAGACCTATGCAGGCAAGGAAACACGAATCGGAATTTAGATTGATCTCAAGAACAAACCTAATATGAGAAGAACTCAGATTGGTGGATGATATATGGTTGTGGTATATGGCAGCGGTGGTGGTATATGTATACAGATTGGTGGTGGTATATGGATACAGAATTCAGAGCGGTGGCGGATAAGCAAAAGTGGTAGATGGGCGATGATGATGGTGCGGCGGCGGCGTGACAACTTATGACCAGAACTCGAAACTCTAAAAGACTAGACTCTAAGACCAGCAACTTGACACGACGATGCAACCGCAAATTCAACAAAGCAAAAACCCTAAAAAGATTATGCAAAGGCTCAGATTGGTTCGGATATGATGAACTAACCCTAAAAAAAAATTTGTGGCTTTTTCGTGGACTGTAGGTATGAAGAACAGACTCGATCTAATCTATGAAAAACTGTAAAATCTCACCGAGCAACCTGGAAATCTGATACCACTTGATAGAGGCGAGGGTCCCGATGTTTCGATGAGATGGTGGCTATCATTTTCTGTGGGAGTCGACTTTGACGATCCGACTACGAACGTGCGAGATGTCGCGCCTTAGCAATCGCTAAACCAACTTCCGAGGGTTATTGACCACGCCGGAGCACGATCAACCTGACCACGAGGGTCTGTTTCCTGCGAGCAAACGAAGAACAAGCAAGAAACTGAGATTGCAATCTGGATATTGCGAATATAAGATGAAAGCTTTATTGATCAAGGTGGGGTTCTGTGACGTCTTGGTCTGGTCGTTGGACACAAACGAAGTACGCGAAGTTGCAGCTATGGCGAACTTTTGATCTAAACAAAACCCAAAGTCTAAACGACGCCCTAAGGGCTGTATATATGGAGGAAGAGGGGGGAATTTCGTGGCCCTTGAGGGTGGGGTCTGAAACCAACCCTAACTCTTGTTTCCCCACACATACGGACTCTAAAAATAGCCTATACTTAAGTATTTCGAAATTACATGGGCCTGGCCCATTAATAAGGTGACGCAGCACCTAGAATAGCCTATGGACGAATATTATGAAGTGGCATCTTGTATATTTCGTTCAAGGCTTCATGCACTCCTTATGGCGGCTTTAAAGTCCTGAAATCATCACTTGTAACTCCGTTCTTGATCCCCTTGCGCATGCCATCAACTCCATGTGTGTTCTTGCTCCAATGTTCATCCTTCTCCAAGCTAGGCCCTTCATTTGTAAGCAAAACAAATGTATCCAATTTAGGCAGCATCATAATCTCATGAACATTAGAATCATTACCAAGAAACGAAAGTACCTGGTAATTTAATTGGTGTGCGCGAGCTCTAGTAATTGGTCCAGTATATGTAACAGTAGGGGCTGTGGGTGTAACAATGGTATTGATGTCCTCATCAACTAACATAAATGATATTCCTGTCGTTTTGAAGTAAATTAGTAAATGGCGAGATCATGATTTCTGCGTTCATCGCAAACGGAAATGCATTGCGTGAAGTAGTTGAACTTCTGGGGCATGTCTGTTTGAACTTCACTCTGTTTTTGACGTGCCACTTTTTGCACTACGTGAAGTAGTTGAACTTCTGGGGCATGTTTGTTTGAATTTCACTCTGTTTTACTTTATTGTATTTTTCTTATAATAAATACACACTACTCCCTTGTTCCATCTATATAGGGCCTAATGCGTTTTTTAAGACCGCCTTTGAATATTGACAAGATTAATAGTACATGAGATGCACAATGTGAAATTATATCATTGAAAGCTCCTTTCACACACAAATTTAACGGTGTGCTTTGTGTAAGTTGCATGTCATATATTATTGCTCTAGTATTTGATCAAAGTTAGCCTCGAAAAACGCATTAGGCCCTATATAGATGGAAGTAGGGAGTATGTAGTACGTGAACTTCCGGTTGTTATCGCTTTGAACTTCTCTGTGGTTTGAGAGAATTATTTTAAAACACAAAAAACTACATATTTTTTATGTATTTTGGACATCTAAATACACGGTGAACCTCTCTCACAAGAATTTTTTGAACTTTTCCTCGCCGAGCACTTGAACTTCTAGCAACCATTTTTTTTCACTTATGAGTTCTTTTTAAAAGTGCAAAAAATGGCGTTGTGTTTTAATTTTTTGAACAGGTAAATCATACGTTTTAATAAACTCTGAACTTCCCTCTTATTTCAATTTGAACTTCACCTTTTTATATTTTGAGTAAAGAATTGTATTTGGTTTTTATACAAAAAAATCGAACATGGAAATACAAGGTGAACCTCTCTCACAAGAGTTTTTGAACTTCTCCGGACATAGCACTTGAACTTCTTTCAACAAACCTTTTAATATTTTATTTTTCTATATTTTTATTCTCACCTGAAATGCATTCCTTACAGTACATGAACTTCTCGTTGTTTTCACTATGAACTTCTGTCGCATTTTTGTGTATACGTCAAATTACACGCAATTGAAGGTCGGACGTGATTTGTTGCCATTTTAAAACATGTAATTGGAGGTCGAACGTCCCGCAATATAAATTCTAAAACATGCACGGAGGTGCACGTGAACTTTTTGCAACAAATCTGAGTTGTTTATATACTTCAAACTTCTCTGTTATTTTAATTTCAACTTCTTAATCATATTCTTAGAAAGGAAATAAGTTTTTAAATAAGAATCAATTTTTTTTTGTAAATTGCACTTCATAATTTTAGTTTTCTTAGAGACGGTAATAATTTGAGTTTCCCGTATACATCAAACTACTCCTCTATTTTAATTTGAACTTCATCATTTTTATTCTTTACTAACAAGGAAAATGTGAGTTTCTTTATAAATATTGAACTTCTCTATTTTGTAATTTGGAGTTCTTGGTTTATTTCTTTTAGCATCAAAATTTCCTAGTTTTATCATAAATATTGGACCCCCTCAATATTTTTTTAAAATTTTGATTTATTTGTAAAAACATAGACACAAACAGGAGAGAGAATTATGTGTGCATAAAATGGGTAGCGATTTCCAACTTTCCCTCATCAAGCACTTGAACTTGTAGCAAGAAATGTTTTTCATTTTTATGAGTTGCTTTTAAAAATGCCAAAATGGCATTGGTTTTTTTTCGAACATGTAAATCTTAGGTGTTAATAAAATCAAAACTTCCATGTTATTTTAATTCGAACCTCACGTTGGTTATATTTTCTATTAGCAGTTAGAAATTGAGTTTTCAGAAAACATTGAACCGCTCCATTACTTTAATTTGAACTTCTAGGTTTCTTTTAGAAACAAGGGAATCCATTTACTAATTAAATTTTCTATTTATTTTGTTATTTTAATTTGAGCTTCCGTTATGGAAACTTGTTAAACTAGAGGAACTTTTTGAATTTTCCCGGTCTGTTCACTTGAACTTCTAACAACAATTTTTTTGGACTTCGCCTTTTTACTCCTATTTTCTCATACGAAACACACACCATGCAGTACGTGAACTTTCGTATATTGTCAATTTGAACTTTTCTCTATTTCTCTTTAGTAACGAAAAAAATCTAAGTTTTTTATAGACATCAAACCGCTCGAACTTTCCTTATTTCGAATTGATCTTATTGTTAGAAACATTGAACTTCTTCATTATTTTGAATAGATCTTATTGGTCTTATTCTTTAGTAACTGAAAAAACTGATTTTTTTTTCTAACAAATATCAAATGCTCTGCTTTTAAAATCGAACTTCTTTGGTTTTATTATTTAGTAAAGAGAAAAAACTGAGTTTTTAATATGCATTGAACTACTCTGTTTTTAAAATCAAACTTCGTGGTTTTAATCTTAAGTATCGGGGAAAATCTAAGGTTTTTACAAACATCAAACAACTTCATTTTTTTAATTAGGACTTTTTGCTGTTATTCATTTGTATAGGGGAAAATTCCTTGTTATGTAATAAACATCGAACCACTTACTTATTTAAATTTGAACTTCCATATCTTTTTAGACCTTGACTATTTATTTCTTTTTTCGTATATGAAACACACTCCATGTAGGAGGAACTATTTTCAGATAGAGAATTTTTGTTTCAAATTTGTAATGGAATGAGAGAATTATTTAAAAACACCCAACATTTTTTATGATCTACCCATTTTACTTAAATCTGAACGTCTAGAGTTAACGTTTTATCGGTGAGGGTTCTTTTTCTTCTTGGTTTATAAAGATCGAACTTCTCCATTATTTTAAATTGAACTTATTACTTTTCCTTTAGTAACTTGAAATATCTGAGTTTTATATAAACATCAAATTGCTCGGGTATTTTGATTTGAACTTCTACATTCTTTTTAGAAATGCGGAAAATACAGTCAACATCTTCGTTTTATTCGTTAGTAACGACAAATCATCTGAGGTTTTCTTAACCTTCGAACTTCTCTCTTATTTTAATTAGAACTTCTTAGAAAAATATGGTTTTTCAATAAATAAACAATTTTCTAGAATTTGCATGTAGAACATCATCAAGGAAGAACATATGTAGTTGACAATGTAGTACGCTACCATAGTTCTCAAAGATTAAGTTAGGCGTTGCAATCAAGATAGCCATCCTATTTTTCCTATGAGTATTCTTTAATTTGTTCTTACAGAACTTGTTATAAGTGGAGCGTATGGGTATGTACAACGACACAAGTCACCTTTGTAAAGCTGACTTTCATCTTTCACATGTACAACAATACAAGCTTGTTGTCCCAAACAAACGTACAGTGTACAGGGTAATTTCATCTCTCATAAAAATGCACCTTTTAATTGAAACTAAACATGCACTTTGTTTAGTCAACATGAAACATGTTTGCAGATTAACCACATTTTTTTGTCAGTGTGTTTGAACTTCTATTTTTCTCTTTATATACAAGAAATACAACAATTTTCCTGACATTTTTACTTCTTTGCACAAGCGAACTACAACGTTACAGTGAAATAAAATACTACCTCCATAAACTAATATAAAAGCATTTAGAATACTAAAGTAGTAATCTAAACACTCTTATATTAGTTTACAGAGGGAGTATTTTTTAACAGACTACTACAATCCACCTCTCAAAACAACACATAGACTTAGGGGGATTTATTTCTCTGTTGTTTCTAGTATGGCCTTCGAAGAGGGTTACAATAGTCAGCGGCTTGGTGACTAGAACTTTTGAAGAACAAATAAAAAAAACGATGTAGGTGAAACACTGCAGCAAGTGATATATTTTTTAAACCATAATAAAGGTGAACTTCATGTTTTTCTATTTTTGAACTTGTATTATATTCCAGGATCGAAAAGGAGTAGTTTCATTACTTTTGGCTGGAACTAGCTGAAAGAAGAAGAAGAAATGAACAGTAAAAACAAAATCAGACCACAAATAAGAAGAAAATAGAGATGTGAACTAGCGATTCAACTAGCAGGAGCAAAAAGTGTAGTCGTGCATTTTTTCTGAACTTTTTATGCAAGAACTCTGATTTTTTTCACAACGTGTTCTTCCTAAACTTCAGTTTTCTCGATGGATCAATGGGTCGGGGAGGCTCTTGCAGACGGCAAGTACACTGTCTTGGGGAACGACGTTGGAGCAGCGCAGGGCGGTTGGGGACGGCTACATCGGCGGGATCCGAGAGCTCATCATCCGCTATCGGTGGCATCTCACCGCACTGATGAGGGAGAGGGACTCGTTGTGCTTCGCCAGTGGCTTCATAGGAGACAGCGAGGAGTGGAGAGGGCGGCGGTCGTTGCTGCAATTTGTCGACAGTAGCGCATCATGGAGGTGTCCTGCATCGGCGGCGCTTAACTCTGGACTGGGAGGGATAGACGTGGTGGGTCGTGGCCGGCGAGCCAGCGGTCGGGAAGCGGGGCGGCAGCCGTGGAGTGGGGTGGATGGCGAGCCAGCGGCCGGGAAGCGGGACGGCCGTCGAGCACCGGGGCGGCGAGATCCAGGTGCGGCGCCTGGTAGGTTGCGCATCTCGGGGGTGGGAGTAGGAAGGCGCATGGTCGGGGAGGAGCGGGGAGGAGGAGCGCCGGTGGATCCAGAGGCAGACGGAGGCGGTTGCGCGCCGGAAGTGGAGGGTGGTCTCGCGCCGTAGGAGGCCGCGGGTGGGATCCAGAGCCCGGCGGAGGCGCGCAGGATACGGGGGGAGGAAGTAGCACAGCGGTCGGATCCAGGGGCGGAGGCGGTGCGATGGCCGGATCCGCAGGCGGAGGCGGCGCGGCGGCCTGTTCCAGGGACGGAGGCGGCGCGGCGACCGGTTTAGGGGGCAGGGGCGATCGACGCGGGTGGCGGAGAAGGCAGGGGCGGCAGCATGTCGGAAGGAGGCGAGAGTGGGGACGGCGCGCCGGGATCAGGTGAAGGTCGTGGGGTGGATCGTGGGACGGTTGTGGGGAGGAGGTGGGCAGGTGTGTCGGGCCGTCGGGGGAGTTGTGGGGGCGGGCTGGGTTTTCTTGTAGTTCGGGAACACCTAATCAGGCTTATATAGGGCGGTGTGATCCAAATAACTATTCTAATTCTGGGATTAGAATAGTGTTGTTTTATATAGATATATATAGGATGGGTCTATTATGATAACACCCCTTAAGAGTCTTATTCTAATAACACCAGCCTTATTATACACACCATCCAATAGATCACCGCCGCCCCTCCCCTCCCGGTCTTCTACCGCGACAGTGGCCTGGGAGCGCTGTCGCCCCTCCCCTACCGACCTTCTACCGCGGCAGCGGCCTGGGAGCGCTGCCGCCCCTCCCCTCCCGGCCTTCTTCTGTGGGAGCGGCCTGGAAGCGCCGCCGCCCCTCCCTTCCCGGCCTTCTTCCACGGTGGCGGCCTGGGAGCGATGCCGCCCCTCCCCTCCCCGCTTTCTCCCGCAGCGGCGGCCTGGGAGTGCCACCGCCCCTCCCCTCCCGGCCTTCTTCCGTGGTGGCACCCGGCAGTGACGCCGCCCCTCTGCTCCCGGCCTTCTTTCGCGGTAGCGGCCAAGCAGCGACGACGCCCATCGCCTCTCGGCCTTCTTCCGCCGCAACAACCTAGCAACACCTCCCCCACCAGCATATCGGCCTTCTTCCACGCTAGCAGCAAGGAAGGGCCACCGCCGAACTCCTCCAGGCCTTCAATTAGCTGTACTTCATCAGATGTGGATTGGTGCTGCCTCGACATCAAACCAATTCGAGCAAGGAGGACTATGCGCAAGGTTCCTTCATCCACGACAGCTGCTTGGAATAAGTCTGCAACGGCCTTCAGAGCAAATCCTCCGTCACCAATCACCTTGAGCAACGTCCAGACCGCTCATGAACTTCTAAAGGGCAAGTGGACTACACGGGTGAACGCAAAAGTTGTGCAGATGGACGAGAAGGGAACTTCCTCCTGCAAACGCAAGAAATCACTGCAACACGAGGTAAGCAGTACACTTTCTCAACCATATCAGTTTAGTTACTCCAGACAAAGAAGTACACACAGTCCAGTACGCCTACAAAAACGATGCAGTGCGGTTGCTTCGGTTCGTTGTGGGTGAAAATGCAGTGGACTTGCTCGGTTATGCATTACACTTATGTAGGTTCATTACGGACAACGATGCAGTGCGGTTACTTCAGTTCACCTTGTGGGGTGATACAGTCATCACGCATTAGTTTCGCAGTACAATTTGAAACACATTGCAATTCGCATGATTCAGTTCATTTTGCCTGACAATGCAGCTCGTTCATTTTGTGTGCAGGAAATGATGTTCAGCAGATACAAAATGCCGCGCATAATTGACAACCCAGGGAACAACAACTTTCAGAAGAGTAAAGCTTCTTCTGAAAGAGAAACTGGCTGGGTTACCCCTGAGATTCCCCGAGGATTCTTCACGACAACAAACAGGGTGCAGTACTCTCCGGAAGAGGATTTTTTCCAGGGAAGAGGTAGTCGAGGATGACGACGATGTCACCTTCATCTAGGAAGGCACTCACCGACAGGAGGATGAAGATGGCGACGATGAAGATGAGCCAATAACAGTTCTCAACCCAGAGTATAAGCACGACTTCACTACGTTTGGACAGCATGTCCGAACAGACAATGATGATGCAGTTGAACATGATGTTGCAGCAAATGATGATTATGACTATGGTGATGTGCCACCGATCCAAAATTTTCAAACCAATCCACTGAGACATCGTCACAACACTGGATTACCACCACGTCCACCTGCTGCACCCCAAAACAAAGCTCAGCGTCCACCTGCTGCACTAAAAAACAGAGCTCCAAGCAGACTTGCTGCATCAACTTCGACACTACGACCACCAACGGTGCCTCGGTCAAAAATCAACAGCAGGTACAAATCCTCCTCACTACTACCGCCACGAGATCCTCAACTACACAAATCTGCTATAACCCTGCCATGTCCAGTACAACCCGGCGAGCTGCAAACACCATCGGGTGAACGACTCTACACACATGTAAGTTTGTGTTCTGAAAAAAATAGTTGCAATCCATTCAGATAACATTGCAGTGCACACTGATATTTCTTGTGAGGTTTGACCTAGCATATAACACATTGGATTCTTCTGAAAACTTAGGAACATTGCAATGCTTTATTAAACTCGTATGCACTCCTCGTATTTAAAAAATAGAACAGAACAAATTATCTCATAGAGCATTGCACTTAATGCAGGATAAAAACATGCCGCTGAACCTCATACCTGCCGCTGGAATGAAGTTCACGATGTACGACAAGGCATGGGACTTTTACAACAATTATGCAAGATGTGCAGGATTTGGCATACGCAAGAGGGCAAAACAAAGGACAAATGCCTACATTGTCTACTCAAGAGAAGGGGCGCACAAGCAGACTGTGTCATATTATCACCGGAAACGTCAGAAGACATCAAAAAGGATTGACTGCAAGGCAATGATTAGAGTCAAAAAGAGGAAGGATGGCAAATTTGTGATAGAAATGGTTGAACTCAACCACAATCACAAGATGCTGGAAAGCCCCGGGATTCTTTTGCACATGCGATCGCACAAAAAAGACGATCCTTTGATAGACTAGTTAGTGAAAGACATGCAACTGGAAAACCACACACACGCTAAGATGATGTCAACGCTGTCGCGTATGTCCGATGGTCTGCAGTACATGGGACATACTAGCCGTGACTGGGTAAACAAGTAAGCACATCACAAACCATATCGCTTGAGCATCCTGTCGGTAGTTATTTCCTGTTTGATGAGATGAGTTTGCATTGCATTTGAAAATGCAGGAAACAAAAGCTTGCGAGAGAAGAGTCCCAAGATGACGTCAAGAAACTTCTGGATTTCTTCGAGAATATGCAGAAGATAAACCCAGAGTTTTTCTATGATTATGACGTTGATGCAGATAACCGTGTAAGAAACGTGTTTGGGCCAACGCAAGTTGCAAAGGATCGTATGAAGATTTTGGAGACTGCGTTACATTCGACACGACGTATAAAACTAACAAATTCCACATGCCGCTGGGAGTCTTCGTGGGAGTGAACCATCATCTACAGAGCACCATATTTGCTGTTGCACTTGTGCGAGATGAAACAATACCGTCGTTCAAGTGGGTTTTCAAAATATTTCTGAGGTGTATGAACAACAAGCATCCAATTTGCATGCTCATAGGTACAAAAAAACAAACACCTGCATACTTACTTTTGTTTGGTGCACTTATAGTTCTTCCATCTATCTTACACACACACACAAAAATTAATAAAAAACACTATTTGTGCCTTCTCAGACCAGTGTTCTTCGATGAAGGCAGCATTAAAAACTATCCTCCCACACACTCTGCATAAGTTGTGTCGGTGGCATATCATGAAGAAGCACAAAGACCACCTTGCCTTGCTGTATAAGGCGCACGAGAAACTCAAGGATGACCTCAGTGCGGTGCTGAACCACCCACTAATGCCGTCAGAATTTGAACGAGCATGGAAGGACCTCATTCAGAGATACAACTTGCAAGACGATGATGTGATGAATTCACTGTGGGAAGACAGGCACGAGTGGATCTCGACTTACTACAAGGAAATTTTCTGTGCTCGAATGACTTCCACATAGAGAAGCGAGAGCATGAACCGCATACTAAAGAAAAACTTTGTCAAAGAGAAGCATGATCTCCATCTGTTTGCTCAGCAGGTGGACAAGTGCATTCAAACCAGGAAGGCCGCCAAGCACGCAGAGACAGTAGCAAATGAGATAAACAAAATGTCACTCAAAAACTGCTAAAATATAACTACAAAAACAAATAATTTTTTCATTTATCTGGTTCGTAATAGTGCATTTCTGATCATGTAGTCAGAGATAAAGACAACAACCTGGTTTGGGTTTGAAGTTCAGCTATCAAAAGTGTATACAAGGGCAGTGTTTGCAGATTTCAAAGAAACACTCTATCGTAGCACTGCATTCAGAGCAGAACGGTGCCCTAAGAACCCGACAAAGTATCTCATACACCACTACAACAAATGGGATGCATTTGACTGGGTAAGGCATAATTTCCAAGTGGTCGCCGATGAACAGAAAGGTGTCTACAAATGTGAATGCAAACTCTGGACGCACACATGTGAGACTCCTATCACAAAAAATTCTAGTTTCTGATAGTCATGCATGAAAGCTCACTTACTGGAGTTTAAAAGTCCACATGCATGACTAGTTTAGAAAACCAAATGAAGCTCACTTCTTTAAAATGAACAAATAATGAAAAAAATATGTGTTTATTAATTTCATGCAGTTCACTTACAAAATAGAGAAATCATGTGTTGTCTATAGTGCTCTTTTGTGTCCATCTGTTATGCACGCTTTCTCATTTGAGAGTACTCAAGATTCCTGAGGTGTACATCATGAAAAGATACACCCATAATGCAAGATCAAATACGACGTTTGATAGAAGAGACTATGAACAAACATCACCACATGGAACATTGATTTTTTGCCGTAGAAAATTGCTGACAGAAACAACAATGGACCTTGCAAACAGAGCGAGAACGTCCGACGCTGGGTGCCACAGAGCGTTGTCTGGTATGAGGGAACTGATCGAGGAAGTTGATGTGCTCAACAAAGAAGAAGAAGAAGAAGCAAAACTAAAGCATGCAGAGAAATCCCAGCATGGGAAACAATTCTTACACCCCTGTTTCAAACACAAGAGGAAGGAAGAAAGGGGGCGACACAACCCAGAAAAAGGTTGCATGCAAGGAGAAAAATGATGACAAAAACAATAAGCCACAACCTGAGGTGGACAGTGATGGTCACCCACTGGGAATAAGAAGGTGCAAGACATGTAATGAAATCAGCGGCCACAATTCCAGGACATGTACAAAAAGACATGAACAAGAAAAACAAGGACATGGCGATGCACAACCAAACAGAAATTCCACTCGTAACACTAAGAAATGGATGAAACCGAGACGTTGTAGCATCTGCAAAAAGAGGAAGAGACACAATTCAAGAACCTGCCCCAAAAGAACAAGATCAGAAAGTGAGGAAGACGAAGAAGATGAAATCAAAGGAGAAGATGGTGACACAACTGAAGAAGAAATGGCTTATGAAGAAGCGGATGAAGAAGAGGAGGAAGAAGAAGAGAGTGAAGAGGACGAAGAACATGAAGAAACTGAAGAAGCAGTGGCTTATGAAGAAACAGATGATGAAGATGAGGAAGAGGAAGAAGAGAGTGAAGAGGACGGAGAACATGAAGAAACAATGCCAACAAGACCACCACAAGGGAATGCTGTTGTAGAGAAATAATCGAGAACGACACCACTTTCCAAAAACAAGGTAGGAGCACAAAAGGATCTAGTTCACAGCACTGGAAAATGAAAGCCACCATCAAGCAGCACGCGAGGAGCAAAGAAGGATGCAGTTCACATCACTCAAAAACAAAATGCCGCAATCAACCAGCACACAGGGAGCGTGTCTAATGCTGCACTTTCTTTTGTTTTCCGTGGCGGTGTTGCTGGTTCTTGTCTCTGCACCGTTTGCTTATTTGTATGACTCATGTATCAGTTTAAATTTTGTGTAAACACAAATTTCCCAGTGACTATGAGTTATTCAACTAAACCATTTAAAGAGAAATGGTGTATAGAGTATATCATATATATAGCAGTCTAGAGTAAAACTTTGACACATTTTGATCCAAAAATGATGTAAAAAATGCAGTTAGCTCGCTGGCAGCACGAAGTTCGGAATAATAATTGAAGCGGTTCAGATCACAAAAGTGCTTATTACAAAACACATCAAAAAGATGAAGCGTTCGACACACAAAAGTACTTATTACAAATCAACCTCATAACCTTAACCAATCACGTCAAATGTGATTCTAACCGTACGATCCTCGAGTTCAAAGAAGTTGAGGACAACAACTTGCTTAGACATCAGGCCACTATCAATGACAAATTCCTTCTAGCCTTTCTGCAGACACAGCCGCCCGTCAACGCCTACATGGTACTTGGCTGGTTTAAGGTGTCCATTACCAAGAACAACTTGGAGATTCCCTTCTTCTTGAGACGGAGATACCTAACTGATAGAGGCGGGGTGTCCTGATCTTTCGATGAGATGGTAACTATCGATTTGGTGGAGACGACTTTGACGACCCGACTACAAACGTGCACGACGTTGCGCCTTAGCAATCGCTAAACCAATCTCCAGAGGTTATTGACCACGCCGGTGCACGATCAACCTGACCACGAAGGTCTATTCCTGCAAGCAATCGAAGAACGAGCAAGAATATGATAAAAGCAATCTGAATATTGCAAATATGTATGAAGTATTGATAAAGGTGGGGATCCGAAAGCGGTCTTGGTCTGGTCGTTGGACACAAAACGAAGTACACGAAGTTGCGTTGGCTAACTTTTAACTAAACAAATCCCAAGGAAAAGCTACTAGATGGATCTACTTATATAGGAGCAAGGGGTGGCGGCCAAGGAGGTGGGAGGACGTCCCAAGGCAGCCTAAAACTAAATCTAGGTCGTACAAGGCCAATGGGCCCAAGTGGAGGTGATGTAACACCTTTGGACTTGTAGTTTGACTCGGATTCTGCTGCAGCATCAGATTGTTTCGTCCACAACTCAACGCTCTGGACGAATTTGAAGGTGATTCCAATTGGGTTGGAAAGTTCACGAAATCTAGTTTCCAACAAAAAAAGAATCACCCAATTCGGAGTCCGTATGAAAAACTTGTGTGCGTTTTGAGTCAGGTATGTCTGTGCAGTCCGAATCTGAATCCAGAACGTGAGAGACTTGGACTCTATCTTCTCTTGGGCCAAAAGTGACGTGAGAGAACTTTTTGGACAGCAAATAAACATCTCTTTCTTCCTTATCTTCATATGTGGATTGTACAAATGTCCCATACACCTGCAATTAGACAAAACACAAAAGTGTGTGAAGTATTTTTGTTCTGGATAACATAAATAGATTATTGAATAGTTTGCACTAGAAATCACCTGACAAATATGCATATATGCAATATTTTTGGTCATATCCAAGGTAGTCATGTCCTCATCATCCTCCCCTTCTTGAAAATAAAGCCGTCCTCGGCGTTGCTTAATCTGAAATGTGGCTAACAAAAGAGACAAGGTGTACATGTTGTATATGTATTTGTCATCCATTTTTACTTCCCTTGATTTTTGCATATATGACACATGAATAGATGAGTAACTTGCATAGTTCATAAAATCTAAAGCCAAAAAATTAGCACAAGAAGTAGAAGGCATGAAAATATTGCAACTCAGTTTGCACATATAAGTGAAGCTCTTATTCATTTCAAAAGATTGACAATGTTCATCATTAAACCATCCCAACATTGGTGAATAAACCTTACTTGCATCAAATTTACATGCTACAACATGCTTAAATAAGCAAACATGCAATAAGTCATTCAACACAGAATCATCACCAAGATTAGAGGTCATATCAAAATGATTAAACATTGGTTCTTTTGCATCAATAGCTAATTCAATGGGTGCACTCAAAATTGTTGGTATTTCAGTTGTTTGATCACATGGCAAAGTCAAATTATCAACGTAGTCCTCTAAAATAGGTGGTGTGATCAAAGTAGTGGGTAGCTCATCAGATGGTGCATTCAAATTGACAAGGCATTCATCATTCTCATGTAGAGATGGAAGATCAGTACCTTTGTCATTACCTCTTATGATCAACTCAGATGATGTAGCCACTCTCGGGGGCGATGTGTCACATGGTGGAGGTGATGTAGTCCTGACAACAACGGATGTGGTTGTCATAGTATGTCTAGTAGTTGAAGGAACAATCATATCAACTCTTGGAATGTGCACTGTGCGCTTGTTCTCCTCGTGGCCAACACGTCGTTTTATTTCCTGTTCAGCTTTGCAAGCAAGATGAAACAAATGGTCCATAGGATAACACTCTTCATGAATTAGTATCTCTTGAATATCACGGTTTAATCCTCCCCAAAATCTATCCATAAAATCATCTTCACTTTCTTCTAAAGAGGAATGCAACAAGGTAGTTTGTAAATCATCATAATATTTTGTTATAGTTTCACTACCTTGTTTTAAGTGTTGCAACTTCTTAATCATGTCACGAGTATAATAAGCAGGGACGAAAGTATGTCGCATGGCAAGTTTCAAATCATCCCAAGTAGTAGGTATATAATCAGGGTGTAACCGACAATATTCACTCCACCAAACCAAAGCATAACCAGTGAAAGAACCAACCGCAACCTTAACCTTTTTATGTTCATTGAAATTATGGGAAGCAAATATATTTTTTATGACGAACTCCCATTCAATATATAAAGCAGGTTTAAAACGGCCATTAAATGGTGGTATAGATACATTAACCTGATCATGTGCATTTGGATGTTTGTGCACCTCTCGTGACGGTTGTGGTATTTGCAAAGGTGGTGGCACGTCTCCCGCGATCGACAAAGCCCATGAATTGACTCTGGATCCTGTCATGATTAGTAGAACAAGAAACAAAACCCAAAAATAATGTTCCTATAACTACTAGGATGTGGTGGTAAAACGCTCACAGTAAAGCAAATATCAATGTCTTACAAGTTCTTACATGCAGCAGGCGGTGATCGGCAACCAGCGGTGTCAAGTAACTCCGAATATTGAGTAAAGCGATTGCCAGGGGAGCGTACGTATACACGGTGTAGAAATATGTGGAGCTGTGATAAAGGCAAAGGTGTCCCGTCTTTCGATGAGATGGTGGATTTCGCTTTGGTGGAAGTCGACTTTGACGATCCGACTACGAACGTGCGAGGACGTCGCGCCTTAGCAATCGCTAAACCAACTCCGAGAGGTTATTGACCACGCCGGAGCACGATCAACCTGACCACGAGGGTCTGTTTCCTGCGAGCAAACGAAGAACAAGCAAGAAACTAAGATTGCAATCTGGATATTGCGAATATAAGATGAAAGCTTTATTGATCAAGGTGGGGTTCTGTGACGCCTTTGTCTGGTCGTTGAACACAAACGAAGTACGCGAAGTTGCAGCTATGGCGAACTTTTAATCTAAACAAAACCCAAAGTCTAAACGATGCCCTAAGGGCTGTATATATGGAGGAAGAGGGGGGAATTTCGTGGCCCTTGGTGGAGGGGTCCGAAATCAACCCTATCTCTTGTTTCCCCACACATATGGACTCTAAAAATAGCCTATACTTATGTATTTCGAAATTACATGGGCCTGGCCCAATAATAAGGTGTCGCAGCACCTAAAATAGCCTCGGGACGAAATTTATGAAGTGGCATCTTGTATATTTCGTCCAAGGCTTCATGCACCCATTATGGTGGCTTCAAAGTCCTGAAATCATCACTTGTAACTCCGTTCTTGTTTCCCTTGCGCATGCCATCATCTCCATGCTTGTTCTTGCTCCAATGTTCATCCTTCTCCAAGCTAGGCCCTTCATTTGTAAGCAAAACAAATGTATCCAATTTAGGCAGCATCATATTCTCATGAACATTAGAATCATTACCAAGAAACGAAAGTACCTGGTAATTTAGTTGGCGTGCACGAGCTCTAGTAATTGGTCCAGTATGTATAGCAGCAGGGGCTGTGGGTGTAACAATTGTATTGATGTCCTCATCACATGCAATAAGTCATTCAACACAGAATCATCACCAAGATTAGAGGTCATATCAAAATGATTAAACATTGGTTCTTTTGCATCAATAGTTAATTCAATGGGTGCACTCAAAATTGTTGGTATTTCAGTTGTTTGATCACATGGCAAAGTCAAATTATCAACGTAGTCCTCTAAAATAGGTGGTGTGATCAAAGTAGTGGGTAGCTCATCAGATGGTGCATTCAAATTGACAAGGCATTCATCATTCTCATGTAGAGATGGAAGATCAGTACCTTTGTCATTACCTCTTATGATCAACTCAGATGATGTAGCCACTCTCGGGGGCGATGTGTCACATGGTGGAGGTGATGTAGTCCTGACAACAACGGATGTGGTTGTCATAGTATGCCTAGTAGTTGAAGGAACAATCATATCAACTCTTGGAATGTGCATCGTGCGCTTGTTCTCCTCGTGGCCAACACGTCGTTTTATTTCTTGTTCAGCTTTGCAAGCAAGATGAAACAAATGGTCCATAGGATAACACTCTTCATGAATTAGTATCTCTTGAATATCACGGTTTAATCCTCCCCAAAATCTATCCATAAAATCATCTTCACTTTCTTCTAAAGAGGAATGCAACAAGGTAGTTTGTAAATCATCATAATATTTTGTTACAGTTTCACTACCTTGTTTTAAGTGTTGCAACTTCTTAATCATGTCACGAGTATAATAAGCAGGGACGAAAGTATGTCGCATGGCAAGTTTCAAATCATCCCAAGTAGTAGGTATATAATCAGGGTGTAACCGACAATACTCACTCCACCAAACCAAAGCATAACCAGTGAAAGAACCAACCGCAACCTTAACCTTTTTATGTTGATTGAAATTATGGGAAGCAAATATATTTTTTATGTCGAACTCCCATTCAATATATAAAGCAGGTTTAAAACGGCCATTAAATGGTGGTATAGATACATTAACCTGATCATGTGCATTTGGATGTTTGTGCACCTCTCGTGACGGTTGTGGTATTTGCAAAGGTGGTGGCACGTCTCCCGCGATCGACAAAGCCCATGAATTGACTCTGGATCCTGTCATGATTAGTAGAACAAGAAACAAAACCCAAAAATAATGTTCCTATAACTACTAGGATGTGGTGGTAAAACGCTCACAGTAAAGCAAATATCAATATCTTACAAGTTCTTACCATGCAGCAGGCGGTGATCGGCAACCAGCGGTGTCAAGTAACTCCGAATATTGAGTAAAGCGATTGCCAGGGGAGCGTACGTATACACGGTGTAGAAATATGTGGAGCTGGGTTGGCTATATATGGTAGCAAAAGATTAGCAATAATCAATTCAAAGATGCAATGTTGAATAAACGCTCAACGACGGTACTGTGCCGGTCCTAGGCTAGACCAAACTAGAGACGCGAGCCTAGAACACTAATGAGGTCACGTCGTAGCACAACTAGCATCAATAAAGGATATGACGTAGCTTTGGACAGCAAGATATAAGTGAAGATCACAATAGCAGTAGACCTATTTAGAAGCTGATGTTGAGGTGCCAAATACTGAACTAGCTTCTGCAACTATTTAGATGGGGCTCGTCGCTAGCTTTCATTTGAGTACTCGCGGAGCCAAAACAGACTTCATATGAGGAAGTTATGCATGTTTTACTGAACAGTGCACAAAACAGATTCCAATCCGAATTCCACTACGAGATTGAGTCTAGATAAATCCGAATTTTGTTTTTTTTTCTCCTCTTTTTTTTTTCTCACACTTTTTTCTTTTCCTTTCTTTTTTTCTCTCTCCCTCTTTCCAAAACAAACTAGATAAGATGTAGATTGGATCAAGCGAAGATGAGAACGATCTCAACTATGATTATGACAATGAACGGTGGGTAGCATGTGGAGGAAATTGATGGATGGGTGGTGGACAGCGGAAGGGATAACGATGCAGCGGCGACGTGACTAATGTGAACAGAACTTGAAACTCTAAACGACCTATACACTAAGACCAGCAACTCGACACGACGATGCAACCGATAATTCAACTATGCAAGCAATGAAAAGAAAATTGCAAAGGCTCAGACTGGCTTGGACAAAGGATGAATAGATCTAACTCTTTTTTGTGGATTTTTCTTGGACAATAGGTAAGAAAATAATCTAATCTAGGAAAACTGGAAATTCTCACCGAGCAACCTGAAAACTGATACCACTTGATAGAGGCGGGGTGTCCCGATCTTTCGATGAGATGGTAACTATCGATTTGGTGGAGACGACTTTGACGACCCGACTACAAACGTGCACGACGTTGCGCCTTAGCAATCGTTAAACCAATCTCCAGAGGTTATTGACCACGCCGGTGCACGATCAACCTGACCACGAAGGTCTATTCCTGCAAGCAATCGAAGAACGAGCAAGAATATGATAAAAGCAATCTGAATATTGCAAATATGTATGAAGTATTGATAAAGGTGGGGATCCGAAAGCGGTCTTGGTCTGGTCGTTGGACACAAACGAAGTACACGAAGTTGCGTTTGCTAACTTTTAACTAAACAAATCCCAAGGAAAAGCTATTAGATGGATCTACTTATATAGGAGCAAGGGGTGGCGGCCAAGGAGGTGGGAGGACATCCCAAGGCAGCCTAAAACTAAATCTAGGTCGTACAAGGCCAATGGGCCCAAGTGGAGGTGATGTAACACCTTTGGACTTGTAGTTTGACTCGGATTCTGTTGCAGCATCAGATTGTTTCGTCCACAACTCAACGCTCCGGACGAATTTGAAGGTGATTCCAATTGGGTTGGAAAGTGCACGAAATCTAGTTTCCAACAAAAAAAGAATCACCCAATTCGGAGTCCGTATGAAAAACTTGTGTGCGTTTTGAGTCAGGTATGTCTGTGCAGTCCGAATCTGAATCCAGAACGTGAGAGACTTGGACTCTATCTTCTCTTGGGCCAAAAGTGACGTGAGAGAACTTTTTGGACAGCAAATAAACATCTCTTTCTTCCTTATCTTCATATGTGGATTGTACAAATGTCCCATACACCTGCAATTAGACAAAACACAAAAGTGTGTGAAGTATTTTTGTTCTGGATAACATAAATAGATTATTGAATAGTTTGCACTAGAAATCACCTGACAAATATGCATATATGCAATATTTTTGGTCATATCCAAGGTAGTCATGTCCTCATCACTAACAGCTAGTTGGGGAATTTTCTGCAAAAAAGCAGTACAGATTAAACGCAAATCTAATGTGCAGTGCGGAACTTGGAAACAAGAAGTACGCTCATAACTATTATCAAGTTCTTTAGACTACCTGCATGCAGTACACAACATACAAGCGGGGAAAATTGTGGAAACTATTACTTCTCATCTAGTAACTAAGCAGTACACATATTGTAACCATGCAAAGTAAAACACGAGATCCATGCACACAAGCAAAAAAAAATAAAAACAAGATATAAGTACAAAGTGCAGTACACTTCAATAAAACAAAATAAGTGCATTCCTAAAAACTAGAAGTTCAGACTAGTATGGAATTATACAAAAAAGAAAACACAAAGAAAAAATCAGATCAAGTGAAAAATACCATCTTGTAGCGAGTCTCCACATCTGTTGGCGTAAACTAATGGACAAAAGGACTTGTGCGGCCAAGGCCACAGCGAAGCAAGGCGGAATAGAAAATAGAAACGTTGATGTGGCCCATATCCAATCCTTTTGTGAATAATGTGCCATATGCAAGCTGCTCCGCTCGCCCAGCTCGGCACAATACCTTCCCCCCACGACGAGCACGACGGGCCTGCGAGCAAGCTGAGCAATCGCAGTGCATCGGCACACCAAAACCATGGCCGCAGCAGGAGAGATTCGCACAGGGGCATGGAGCCATCACAACAAAAACATAGAAAAGGAAAAAATGAAGAGAGGCTAGAGAAAGGAGAGAAGTTGCGGTTAGAGGAGAAATGAACTGCAAATGAAGGGTAGAAGTTGGCCTACATTTATAGAAGAGGAATGCAAAATGTCAAAACTGAAAATTAAAAGGGAGTTAATGAAAATTATGTTACCAAGAATGAAGGACAATCAATAAAGTTTTATGTTACCTAAGAGAAAGTCTTGCCAGGAAGTTCTACAAAGACTTTGACTGCAGAAATTTCCACGAACTAACCGCATATCATTAAATAATAATTCTCTAAAAAACTATAATCCACATACCATTTTATGTGTGCAGTTCTCCAAAGTCTTACCAGGAAGTTCACTATATGTGTGCATGAAGTGCAGTACATGCTCAAAATGAAGCATAAGAGAACCACATTCGCGCAGTGCACAAAAGCAGAATTAGTGAACCAGATGTAGTCCTTAAATGTAATCCATGCAGTCCGCAGTGTTGGCATAACCAGTCTCAACTTTAGCACAAAGAAGCATGCACGCAGTGCAAAATGTGTACACCTACAACACAGGACCATGACGAATGCAGTGCACATAGAGGCAACAAAGCAGTGCACACCCGTACACTAGAAAAAATGATACGTAAGGGGAAAAACAATAAAGAAAAATGCTACCAATGTAGTGCACAAAAATTGTAGCACAAACATGTCTAGTACGGAATGCGTGCACATGCAGTACAGAACCCTGATCAATGCAGTGCATGGATGATAGAGGCAAAGGTGTCCCGTCTTTCGATGAGATGATGGATATCGCTTTGGTGGCAGTCGACTTTGACGATCCGACTACGAACGTGCGAGGACGTCGCGCCTTAGCAATCGCTAAACCAACTCCGAGAGGTTATTGACCACGCCGGAGCACGATCAACCTGACCACGAGGGTCTATTTCCTGCAAGCAAACGAAGAACAAGCAAGAAACTGAGATTGCAATCTGGATATTGCGAATATAAGATGAAAGCTTTATTGATCAAGGTGGGGTTCTGTGACGCCTTTGTCTGGTCGTCACGGTTTTAAATAGCGGGCGCTATGAACGCTATTGCGGCCGCTATTGCGGTAGCGTGTCCTAGCCGCTACAAGTCAAACGCTGCGCTAGGAAATAGCGTGCTTGGCATGATGCGGCCGCTATAGCGGCTGTCAGAGTGCAATAGCGTATGTTTAGGTAGCGTTGGTTGCGGTCATAGCGGACTTGTACCTGGTATAAATTTGAGATGCGCACTGAACCGGCCAGCCCTAACCCTAAATCAACGCACTCCTCTCGTTCCCCTTCTTTTTGGCGGGCGGCGGCTCCCCAGCGGTAGCACAACGGCTCCCCAGCGGCGGCTCCCCAACGCCGGACGACCGGAGGCCGGACGGAGAGGCCGGACGGACAGCTGATGGCTCAACCCCCATAGCCCCTGCTCCCTTCCCGTTCGTTGAGGCGGCAGCCGGCTGGGCGGCCACTTCCTGCTCGACGCAGATCCGCCTCCTGCTCGACGACGACGGGCCATCTCCGACGACGGTGACAGAGGGAGTCCCCCTCTTACTCGACGGTGACCAGCGACGAGGCAGTCCCCTTCCTGCTCCACGCCTCCACGCCGTACCGCTCGTGCTCTGCTCTGCTCTGCTCCAATCGGGCAGCTCTCACCACGGTTCAGAGTCAAGGTATTAGCTTTTCTCTGCTTCTCATATACACAAATCGATGCATAGTTACTAGTTCATCTCACTACTCAGTGCTCACAGCGGCACATAGATGAAATTGTAGGCCACTGCTCACTGCGGCACATAGTTACTAGTACGTAGATGAAATTGGGCGGGGAGCAAGGGGCTTAGAGCATACAAGTACATAGGCCACTGCTCACTGCGGCACTAACCACTTACTAGTTACTAGTTCTCTCGACTAGAACAAGTACTGAAGCACCAGATGCACAAAGTTTAGTCTGATTTTATCTGTACTATACTCAGACACTCAGTACAGTACTACTGTCTCTGCATTTTATCTGTACTATTAAATTTATGTTAATAAATTCAGTTTATAGTGATACACTTGCACAGGTTTGTAATTCAACAAATCAACTATCTGCACCATGCATGATCTGCACTGGTAATTCAGTCAAATTAATAGCTTATGTTTGTTTCTTTTCCTGCAGTTGTAGGCTACTAGCGCAATGTCTTCAGTTGGATCAGGGGCTTCATCTGCAGCAGCAACCACAACTGGTAGAACAAGAAAAGATGCAGCCTGGGAGCATGCTTTACCAATTACTGATGAGTTTAGGACCAAGAACAGAGTTGGGTGCAAATATTGCTTGAACTTTTATAATGGTGGCATTACAAGATTGAAGAAGCACTTGGCTGGACTGAGGAAGGACTGTGTACCTTGCACGCAGGTTCCTGATCATGTTAGAGAGCAAATGAGTGCATTGATAGCTGAGAATGATAAAAAGAAGGATAAATCACTAAACAAAATGTTGGCGCTGCGAGAGGAGGTCAGGGGGATGTATGATCAGGGTGGGAATGAGGATGAAGATTGTGAAATTGTTGAGTTTTCTCCTGCTGCAAGTGGAAGCTCTCAACTTCCTAAGAAGCCTCTGATCAAGGGTCCAATGGACAGGTATCGTGCACGGCCAGGAGCAGGGAAACAAACAACGGTGAATGCTCATTACAAGATCAAAGAAGCAAAGACAACTTATGATTATATCTGCGAGTTCTTCATTGAGGGTGCCCTTGCACATAATCTTGCTAGTCTTAAATCATTTGCTCGAATGGTGGAAGCAATTGACAGTTTGGTGCAGGATTGAAGCCACCGACACCTTATCAGCTTGCCAACCCTTTGTTGAAGATACAAGTTAGCAAGGTAGATGAAATGTTGAAGGTCCAAAAGGAGGCATGGGTTGCTACTGGATGCTCTATAATGACTGATGCTTGGACAGATCGTCGAGGAAGGAGCTTAATGAATTTGGTTGCCCATTCTTCCAGAGGCGTGTGTTTCCTCCGTGCCATTGAAGCTTCAATGGAGGTTCACGATGCCAAGTTCATCTTCAGCTTGGTCATGTCTTGCATTTCTGAAATTGGTGCTGAAAAGATTGTTCAAGTAGTCACGGACAATGCAAGTAACAATATTGCAGCAGCCAAATTACTTAAGCAGAAGCATCCTCAAATATTCTGGACCTCATGTGCGGCCCACACAATCAACCTAATGCTCCAAGACATTGGAAATATACCCATAGTCAGCTCAACAATTACCAATGGTAAGACCATCACAAATTTCTTTTATGCACACACTAGATTGTTGGCTATTCTTCGCAAGTATGCCAAAGGTGATTTAGTCAGAGCTGGTGCTACTCGATTTGCAAGTCACTACTTGAACTTGAAGAGTTTGTATGGGAAGAGGAAGCAGCTGAAGCTAATGTTTGCATCAAATGATTGGGCTGGCGGTAGTTATGCTAAGAAGCCATTGGGCAAACGTGTGTACAAGCTCGTAATGGACAATAAGTTTTGGGCCAAGATAAACCTGCTAGTGAATTATTTTGAGCCACTTGCCAATGTGCTTAGGCGGGTTGATGGAGACACTCCAGCCATGGGGTTCTTATATGGTGATCTTCTCCAAGCAAAGCAGGAAATAGCAGTCCGGCTCAACCATGTTGAGAAAAAATATGGTCCTATTTGGGAGATCATAGATAGAAGGTGGGATAACAAGATGAAAACAGCGCTACACAAAGCTGGTTATTTTTTGAACCCTTTCTTCTACTATGATAGACAGAGTGAAATGGCTGAAGAAGATTTCATGGAAGCAGTCATAGAGTGTGCATCTGTTATGTACAAAAATAACATAGAGGTGCAAGACAATATTGTCTCCCAGCTTAGTTATTATACTGAAGCCATAGATTCATTTGGAACTGACATGGCCATTAGACAACGCAAAGTAGCAACTATCACTCCTGGTAAGAATGCTAGAACTTGTGAGAGTCTTTCCTGAATGTTGCAACCTGGTAGTGATGTACTTATTTATTTGTTTGACTTGCTTGTTTGCAGCAAGATGGTGGACCGTGCATGGAACTTCTGCAAAGGACTTGAAGAAGATGGCTATTAGAATCTTGAGCTTAACTTGTAGTTCTTCGGCATGTGAAAGAAATTGGTCTGCATTTGAGAGGGTAATAACATCCCCAATTAAGCTATTCCTCAATTGCTTAGTTTCTTACCATTTTTTGTTTGCATCATGTGAATTACTAAATGGAATGTACTATTGTATTTGTATTTTAGGTACATTCAAAGAAGAGGACCAGACTAGGCCAGAAGAAGTTGAATGATCTTGTTTATGTGATGTTCAACAAGAGGCTGGACTCGAAGTACTCTGAGAGGGAAAGGGACCCACTGCTTGCAAAATACATTGAAGATGATCCACCAAATGAGTGGATGTTGGATGAAGAGCTACTACAAGATGATGAGTCATCTGAAGATGAAGCTGAAATTGACATCAATTCAAAGGGGAAACAAAAATCTGTAGCTTCAAGAACTAGAGGCAAAAGAGCTCGTACAAATCAAGATGTCGAAGATGAGGAGGAAGAGGAGGAAGTGGCAGAAGAAGAGGAAATGGAAGAAGAGGATGAGAACCAAGAAGCTGAGGAGGACAATGATGAAGACCAAGAAGTGGACATCGATCTGACTGTTGAAGATGAAGAGGATGATGAATGACTTGAATCTTGCTTCTTACATGATCTGACTTGAATTTGTTTTATTGTGCGTGATGGTCGTGGCCTGACGGTGTCGTGCACTCTTGTTGTCACTTGTCAACTTTGTTAATGTGTCATGCACTCATTTCTGTTTTTAATTCTGTGATGGATGGATGGTAATTAGGTCATGGCTTGATGGGTGTAGACTACGAAGTCTGAACTTATTTATTTGATGATGAGTGCCTATGAACCAAATATGCTGGTGGTTGTTGTTTGATATCATGATATGGTTGGCTGTTTGCATAATTCTGTTCAATTCAAGTGCTTACATGGTTGCATGGTTACTACTTACATGGTTGAATATTTCCTGATGGACCAATTATTCAATTCAAGTGTCATATTGTTTTCAACTGATTAGAAATATACATAATAATATGTAATTTGCAAGTGCTTTTACAAAAGCGCTATGCGGGCGCATAGCGTCCGCAATATCACCCGCTATCCGTATTCCGCTACGCCGACCTCAATCCGCTATCATCCCGCTATCCGCTATTTGAAACCTTGCTGGTCGTTGAACACAAACGAAGTACGCGAAGTTGCAACTATGGCGAACTTTAATCTAAACAAAACCCAAAGTCTAAACGATGCCCTAAGGGCTGTATATATGGAGGAAGAGGGGGGAATTTCGTGGCCCTTGGTGGAGGGGTCCGAAATCAACCCTATCTCTTGTTTCCCCACACATACGGACTCTAAAAATAGCCTATACTTATGTATTCCGAAATTACATGGGCCTGGCCCAATAATAAGGTGACGCAGCACCTAAAATCGCCTCGGGACGAAATTTATGAAGTGGCATCTTGTATATTTCGTCCAAGGCTTCATGCACCCAATATGGTGGCTTCAAAGTCCTGAAATCATCACTTGTAACTCCGTTCTTGTTCCCCTTGCGCATGCCATCATCTCCATGCTTGTTCTTGCTCCAATGTTCATCCTTCTCCAAGCTAGGCCCTTCATTTGTAAGCAAAACAAATGTATCCAATTTAGGCAGCATCATATTCTCATGAACATTAGAATCATTACCAAGAAACGAAAGTACCTGGTAATTTAGTTGGCGTGCACGAGCTCTAGTAATTGGTCCAGTATGTATAGCAGCAGGGGCTGTGGGTGTAACAATTGTATTGATGTCCTCATCATCCTCCCCTTCTTGAAATGAAGTCGTCCTCGACGGAAGTTCATCTACCTCACCCAAATAAGGCTTCAAATCTGCAATGTTAAAAGTGGGACTAACCCCAAAATCTGCAGGCAGCTCAAGTTTATATGCATTATCATTTATTTTCTCTAACACCTTAAAGGGACCATCAGCACGTGGCATTAACTTTGATTTGCGCAAATCAGGAAATCTATCCTTACGCAAATGTAACCAAACAAGATCTCCAGGTGCAAACACAACATGTTTTCTACCCTTATCTCCAGCAAGTTTATATTTGGTTCCCTTATGTCATTAAACACAAGAAGGGAAAAGAAAATGTTATTGCTGATGCATTGTCTCGTCGCTATACTATGCTTTCACAACTTGACTTCAAAATATTTGGTTTGGAGACCATCAAAGATCAATATGTGCATGATGCTGATTTTAAAGATGTAATGCAGAATTGTAAAGAAGGAAGAATGTGGAACAAGTTTGTCGTTAACGATGGATTTGTGTTTCGTGCTAACAAGCTATGCATTCCAGCTAGCTCCGTTCGTCTTTTGTTGTTGCAGGAGGCGCATGGAGGAGGATTAATGGGACACTTTGGCGTGAAGAAGACGGAGGACGTACTTGCTACACATTTCTTTTGGCCAAAGATGAGACGGGATGTTGAGCGTTTTATTGCTCGATGCACTACATGTCAAACAGCTAAGTCACGACTCAATCCTCATGGTTTATATATGCCTTTGCCTGTACCTAGTGTTCCTTGGGAGGATATATCTATGGACTTTGTTTTAGGTTTACCTCGAACAAAGAAGGGGAGGGATAGCATATTTGTTGTCGTGGATAGATTCTCGAAAATGGCACACTTTATACCATGTCATAAAAGCGATGATGCTGTTAATGTTGCTGATTTGTTCTTTCGTGAAATTATTCGCTTGCATGGTGTGCCAAATACTATTGTTTCAGATCGTGATACTAAATTTCTTAGCCACTTTTGGAGATGTTTATGGGCTAAGTTGGGGACTAAACTGCTTTTTAGTACTACTTGTCACCCCCAAACTGATGGACAAACTGAAGTAGTCAATAGAACGTTGTCTACTATGCTTAGGGCTATTTTGAAGAATAATAAGAAAATGTGGGAGGAATGCTTGCCTCATATTGAATTTGCTTATAATCGTTCATTGCATTCTACTACTAAGATGTGCCGTTTTGAAGTTGTGTATGGTTTCCTACCTCGTGCACCTATTGATTTGTTGCCTCTTCCATCTTCGGAGAAGGTTAATTTTGATGCTAAACAACGTGCTGAATTGATTTTAAAAATGCATGAGTTAACTAAGGAAAACATTGAGCGCATGAATGCTAAATATAAACTTGCTGGAGATAAGGGTAGAAAACATGTTGTGTTTGCACCTGGAGATCTTGTTTGGTTACATTTGTGTAAGGATAGATTTCCTGATTTGCGCAAATCAAAGTTAATGCCACGTGCTGATGGTCCCTTTAAGGTGTTAGAGAAAATAAATGATAATGCATATAAACTTGAGCTGCCTGCAGATTTTGGGGTTAGTTCCACTTTTAACATTGCAGATTTGAAGCCTTATTTGGGTGAGGAAGATGAACTTTCGTCGAGGACGACTTCATTTCAAGAAGGGGAGGATGATGAGGACATCAATACAATTGTTACACCCACAGCCCCTGCTGCTATACATACTGGACCAATTACTAGAGCTCGTGCACGCCAATTAAATTACCAGGTACTTTCGTTTCTTGGTAATGATTCTAATGTTCATGAGAATATGATGCTGCCTAAATTGGATACATTTGTTTTGCTTACAAATGAAGGGCCTAGCTTGGAGAAGGATGAACATTGGAGCAAGAACAAGCATGGAGATGATGGCATGCGCAAGGGAAACAAGAACGGAGTGACAAGTGATGATTTCAGGACTTTGAAGCCACCATAATGGGTGCATGAAGCCTTGGACGAAATATACAAGATGCCACTTCATAAATTACGTCCCGAGGCTATTTTAGGTGCTGCGTCACCTTATTATTGGGCCAGGCCCATGTAATTTCGAAATACATAAGTATAGGCTATTTTTAGAGTCCGTATGTGTGGGGAAATAAGAGATAGGGTTGATTTCGGACCCCTCCACCAAGGGCCACGAAATTCCCCCCTCTTCCTCCATATATACAGCCCTTAGGGCATCGTTTAGACTTTGGGTTTTGTTTAGATTAAAAGTTCGCCATAGCTGCAACTTCGCGTACTTCGTTTGTGTTCAACGACCAGACAAAGGCGTCACATAACCCCACCTTGATCAATAAAGCTTTCATCTTATATTCGCAATATCCAGATTGCAATCTTAGTTTCTTGCTTGTTCTTCGTTTGCTCGCAGGAAACAGACCCTCGTGGTCAGGTTGATCGTGCTCCGGCGTGGTCAATAACCTCTCGGAGTTGGTTTAGCGATTGCTAAGGCGCGACGTCCTCGCACGTTCGTAGTCGGATCGTCAAAGTCGACTTCCACCAAAGCGAAATCCACCATCTCATCGAAAGACGGGACACCTTTGCCTCTATCAGTGGGTGTAACAATTGTATTGATGTCCTCATCATCCTCCCCTTCTTGAAATGAAGTCGTCCTCGACGGAAGTTCATTTTCCTCACCCACATAAGGCTTCAAATCTGCAATGTTAAAAGTGGGACTAACCCCAAAATCTGCAGGCAGCTCAAGTTTATATGCATTATCATTTATTTTCTCTAACACCTTAAAGGGACCATCAGCACGTGGCATTAACTTTGATTTGCGCAAATCAGGAAATCTATCCTTACGCAAATGTAACCAAACAAGATCTCCAGGTGCAAACACAACATGTTTTCTACCCTTATCTCCAGCAAGTTTATATTTAGCATTCATGCGCTCAATGTTTTCCTTAGTTAACTCATGCATTTTTAAAATCAATTCAGCACGTTGTTTAGCATCAAAATTAACCTTCTCCGAAGATGGAAGAGGCAACAAATCAATAGGTGCACGAGGTAGGAAACCATACACAACTTCAAAACGGCACATCTTAGTAGTAGAATGCAATGAACGATTATAAGCAAATTCAATATGAGGCAAGCATTCCTCCCACATTTTCTTATTATTCTTCAAAACAGCCCTAAGCATAGTAGGCAACGTTCTATTGACTACTACAGTTTGTCCATCAGTTTGGGGGTGACAAGTAGTACTAAAAAGCAGTTTAGTCCCCAACTTAGCCCATAAACATCTCCAAAAGTGGCTAAGAAATTTAGTATCACGATCTGAAACAATAGTATTTGGCACACCATGCAAGCGAATAATTTCACGAAAGAACAAATCAGCAACATTAACAACATCATCGCTTTTATGACATGGTATAAAGTGTGCCATTTTCGAGAATCTATCCACGACAACAAATATGCTATCCCTCCCCTTCTTTGTTCGAGGTAAACCTAAAACAAAGTCCATAGATATATCCTCCCAAGGAACACTAGGTACAGGCAAAGGCATATATAAACCATGAGGATTGAGTCGTGACTTAGCTTTTTGACATGTAGTGCAGCGAGCAATAAAACGCTCAACATCCCGTCTCATCTTTGGCCAAAAGAAATGTGTAGCAAGTACGTCCTCCGTCTTCTTCACGCCAAAGTGTCCCATTAATCCTCCTCCATGCGCCTCCTGCAACAACAAAAGACGAACGGAGCTAGCTGGAATGCATAGCTTGTTAGCACGAAACACAAATCCATCGTTGACAACAAACTTGTTCCACATTCTTCCTTCTTTACAATTCTGCATTACATCTTTAAAATCAGCATCATGCACATATTGATCTTTGATGGTCTCCAAACCAAATATTTTGAAGTCAAGTTGTGAAAGCATAGTATAGCGACGAGACAATGCATCAGCAATAACATTTTCTTTTCCCTTCTTGTGTTTAATGACATAAGGGAAAGTCTCAATGAATTCAACCCATTTAGCATGTCTACGATTCAGTTTAGCTTGACTTTTAATATGTTTCAAAGATTCATGATCAGAATGTATAACAAATTCTTTGGGCCATAAATAATGTTGCCATGTTTCTAAAGTCCGAACAAGAGCATATAATTCTTTATCATAAGTAGAATAATTCAGACTAGGCCCACTCAATTTTTCAGAAAAGTATGCAATAGGTTTGCCATCTTGTAATAACACACCTCCTAATCCAATTCCACTAGCATCACATTCAAGCTCAAAAGTCTTATTAAAATCAGGAAGTTGGAGTAAAGGTGCATGTGTCAACTTATCTTTCAATACCGTGAAGGCTTCTTCCTGTGCGGTACCCCAAAGAAAAGGCACATCTTTCTTTGTAAGCTCATTGAGAGGTGCAGCAATGGTGCTGAAATCTCTCACAAAACGCCTATAGAATCCAGCGAGGCCAAGAAAACTCCTCACTTGTGTGACCGTTTTGGGCTGCAGCCAACTCTCAATAGCTTCAATCTTGGCTTTATCAACTTCAATTCCCTGTGGAGTAACAACATAGCCAAGAAAAGATACTCGGTCGGTGCAAAAGGTGCACTTCCCAAGGTTACCAAACAAACGTGCATCACGTAGAGCAATAAAAACAACACGTAAATGTTCCAAATGTTCTTCCAAAGATCTGCTATAAATCAATATGTCATCAAAGTAAACTACCACAAATCGTCCCATGAAAGCACGTAAAACTTCGTTCATTAATCTCATGAAAGTACTAGGTGCATTAGTTAACCCAAAAGGCATGACTAACCACTCATATAATCCAAACTTAGTTTTAAATGCAGTTTTCCATTCATCTCCCAATTTCATACGAATTTGATGGTATCCACTACGCAAATCAACTTTGGAGAATATTGTAGAGCCACTCAATTCATCAAGCATATCATCTAGCCTAGGAATAGGATGACGATAACGAATAGTAATATTATTAATGCCTCTACAATCAACACACATACGTGATGTACCATCCTTTTTCGGCACTAGAATAATAGGAACAGCACAAGGACTAAGGGATTCGCGTATATAACCTTTGTCGAGAAGCTCTTGTACTTGACGCATAATCTCCTTCGTCTCTTCTGGATTGGTACGGTATGGTGCACGGTTTGGCAGTGAAGCACCGGGAATTAAGTCAATCTGATGCTCAATCCCTCGAATAGGCGGTAATCCCGGTGGCACGTCTTGTGGAAAGACGTCAGCGAACTCCTGCAAAATGTTAGTGACAGCAGGAGGCAAAGAGGAAGGCACGTCCTCGAATGAAAATAATGCCTCTTTGCACACAAAAGCATAGCAAACAGATTTGCTAAAATCTAGCTCATCAATATCAGATTTGGTGGCAAATAAACATGCACTTTTCAATTTAATTTCAGAAGCAACACTAGATGGTTTATTATTAGGCTTCATTTGCTGCTCAAATTCTTTTGCCACAATCTGATTTTCACTCTTATTCGTCTCCTGTTTTGCTTTATTAGCTCTATTAATATCATCTTTCAAAATGGAATCAGGAGTCATAGGAAGCAAAGTAATATTTTTATCCTTATGAACAAGAGTATAGTGATTGTTTCTACCATGGTGTACAGAATTTTTATCAAATTGCCATGGTCTACCAAGTAATAAGGAACATGCTTGCATAGGTACCACATCACAATCAACATAATCAGCATATGTAGAGATACTAAAATGCACACGAACAGTACGTGTTACCTTAACCTTGCCGCTGTTGTTAAACCATCGGATGTAGTAAGGATGTGGATGTGGTCTTGTGGTGAGAGAAAGCTTCTCCACCATCTCCATGCTAGCCAAGTTGTTGCAGCTCCCTCCATCTTTGATGACGCGCACAGAACGTTCTTTCACAACTCCCTTGGTATGGAACAAATTGTGCCTCTGATTTTGCTCAGCTTGGGTGACCTGCACACTCAAAACACGTTGAGCAACTAAACATTCATACCTGTCAGCGTCTTCAGGAGCCATGTATTGCGTCTCATGATCAAAATCATCTCCACCATGTTCTTCACGTGTAATAAGAGCTAAAGTCTCCTCATCATAGTCACTAGCGGACTCATATCCACCATCCGCGGTAGCAATCATCACACGCAGAGATTTGCATTCTCTCGCATAATGACCTCCTCCCTTACAACGACGACAAATAATATCACTTGTGTGCCCTGTTGATGCCATGGAAGAAGAAGAACGCTGTGCAGGCCCCGCAAGTGCGCTCTTGGCAGATAATGGTGGTTGTGCCTGTTTTCTTGTATCATGGCTGGAGGTGGCACCGGATGGAGGTGCTGGTGCAGTTGAAGTAGAAGATGCACGTGGTGTCCATGATGAAGGTCGGCCTGCAGAAAAGTTAGTTCGCCCCAATGCTTGTCGATCCTGCACTTCACGTTCAGCTTTACAAGCAAGATGGAATAAACGAGTGATATTAGTATACTCCTTATAGTCTAGAATGGTCTGAATCTCTCTATTTAATCCACCCAGAAAACGTGCAAGCATAGCTTCATTCTCCTCAACAATACCACATCTAATCATGCCAGTTTGTAATTCCTGATAATATTCTTCTACAGAATTTTTCCCTTGTCTTAAACGCTGCAATTTTTGAAGCAATTCACGCTGATAATATGGTGGAACCCAACGCGTACGCATAGCGGTTTTCAAAGCAGCCCAAGTAGTTGGAATAGGATATAATCTACAATGTTCAGACCACCAGACACATGCAAAACTAGTGAAAGCACAAACAGCAGCAGCAACCCATCTCTCCTCGGGATATTGTAAACATGTAAAACGTTGTTCAGTTTCTAACTCCCAAGTAAGATATATATCAAGAACATATCTACCCTCAAATGGTGGAATATTCAATTTGAGTTTAGGAATATGGACATCATCTCGTACCTGAGGTGGTGGTGCAGGCCTACCATTACGAATATATACCTGAGGTCGACCTGCTGGTGGTGGTGCAGGTGGCTGCACGTAGTGCTGATTTTGATCAACCTCATCCTCATAATCTCCCACATAATCATCCTCCTCCGCATCAGCAGCAGGAGCCACAGAAGTATCAACAGCAGCACCAACAGTTTGGCCAAACGCAAGAGGAACACGACTCGCTCGGCGAAGGTCTGTTTCGCGATGTGGAGGTAGTCGTTGTTGTTGTTGTTGGAGAGGTGCGTTAGGTGCAGCGGGTGGTGGTGGTGGAAGACACGCGAGCAATTCATTAAACTTGTTATCGAGCTTTGTTTCGAACGTCTTCTCAAGGCCAGTGATCTTCTCCATGGCCTCTTCAAAATTGTTCAGCACATCTTGCACCTATTCAGTCATCATTTGCTGAAACTTATCATGAAGCTCCTTGTTCGATAAATTCTCCCAGTCAATCTCGTCGGCTTGTGATCCTGGCATGGTTAGCAGCAATAGAAACACACAAGAATATGATCCTACAGACTACTAACAAGTGGTGGTGGTGGGTGTCACAAATCCGTCAAGCAAAACTCAAATTCTTACCAGTTCTTACCCAACAACAGGCAGTGATCGGCAACCGTTGTAGTCAAAACTCTCAAAGCTTGGATAGAGCGATTACCAGGGAGAGTCAAACGCACGACGTAGATGTATGTGGAGCTGTGAAGGCTTATAATATGTTAGCAAAAAGGGTCAGCAATAATCAATTCAGAGATGCAAAGTTGAATAAACGCTCAACGACGGTACTGTGCTGGTCCTAGGCTAGACTGTGCTAGAGACGCGAGCCTAGAACACCAACAAAATCACAGCGCGGCACGTAAACAAGGGAAAAGCACACTCTGGAAAAAAAAAATCCGCTCTTTTTTTTTGCGCTGCTTTTTTTTTGCGAAAAATCACTATAATGGCGAGTGTCTCAAAACTCTTCCTAGCTCAAACTGACAGGATGGGCACGAAATTTTTTCGATCAATTTTTTTTTTGACTGCCCGGACCCAAAAACTGGAAACGGGTCAAAAAAAACTTCCTATAATGGCACCTGTCTCAAAACACTCAGAAGCACCTAAAAATAGGATAGCCAGAATTTTTTTTGAAAAATGCGTTTTCGAAAAATTTTGGGCCTAAACGGAGCGTCGTTTCCGGACTCTTTTTTTTTTCCGAAACCTACTCCGGCAAGGAAACACGAATCGGAATCTAGATGGATCGCGAAAATAAACCTAATATGACAAGAACTCGGATTGGTGGTGGATATATGGTGGTAGATGGCAGCGGTGGTGATGATGGTGCGGCGGCGGCGTGACAACTTATGACCAGAACTCGAAACTCTAAAAGACTAGACTCTAAGACCAGCAACTAGACACGACGATGCAACCGCAAATTCAACAAAGCAAAACCCTAAAAAGATTATGCAAAGGCTCAGATTGGTTCGGATATGATGAACTAACCCTAATTTCTTTTGTGGCTTTTTCGTGGACTATAGGTATGAAGAACAGACTCGATCTAAACTACGAAAAACTGTAAAATCTCACCGAGCAACCTGGAAATCTGATACCACTTGATAGAGGCAAAGGTGTCCCGTCTTTCGATGAGATGATGGATATCGCTTTGGTGGCAGTCGACTTTGACGATCCGACTACGAACGGGCGAGGACGTCGCGCCTTAGCAATCGCTAAACCAACTCCGAGAGGTTGATAGAGGCAAAGGTGTCCCGTCTTTCGATGAGATGGTGGATTTCGCTTTGGTGGAAGTCGACTTTGACGATCCGACTACGAACGTGCGAGGACGTCGCTCCTTAGCAATCGCTAAACCAACTCCGAGAGGTTATTGACCACGCCGGAGCACGATCAACCTGACCACGAGGGTCTGTTTCCTGCGAGCAAACGAAGAACAAGCAAGAAACTAAGATTGCAATCTGGATATTGCGAATATAAGATGAAAGCTTTATTGATCAAGGTGGGGTTCTGTGACGCCTTTGTCTGGTCGTTGAACACAAACGAAGTACGCGAAGTTGCAGCTATGGCGAACTTTTAATCTAAACAAAACCCCCAAAGTCTAAACGATGCCCTAAGGGCTGTATATATGGAGGAAGAGGGGGGGAATTTCGTGGCCCTTGGTGGAGGGGTCCGAAATCAACCATATCTCTTGTTTCCCCACACATACGGACTCTAAAAATAGCCTATACTTATGTATTTCGAAATTACATGGGCCTGGCCCAATAATAAGGTGACGCAGCACCTAAAATAGCCTCGGGACGAAATTTATGAAGTGGCATCTTGTATATTTCGTCCAAGGCTTCATGCACCCATTATGGTGGCTTCAAAGTCCTGAAATCATCACTTGTAACTCCGTTCTTGTTCCCCTTGCGCATGCCATCATCTCCATGCTTGTTCTCGCTCCAATGTTCATCCTTCTCCAAGCTAGGCCCTTCATTTGTAAGCAAAACAAATGTATCCAATTTAGGCAGCATCATATTCTCATGAACATTAGAATCATTACCAAGAAACGAAAGTACCTGATAATTTAATTGGCGTGCGCGAGCTCTAGTAATTGGTCCCGTATACGTAGCAGTAGGGGCTGTGGGTGTAACAATGGTATTGATGTCCTCATCATCCTCCCCTTCTTGAAATGAAGTCGTCCTCGACGGAAGCTCATCTTCCTCACCCAAATAAGGCTTCAAATCTGCAATGTTAAAAGTGGGACTAACCCCAAAATCTGCAGGCAGCTCAAGTTTATATGCATTATCATTTATTTTCTCTAACACCTTAAAGGGACCATCAGCACGTGGCATTAGCTTTGATTTGTGCAAATCCGGAAATATATCCTTACGCATATGTAACCAAACAAGATCTCCAGGTGCAAACACAACATGTTTTCTACCCTTATCTCCAGCAAGTTTATATTTAGCATTCATACGCTCAATGTTTTCCTTAGTTAACTCATGCATTTTTAAAATCAATTCAGCATGTTGTTTAGCATCAAAATTAACCTTCTCCGAAGATGGAAGAGGCAACAAATCAATAGGTGCACGAGGTAGGAAACCATACACAACTTCAAAAGGGCACATCTTAGTAGTAGAATGCAATGAACGATTATAAGCAAATTCAATATGAGGCAAGCATTCCTCCCACATTTTCTTATTATTCTTCAAAACAGCCCTAAGCATAGTAGACAACGTTCTATTGACTACTTCAGTTTGTCCATCAGTTTGGGGGTGACAAGTAGTACTAAAAAGCAGTTTAGTCCCCAACTTAGCCCATAAACATCTCCAAAAGTGGCTAAGAAATTTAGTATCACGATCTGAAACAATAGTATTTGGCACACCATGCAAGCGAATAATTTCACGAAAGAACAAATCAGCAACTTTAACAGCATCATCGCTTTTATGACATGGTATAAAGTGTGCCATTTTCGAGAATCTATCCACGACAACAAATATGCTATCCCTCCCCTTCTTTGTTCGAGGTAAACCTAAAACAAAGTCCATAGATATATCCTCCCAAGGAACACTAGGTACAGGCAAAGGCATATATAAACCATGAGGATTGAGTCGTGACTTAGCTTTTTGACATGTAGTGCATCGAGCAATAAAACGCTCAACATCCCGTCTCATCTTTGGCCAAAAGAAATGTGTAGCAAGTACGTCCTCCGTCTTCTTCACGCCAAAGTGTCCCATTAATCCTCCTCCATGCGCCTCCTGCAACAACAAAAGACGAACGGAGCTAGCTGGAATGCATAGCTTGTTAGCACGAAACACAAATCCATCGTTAACGACAAACTTGTTCCACATTCTTCCTTCTTTTCAATTCTGCATTACATCTTTAAAATCAGCATCATGCACATATTGATCTTTGATGGTCTCCAAACCAAATATTTTGAAGTCAAGTTGTGAAAGCATAGTATAGCGACGAGACAATGCATCAGCAATAACATTTTCTTTTCCCTTCTTGTGTTTAATGACATAAGGGAAAGTCTCAATGAATTCAACCCATTTAGCATGTCTACGATTCAGTTTAGCTTGACTTTTAATATGTTTCAAAGATTCATGATCAGAATGTATAACAAATTCTTTGGGCCATAAATAATGTTGCCATGTTTCTAAAGTCCGAACAAGAGCATATAATTCTTTATCATAAGTAGAATAATTCAGAATAGGCCCACTCAATTTTTCAGAAAAGTATGCAACAGGTTTGCCATCTTGTAATAACACACCTCCTAATCCAATTCCACTAGCATCACATTCAAGCTCAAAAGTCTTATTAAAATCAGGAAGTTGGAGTAAAGGAGCATGTGTCAACTTATCTTTCAATACCGTGAAGGCTTCTTCCTATGCGGTACCCCAAAGAAAAGGCACATCTTTCTTTGTAAGCTCATTGAGAGGTGCAGCAATGGTGCTGAAATCTCTCACAAAACGCCTATAGAATCCAGCGAGGCCAAGAAAACTCCTCACTTGTGTGACCGTTTTGGGCTGCGGCCAACTCTCAATAGCTTCAATCTTGGCTTTATCAACTTCAATTCCCTGTGGAGTAACAACATAGCCAAGAAAAGATACTCGGTCGGTGCAAAAGGTGCACTTCCCAAGGTTACCAAACAAACGTGCATCACGTAGAGCAATAAAAAGAGCACGTAAATGTTCCAAATGTTCCTCCAAAGATCTGCTATAAATCAATATAAGTAAACTACCACAAATCGTCCAATGAAAGCACGTAAAACTTCGTTCATTAATCTCATGAAAGTACTAGGTGCATTAGTTAACCCAAAAGGCATGACTAACCACTCAAATAATCCAAACTTAGTTTTAAATGCTGTTTTCCATTCATCTCCCAATTTCATACGAATTTGATGGTAGCCACTACGCAAATCAACTTTGGAGAATATTGTAGAGCCACTCAATTCATCAAGCATATCATCTAGCCTAGGAATAGGATGACGATAACGAATAGTAATATTATTAATGCCTCTACAATCAACACACATACGTGATGTACCATCCTTTTTCGGCACTAGAATAATAGGAACAGCACAAGGACTAAGGGATTCGCGTATATAACCTTTGTCGAGAAGCTCTTGTACTTGACGCATAATCTCCTTCGTCTCCTCTGGATTGGTACGGTATGGTGCACGGTTTGGCAGTGAAGCACCGGGAATTAAGTCAATCTGATGCTCAATCCCTCGAATAGGCGGTAATCCCGGTGGCACGTCTTGTGGAAAAACGTCAGCGAACTCCTGCAAAATGTTAGTGACAGCAGGAGGCAAAGAGGAAGGCACGTCCTCGAATGAAAATAATGCCTCTTTGCACACAAAAGCATAGCAAATAGATTTACTAAAATCTAGCTCATCAATATCAGATTTGGTGGCAAATAAACATGCACTTTTCAATTTAATTTCAGAAGCAACACTAGATGGTTTATTATTAGGCTTCATTTGTTGCTCAAATTCGTTTGCCACAATCTGATTTTAACTCTTATTCTTCTCCTGTTGTGCTTTATTAGCTCTATTAATATCATCTTTGAAAATGGAATCAGGAGTCATAGGAAGCAAAGTAATATTTTTATCCTTATGAACAAGAGTATAGTGATTGTTTCTACCATGGTGTACAGAATTTTTATCAAATTGCCATGGTCTACCAAGTAATAAGGAACATGCTTGCATAGGTACCACATCACAATCAACATAATCAGCATATGTAGAGATACTAAAATGCACACGAACAGTACGTGTTACCTTAACCTTGCCGCTGTTGTTGAACCATTGGATGTAGTAAGGATGTGGATGTGGTCTTGTGGTGAGAGAAAGCTTCTCCACCATCTCCATGCTAGCCAAGTTGTTGCAGCTCCCTCCGTCTATTATGACGCGCACAGAACGTTCCTTCACAACTCCCTTGGTATGGAACAAATTGTGCCTCTGATTTTGCTCAGCTTGTGTGACCTGCACACTCAAAACACGTTGAGCAACTAAACATTCATACCTGTCAGCGTCGTCAGGAGCCATGTATTGCGTCTCATGATCAGAATCATCTCCACCATGTTCTTCACGTGTAATAAGAGCCAAAGTCTCCTCATCAAAGTCACTAGCGGACTCATATCCACCATCCGCGGTAGCAATCATCACACGCGGAGATTTGCATTCTCTCGCATAATGACCTCCTCCCTTACAACGACGACAAATAATATCACTTGTGTGCCCTGTTGATGCCATGGAAGAAGAAGAACGCTGTGCAGGCCCCGCAGGTGCGCTCTTGGCAGATAATGGTGGTTGTGCCTGTTTTCTTGTATCACGGCTGGAGGTGGCACCGGATGGAGGTGCTGGTGCAGTTGAAGTAGAAGATGCACGTGGTGTCCATGATGAAGGTCGGCCTGCAGAAAAGTTAGTTCGCCCCAATGCTTGTCGATCCTGCACTTCACGTTCAGCTTTACAAGCAAGATGGAATAAACGAGTGATATTAGTATACTCCTTATAGTCTAGAATAGTTTGAATCTCTCTATTTAATCCACCCAGAAAATGTGCAAGCATAGCTTCATTCTCCTCAACAATACCACATCTAATCATGCCAGTTTGTAATTCCTGATAATATTCTTCTACAGAATTTTTTCCTTGTCTTAAACGCTGCAATTTTTGAAGCAATTCACGTATATAATATGGTGGAACCCAACGCGTACGCATAGCAGTTTTCAAAGCAGCCCAAGTAGTTGGAATAGGATACAATCTACAATGTTCAGACCACCATACACATGCAAAACTAGTGAAAGCACAAACAGCAGCAGCAACTCGTCTCTCCTCAGGATATTGTAAACATGTAAATCGTTGTTCAGTTTCTAACTCCCAAGTAAGATATATATCAGGAACATATCTACCCTCAAATGGTGGAATATTCAATTTCAGTTTAGGAATATGGACATCATCTCGTACCTGAGGTGGTGGTGCAGGCCTGCCATTACGAATATATACCTGAGGTCGACCTGCTGGTGGTGGTACAGGTGGCTGCACGTAGTGTTGATTTTGATCAACCTCATCCTCATAGTCTCCCACATAATCATCCTCCTCCGCATCAGCAGCAGGAGCCACAGAAGTATCAACAGCAGCACCAACAGTTTGGCCAAACGCAAGAGGAACACGGCTTGCTCGGCGGAGGTCTGCTTCGCGACGTGGAGGTAGTCGTTGTTGTTGTTGTTGTTGGAGAGGTGCGTTAGCTGCAGCGGGTGGTGGTGGTGGAAGACGCGCGAGCAATTCATTAAACTTGTTATCGAGCTTTGTTTCGAACGTCTTCTCAAAGCCAGTGATCTTCTCCATGGCCTGTTCAAAATTGTTCAGCACATCTTGCACCTGTTCAGTCATCATTTGCTGAAACTTATCATGAACCTCCTTGTTCGATAAATTCTCCCAGTCAATCTCGTCGGCTTGTGATCCTGGCATGGTTAGCAGCAATAGAAACACACAAGAATATGATCCTACAGACTACGAACAAGTGGTGGTGGTGGGTGTCACAAATCCGTCAAGCAAATCTCAAATTCTTACCAGTTCTTACCCAGCAGCAGGCGGTGATCGGCAACCGTTGTAGTCAAAAACTCTCAAAGCTTGGATAGAGCGATTACCAGGGAGAGTCAAACGCACGACGTAGATGTATGTGGAGCTGGGAAGGCTTATAATATGGTAGCAAAAAGGGTCAGCAATAATCAATTCAGAGATGCAAAGTTGAATAAACGCTCAACGACGGTACTGTGCTGGTCCTAGGCTAGACTGTGCTAGAGACGCGAGCCTAGAACACTAACAAAATCACGGCGCGGCACGTAAACAAGGGAAAAGCACACTCTGGAATTTTCTTTCGCTCTTTTCTTTTTGCGCTCTTTTTTTTTTGCGCTGCTTTTTTTTTGCGAAAAATCACTATAATGGCGAGTGTCTCAAATCTCTTCTTAGCTCAAACTGACAGGATGGGCACGAAATTTTTTTGACCAATTTTTTTTTTGACTGCCCGGACCCAAAAACTGGAAACGGGTCAAAAAAAACTTCCTATAATGGCACCTGTCTCAAAACACTCAGGAACACCTAAAAATAGGATAGCCAGAAAAATTTTCGAAAAATGCGTTTTTGAAAAATTTTGGGCCTAAACGGAGCGTGGCTACCCGACTCCGGCAAGGAAACACGATAGCGCTCTTTTTTTTTCCGAAACCTACTCCGGCAAGGAAACACGAATCGGAATCTAGATGGATCTTGAAAGCAAACCTAATATGACAAGAACTCGGATTGTGGTGGATATATGGTGGTAGATGGCAGCGATGGTGGTATATGACAGCTGTGGTGGTATATGGATACGGATTCGAAGCGGTGGCGGATAAGCGGTGGTGGTAGATGGCAGGGGTGATGATGATGGTGCGGCGGCGGCGTGACAACTTATGACCAGAACTCGAAACTCTAAAAGACTAGACTCTAAGACCAGCAACTAGACACGACGATGCAACCGCAAATTCAACAAAGCAAAACCCTAAAAAGATTATGCAAAGGCTCAGATTGGTTCGGATATGATGAACTAACCCTAATTTTTTTTGTGGCTTTTTCGTGGACTGTAGGTATGAAGAACAGACTCGATCTAAACTACGAAAAACTGTAAAATCTCACCGAGCAACCTGGAAATCTGATACCACTTGATAGAGGCGGAGGTGTCCCGTCTTTCGATGAGATGATGGATATCGCTTTGGTGGCAGTCGACTTTGACGATCCGACTACGAACGTGCGAGGACGTCGCGCCTTAGCAATCGCTAAACCAACTCCGAGAGGTTATTGACCACGCCGGAGCACGATCAACCTGACCACGAGGGTCTGTTTCCTGCGAGCAAACGAAGAACAAGCAAGAAACTAAGATTGCAATCTGGATATTGCGAATATAAGATGAAAGCTTTATTGATCAAGGTGGGGTTCTGTGACGCCTTTGTCTGGTCGTTGAACACAAACGAAGTACGCGAAGTTGCAGCTATGGCGAACTTTTAATCTAAACAAAACCCCCAAAGTCTAAACGATGCCCTAAGGGCTGTATATATGGAGGAAGAGGGGGGGAATTTCGTGGCCCTTGGTGGAGGGGTCCGAAATCAACCATATCTCTTGTTTCCCCACACATACGGACTCTAAAAATAGCCTATACTTATGTATTTCGAAATTACATGGGCCTGGCCCAATAATAAGGTGACGCAGCACCTAAAATAGCCTCGGGACGAAATTTATGAAGTGGCATCTTGTATATTTCGTCCAAGGCTTCATGCACCCATTATGGTGGCTTCAAAGTCCTGAAATCATCACTTGTAACTCCGTTCTTGTTTCCCTTGCGCATGCCATCATCTCCATGCTTGTTCTTGCTCCAATGTTCATCCTTCTCCAAGCTAGGCCCTTCATTTGTAAGCAAAACAAATGTATCCAATTTAGGCAGCATCATATTCTCATGAACATTAGAATCATTACAAAGAAACGAAAGTACCTGGTAATTTAGTTGGCGTGCACGAGCTCTAGTAATTGGTCCAGTATGTATAGCAGCAGGGCCTGTGGGTGTAACAATTGTATTGATGTCCTCATCAGAGGTTATTGACCACACCGGAGCACGATCAACCTGACCATGAGGGTCTGTTTCCTGCAAGCAAACGAAGAACAAGCAAGAAACTGAGATTGCAATCTGGATATTGCAAATATAAGATGAAAGCTTTATTGATCAAGGTGGGGTTCTGTGACGCCTTTGTCTGGTCGTTGAACACAAACGGAGTACGCGAAGTTGCAGCTATGGCGAACTTTAATCTAAACAAAACCCAAAGTCTAAACGATGCCCTAAGGGCTGTATATATGGAGGAAGAGGGGGGAATTTCGTGGCCCTTGGTGGAGGGTCCGAAATCAACCCTATCTCTTGTTTCCCCACACATACGGACTCTAAAAAGAGCCTATACTTATGTATTTCGAAATTACATGGGCCTGGCCCAATAATAAGGTGACGCGGCACCTAAAATAGCCTCGGGACGAAATTTATGAAGTGGCATCTTGTATATTTCGTCCAAGGCTTCATGCACCCATTATGGTGGCTTCAAAGTCCTGAAATCATCACTTGTAACTCCGTTCTTGTTCCCCTTGCGCATGCCATCATCTCCATGCTTGTTCTTGCTCCAATGTTCATCCTTCTCCAAGCTAGGCCCTTCATTTGTAAGCAAAACAAATGTATCCAATTTAGGCAGCATCATATTCTCATGAACATTAGAATCATTACCAAGAAACGAAAATACCTGGTAATTTAGTTGGCGTGCACGAGCTCTAGTAATTGGTCCAGTATGTATAGCAGCAGGGGCTGTGGGTGTAACAATTGTATTGATGTCCTTATCAATGGACGATTTGTGAAGCAGTGCACGCCCTAGATTGAAAAAAATGCTTTAGATAGAAAATACAAAGAAAAAAAATTGACCACCACAGGTGCACCCGGACCCAGCAAGTCTCGTAGTAGGTCTGCGCCCATCGTAGGCGAGCCGTTCTGAGCCACAATGCATGGGGCCGACACACATGGGCCCACAGGTCATAGAGCATAGAGCAGCGAGCGCCATGTATAAGCGCGCAAATAAGTAACCAGAGGAGTTCGACATGGTTGCCTCGCCAACGTTTATAAACAGGTCAGGCGCGCCTTCTGCCGGCGAGGTGGGACTAAACATTAGGCCGCACACAATGCACCGGGAACCAGCCGTGCTCACAGGCCGACTTGGGCCCAATGCGTCTTCACTCCCCGAACACAGGCCCAACAAGGCCCACTAAGAAAAAACAATAACTTCAAAAATAAAACATGAAACAAAAATGAGAAACATTTTTTAAATGAATAACAACACCAAAAGAAAGTGTGCGCGGGCACTGCCAGAAACTACAGTTCGCTATTATTAAATAAAAAGCAGGAAGCCCGAAGTCAACGTACAAATGCATTCCGCGACGTCCAACAATGCAGTTCTCCATGTGGAAGCACGAAGTATTAATTTCTTCGAAATGCAATTCTCTTTCTAATGCATTGTAGTATGGCTAAAATGAAGAATGCAGCCCTGTTAGTTAAGCAAAGCAGTTCGTTATAAAATATAGAATTGCATGAAAGAACTCCATCAAGAAACTAAATGTGCGTACATCTGTATGAATGCTAATCTGATATAATTCAGTGCATGAAGAATAAATTTCACTTCCATGCAGTACACTATGTGGACGTACGCAGTTCTGTTCTGATAGCAAAGAAGTGCACTTACTAGGAAAATTCACCGAAAACACAATAATTACATTTTCTGAGAGTTGCGTGCATACCTGAACAAGTCACGAAAAAAGAGCACGACAACGTTACGGATTTCCAACGCACTAACAGAGCCTCCTCATTGCAGAACCTCTCTGTAGTTGCCACGTAACTAAAAACAGAGCCCCACCATGCTACCACCCTGCTCCACCTATCCCACGTCCTGTCAAGGAGAGCAGAGCAGAGCAGAGGAGAAAACACAACTGCTTCGTACCCCAAAAAACGCCATTGCATCTTCTTATCCACACTTCCTTTCACTAACCTCTCTCTCTCCAGAACAAACACGAGAGAGCAGAGCAGAGTCATGGCGGATGCACCTCTGTACAAGTAGCGCCGTAGGTACACCAGGGAGCTCCACGACGTGGACCTACACGGCAACCACAAGCTCCACGTCTTTTGCACAAGCAATGGTGAAGACGTGGACAAGATGCTGTCCACGCTCAGGAGGAAGCTCGGCGGAATGCCCGTCAAACTAGTCTGCGTTGGTGTCGAGTACACGCACTACATGAAGCCACAACAGGCAGCAGTGCTCCAACTATGTGTAGAAAAGGAATGCCTTGTCTACCACATCTCTGCAGCTAAAGACAGGTCAGAATAACTATCAATATGTACTATTGCTTGTCAATATTGATTTTAAATTTTCTTCACTCCAATTGCCAATATTTAAACTTTGGTTCTCGTTTTTGAAAAGCATGGCATATGAATTCATTGACAGTTTTCATCTGGCTCCATGTATGTCACTCACGTGTTCAATTCTTGAATTATATGATCTAGCAATACACGCAGTTTTATTTTGATTTACCAAATACAAACTATTTGACTAAACAATACAAAACTGCAACATTACTATACAAAACATGTATAAAATTAAGTTCAAGGATACAATCATGCACAAAACATGCATTGTTTATGCAATATATATCATATTTACTAGTTATGCTGAACAAAGTATTAGCAACTACTCAATGCAACAGTGATGAGGACATCAATACAATTGTTACACCCACAGCCCCTGCTGCTATACATACTGGACCAATTACTAGAGCTCGTGCACGCCAACTAAATTACCAGGTACTTTCGTTTCTTGGTAATGATTCTAATGTTCATGAGAGTATGATGCTGCCTAAATTGGATACATTTGTTTTGCTTACAAATGAAGGGCCTAGCTTGGAGAAGGATGAACATTGGAGCAAGAACAAGCATGGAGATGATGGCATGCGCAAGGGGAACAAGAACGGAGTTACAAGTGATGATTTCAGGACTTTGAAGCCACCATAATGGGTGCATGAAGCCTTGGACGAAATATACAAGATGCCACTTCATAAATTTCGTCCCGAGGCTATTTTAGGTGCTGCGTCACCTTATTATTGGGCCAGGCCCATGTAATTTCGAAATACATAAGTATAGGCTATTTTTAGAGTCCGTATGTGTGGGGAAACAAGAGATAGGGTT
>NC_041386.1:316027989-316044066 GCF_002162155.2 Triticum dicoccoides | reverse complement strand
AAAAAAGAGCGAAAAAAAAAATTCCAGAGTGTGCTTTTCCCTTGTTTACGTGCCGCGCCGTGATTTTGTTAGTGTTCTAGGCTCGCGTCTCTAGCACAGTCTAGCCTAGGACCAGCACAGTACCGTCCTTGAGCGTTTATTCAACTTTGCATCTCTGAATTGATTATTGCTTACCCTTTTTTGCTACCATATTATAAGCCTTCCCAGCTCCACATACATCTACGTCGTGCGTTTGACTCTCCCTGGTAATCGCTCTATCCAAGCTTTGAGAGTTTTTGACTACAACGGTTGCCGATCACCGCCTGCTGCTGGGTAAGAACTGGTAAGAATTTGAGATTTGCTTGACGGATTTGTGACACCCACCACCACCACTTGTTCGTAGTCTGTAGGATCATATTCTTGTGTGTTTCTATTGCTGCTAACCATGCCAGGATCACAAGCCGACGAGATTGACTGGGAGAATTTATCGAACAAGGAGCTTCATGACAAGTTTCAGCAAATGATGACTGAACAGGTGCAAGATGTGCTGAACAATTTTGAAGAGGCCATGGAGAAGATCACTGGCTTTGAGAAGACGTTCGAAACAAAGCTCGATAACAAGTTTAATGAATTGCTCGCGCGTCTTCCACCACCACCACCCGCTGCAGCTAACGCACCTCTCCAACAACAACAACAACAACGACTACCTCCACGTCGCGAAGCAGACCTCCGCCGAGCAAGCCGTGTTCCTCTTGCGTTTGGTCAAACTGTTGGTGCTGCTGTTGATACTTCTGTGGCTCCTGCTGCTGATGCGGAGGAGGATGATTATGTGGGAGACTATGAGGATGAGGTTGATCAAAATCAACACTACGTGCAGCCACCTGTACCACCACCAGCAGGTCGACCTCAGGTATATATTCGTAATGGTAGGCCTGCACCACCACCTCAGGTACGAGATGATGTCCATATTCCTAAACTGAAATTGAATATTCCACCATTTGAGGGTAGATATATTCCTGATATATATCTTACTTGGGAGTTAGAAACTGAACAACGATTTACATGTTTACAATATCCTGAGGAGAGACGAGTTGCTGCTGCCGTTTGTGCTTTCACTAGTTTTGCATGTGTTTGGTGGTCTGAACATTGTAGATTATATCCTATTCCAACTACTTGGGCTGCTTTGAAAACTGCTATGCGTACGCGTTGGGTTCCACCATATTATCAACGTGAATTGCTTCAAAAATTGCAGCGTTTAAGACAAGGGAAAAATTCTGTAGAAGAATATTATCAGGAATTACAAACTGGCTTGATTAGATGTGGTATTGTTGAGGAGAATGAAGCTATGCTTGCACGTTTTCTGGGTGGATTAAATAGAGAGATTCAGACCATTCTAGACTATAAGGAGTATACTAATATCACTCGTTTATTCCATCTTGCTTGTAAAGCTGAACGTGAAGTGCAGGATCGACAAGCATTGGGGCGAACTAACTTTTCTGCAGGCCGACCTTCATCATGGACACCACGTGCATCTTCTACTTCAACTGCACCAGCACCTCCATCCGGTGCCACCTCCAGCCGTGATACAAGAAAACAGGCACAACCACCATTATCTTCCAAGAGCGCACCTGCGGGTCCTGCACAGCGTTCTTCTTCTTCCATGGCATCAACAGGGCACACAAGTGATATTATTTGTCGTCGTTGTAAGGGAGGAGGTCATTATGCGAGGGAATGCAAATCTCCGCGTGTGATGATTACTACCGCGGATGGTGGATATGAGTCCGCTAGTGACTATGATGAGGAGACATTGGCTCTTATTACACGTGAAGAACATGGTGGAGATGATTCTGATCATGAGACGCAATACATGGCTCCTGAAGACGCTGACAGGTATGAATGTTTAGTTGCTCAACGTGTTTTGAGTGTGCAGGTCACACAAGCTGAGCAAAATCAGAGGCACAATTTGTTCCATACCAAGGGAGTTGTGAAGGAACGTTCTGTGCGCGTCATAATAGACGGAGGGAGCTGCAACAACTTGGCTAGCATGGAGATGGTGGAGAAGCTTTCTCTCACCACAAGACCACATCCACGTCCTTACTACATCCAATGGTTCAACAACAGCGGCAAGGTTAAGGTAACACGTACTGTTCGTGTGCATTTTAGTATCTCTACATATGCTGATTATGTTGATTGTGATGTGGTACCTATGCAAGCATGTTCCTTATTACTTGGTAGACCATGGCAATTTGATAAAAATTATGTACACCATGGTAGAAACAATCACTATACTCTTGTTCATAAGGATAAAAATATTACTTTGCTTCCTATGACTCCTGATTCCATTTTGAAAGATGATATTAATAGAGCTAATAAAGCAAAACAAGAGACGAATAAGAGTGAAAATCAGATTGTGGCAAAAGAATTTGAGCAACAAATGAAGCCTAATAATAAACCATCTAGTGTTGCTTCTGAAATTAAATTGAAAAGTGCATGTTTATTTGCCACCAAATCTGATATTGATGAGCTAGATTTCAGCAAATCTGTTTGCTATGCTTTTGTGTGCAAAGAGGCATTATTTTCATTCGAGGACGTGCCTTCCTCTTTGCCTCCTGCTGTCACTAACATTTTGCAGGAGTTCGCTGACGTCTTTCCACAAGACGTGCCACCGGGATTACCGCCTATTCGAGGGATTGAGCATCAGATTGACTTAATTCCCGGTGCTTCACTGCCAAACCGTGCACCATACCGTACCAATCCAGAGGAGACGAAGGAGATTATGCGCCAAGTACAAGAGCTTCTCGACAAAGGTTATATACGCGAATCCCTTAGTCCTTGTGCTGTTCCTATTATTCTAGTGCCCAAAAAGGATGGTACATCACGTATGTGTGTTGATTGTAGAGGCATTAATAATATTACTATTCGTTATCGTCATCCTATTCCTAGGCTAGATGATATGCTTGATGAATTGAGTGGCTCTACAATATTCTCCAAAGTTGATTTGCGTAGTGGCTACCATCAAATTCGTATGAAATTGGGAGATGAATGGAAAACAGCATTTAAAACTAAGTTTGGATTATATGAGTGGTTAGTCATGCCTTTTGGGTTAACTAATGCACCTAGTACTTTCATGAGATTAATGAACGAAGTTTTACGTGCTTTCATTGGATGATTTGTGGTAGTTTACTTTGATGACATACTGATTTATAGCAGATCTTTGGAAGAACATTTGGAACATTTACGTGCTGTTTTTATTGCTCTACGTGATGCACGTTTGTTTGGTAACCTTGGGAAGTGCACCTTTTGCACCGACCGAGTATCTTTTCTTGGCTATGTTGTTACTCCACAGGGAATTGAAGTTGATAAAGCCAAGATTGAAGCTATTGAGAGTTGGCCGCAGCCTAAAACGGTCACACAAGTGAGGAGTTTTCTTGGCCTCGCTGGATTCTATAGGCGTTTTGTGATGAGGACATCAATACAATTGTTACACCCACAGCCCCTGCTGCTATACATACTGGACCAATTACTAGAGCTCGTGCACGCCAACTAAATTATCAGGTACTTTCGTTTCTTGGTAATGATTCTAATGTTCATGAGAATATGATGCTGCCTAAATTGGATACATTTGTTTTGCTTACAAATGAAGGGCCTAGCTTGGAGAAGGATGAACATTGGAGCAAGAACAAGCATGGAGATGATGGCATGCGCAAGGGGAACAAGAACGGAGTTACAAGTGATGATTTCAGGACTTTGAAGCCACCATAATGTGTGCATGAAGCCTTGGACGAAATATAAAAGATGCCACTTCATAAATTTCGTCCCGAGGCTATTTTAGGTGCTGCGTCACCTTATTATTGGGCCAGGCCCATGTAATTTCGAAATACATAAGTATAGGCTATTTTTAGAGTCCGTATGTGTGGGGAAACAAGAGATAGGGTTGATTTCGGACCCCTCCACCAAGGGCCACGAAATTCCCCCCTCTTCCTCCATATATACAGCCCTTAGGGCATCGTTTAGACTTTGGGTTTTGTTTAGATTAAAAGTTCGCCATAGCTGCAACTTCGCGTACTTCGTTTTTGTTCAACGACCAGACAAAGGCGTCACAGAACCCCACCTTGATCAATAAAGCTTTCATCTTATATTCGCAATATCCAGATTGCAATCTCAGTTTCTTGCTTGTTCTTCGTTTGCTCGCACGAAACAGACCCTCGTGGTCAGGTTGATCGTGCTCCGGCGTGGTCAATAACCTCTCGGAGTTGGTTTAGCGATTGCTAAGGCGCGACGTCCTCGCACGTTCGTAGTCGGATCGTCAAAGTCGACTTCCACCAAAGCGAAATCCACCATCTCATCGAAAGACGGGACACCTTTGCCTCTATCAAGTGGTATCAGATTTCCAGGTTGCTCGGTGAGATTTTACAGTTTTTCGTAGTTTAGATCGAGTCTGTTCTTCATACCTATAGTCCACGATAAAGCCACAAAAAAAATTAGGGTTAGTTCATCATATCCGAACCAATCTGAGCCTTGCATAATCTTTTTAGGGTTTTGCTTTGTTGAATTTGCGGTTGCATCGTCGTGTCTAGTTGAAGGTCTTAGAGTCTAGTCTTTTAGAGTTTCGAGTTCTGGTCATATGTTGTCACGCCGCCGCCGCACCATCATCATCGCCCCTGCCATCTACCACCACCGCACCGAATCCGTATCCATATACCACCACCAATCCGTGTCCATATACCACCACCGATCCATATCCATATACTACCACCGCTACCACCACCGCTGCCATATACCACCACCATATATCCACCACCAATCCGAGTTCTTTGCTTATTAGGTTTGTTTTCGGGATCCATCTAGATTCCGATTCGTGTTTCCTTGCCGGAGTAGGTTTCGGAAAAAAAAAAGAGTCGGGTAGCCACGCTCCGTTTAGGCCCAAAATTTTTCGAAAACGCATTTTTCGAAAAAAATTCTGGCTATCCTATTTTTAGGTGTTTCTGAGTGTTTTGAGACAGGTGCCATTATAGGAAGTTTTTTTTGACCCGTTTCCAGTTTTTGGGTCCGGGCAGTCGAAAAAAAAAAAATTGGTCGAAAAAAATTTCGTGCCCATCCTGTCAGTTTGAGCTAGGAAGAGTTTTGAGACACTCGCCATTATAGTGATTTTTCGCAAAAAAAAAAGAGCGAAAAAAAAATTCAGAGTGTGCTTTTCCCTTGTTTACGTGCCGCGCCGTGATTTTGTTAGTGTTCTAGGCTCGCGTCTCTAGCACAGTCTAGCCTAGGACCAGCACAGTACCGTCGTTGAGCGTTTATTCAACTTTGCATCTCTGAATTGATTATTGCTGACCCTTTTTGCTACCATATTATAAGCCTTCCCAGCTCCACATACATCTACGTCGTGCGTTTGACTCTCCCTGGTAATCGCTCTATCCAAGCTTTGAGAGTTTTTGACTACAACGGTTGCCGATCACCGCCTGCTGCTGGGTAAGAACCGGTAAGAATTTGAGATTTGCTTGACGGATTTGTGACACCCACCACCACCACTTGTTCGTAGTCTGTAGGATCATATTCTTGTGTGTTTCTATTGCTGCTAACCATGCCAGGATCACAAGCCGACGAGATTGACTGGGAGAATTTATCGAACAAGGAGCTTCATGACAAGTTTCAGCAAATGATGACTGAACAGGTGCAAGATGTGCTGAACAATTTTGAAGAGGCCATGGAGAAGATCACTGGCTTTGAGAAGACGTTCGAAACAAAGCTCGATAACAAGTTTAATGAATTGCTCGCGCGTCTTCCACCACCACCACCCGCTGCAGCTAACGCACCTCTCCAACAACAACAACAACAACAACGACTACCTCCACGTCGCGAAGCAGACCTCCGCCGAGCAAGTCGTGTTCCTCTTGCGTTTGGCCAAACTGTTGGTGCTGCTGTTGATACTTCTGTGGCTCCTGCTGCTGATGCGGAGGAGGATGATTATGTGGGAGACTATGAGGATGAGGTTGATCAAAATCAACACTACGTGCAGCCACCTGTACCACCACCAGCAGGTCGACCTCAGGTATATATTCGTAATGGTAGGCCTGCACCACCACCTCAGGTACGAGATGATGTCCATATTCCTAAACTGAAATTGAATATTCCACCATTTGAGGGTAGATATGTTCCTGATATATATCTTACTTGGGAGTTAGAAACTGAACAACGATTTACATGTTTACAATATCCTGAGGAGAGACGAGTTGCTGCTGCTGTTTGTGCTTTCACTAGTTTTGCATGTGTATGGTGGTCTGAACATTGTAGATTGTATCCTATTCAACTACTTGGGCCGCTTTGAAAACTGCTATGCGTACACGTTGGGTTCCACCATATTATCAACGTGAATTGCTTCAAAAATTACAGCGCTTAAGACAAGGAAAAAATTCTGTAGAAGAATATTATCAGGAATTACAAACTGGCATGATTAGATGTGGTATTGTTGAGGAGAATGAAGCTATGCTTGCACGTTTTCTGGGTGGATTAAATAGAGAGATTCAGACCATTCTAGACTATAAGGAGTATACTAATATCACTCGTTTATTCCATCTTGCTTGTAAAGCTGAACGTGAAGTGCAGGATCGACAAGCATTGGGGCGAACTAACTTTTCTGCAGGCCGACCTTCATCATGGACACCACGTGCATCTTCTACTTCAACTGCACCAGCACCTCCATCCGGTGCCACCTCCAGCCGTGATACAAGAAAACAGGCACAACCACCATTATCTGCCAAGAGCTCACCTGCGGGGCCTGCACAGCGTTCTTCTTCTTCCATGGCATCAACAGGGCACACAAGTGATATTATTTGTCGTCGTTGTAAGGGAGGAGGTCATTATGCGAGAGAATGCAAATCTCCGCGTGTGATGATTGCTACCGCGGATGGTGGATATGAGTCCGCTAGTGACTATGATGAGGAGACTTTGGCTCTTATTACACGTGAAGAACATGGTGGAGATGATTCTGATCATGAGACGCAATACATGGCTCCTTAAGATGCTGACAGGTATGAATGTTTAGTTGCTCAACGTGTTTTGAGTGTGCAGGTCACACAAGCTGAGCAAAATCAGAGGCACAATTTGTTCCATACCAAGGGAGTTGTGAAGGAACGTTCTGTGCGCGTCATAATAGACGGAGGGAGCTGCAACAACTTGGCTAGCATGGAGATGGTGGAGAAGCTTTCTCTCACCACAAGACCACATCCACGTCCTTACTACATCCAATGGTTCAACAACAGCGGCAAGGTTAAGGTAACACGTACTGTTCGTGTGCATTTTAGTATCTCTACATATGCTGATTATGTTGATTGTGATGTGGTACCTATGCAAGCATGTTCCTTATTACTTGGTAGACCATGGCAATTTGATAAAAATTCTGTACACCATGGTAGAAACAATCACTATACTCTTGTTCATAAGGATAAAAATATTACTTTGCTTCCTATGACTCCTGATTCCATTTTGAAAGATGATATTAATAGAGCTAATAAAGCAAAACAGGAGAAGAATAAGAGTGAAAATCAGATTGTGGCAAAAGAATTTGAGCAACAAATGAAGCCTAATAATAAACCATCTAGTGTTGCTTCTGAAATTAAATTGAAATGTGCATGTTTATTTGCCACCAAATCTGATATTTGATGAGGACATCAATACAATTGTTACACCCACAGCCCCTGCTGCTATACATACTGGACCAATTACTAGAGCTCGTGCACGCCAACTAAATTACCAGGTACTTTCATTTCTTGGTAATGATTTTAATGTTCATGAGAATATGATGCTGCCTAAATTGGATACATTTGTTTTGCTTACAAATGAAGGGCCTAGCTTGGAGAAGGATGAACATTGGAGCAAGAACAAGCATGGAGATGATGGCATGCGCAAGGGGAACAAGAACGGAGTTACAAGTGATGATTTCAGGACTTTGAAGCCACCATAATGGGTGCATGAAGCCTTGGACGAAATATACAAGATGCCACTTCATAAATTTCGTCCCGAGGCTATTTTAGGTGCTGCGTCACCTTATTATTGGGCCAGGCCCATGTAATTTCTAAATACATAAGTATAGGCTATTTTTAGAGTCCGTATGTGTGGGGAAACAAGAGATAGGGTTGATTTCGGACCCCTCCACCAAGGGCCACGAAATTCCCCCCCTCTTCCTCCATATATACAGCCCTTAGGGCATCGTTTAGACTTTGGGTTTTGTTTAGATTAAAAGTTCGCCATAGCTGCAACTTCGCGTACTTCGTTTGTGTTCAACGACCAGACAAAGGCGTCACAGAACCCCACCTTGATCAATAAAGCTTTCATCTTATATTCGCAATATCCAGATTGCAATCTCAGTTTCTTGCTTGTTCTTCGTTTGCTCGCAGGAAACAGACCCTCGTGGTCAGGTTGATCGTGCTCCGGCGTGGTCAATAACCTCTCGGAGTTGGTTTAGCGATTGCTAAGGCGCGACGTCCTCGCACGTTCGTAGTTGGATCGTCAAAGTCGACTTCCACCAAAGCGAAATCCACCATCTCATCGAAAGACGGGACACCTTTGCCTCTATCAAACAGATTGAGATATTCATATTGCAGTTCAGTTTCAGAAAAACCAAAAAAACATTGGTAGTTCTAAGAAAATAAACTATATTCACTATATAGAAACATCTTGCAGGCCAATGGAACTAGACAAATTCCTCATGAATGGTGAGTACTCCTTCGTCGGATTCGCCATTAAAGGAGACAAAAGCAAGCTGAAGCTATCTGGTTTGGAGATCAACTTCGACAACTACATTGATATTTAGGTGGAATGGAGAGACCCATACAATAAAAAGAAGTTTGACTCTTTGGTTGATGTTGCCGACAGGATGATAGACATTCACTACCATGACAAGAAGAAAAAAATTAACCGCAAGGAGGACCATACTCTGTGGGGATTTTGCCCACTGCCAGAAAAGCTTATCAAGTATGCAACAATAGATGCATTCACAACATATGAGTCATGGAGAATCATCTATGATGTCATAATGGGACTGAAAAGGGCAAAAAGGGACAAACAAGCAAAGCAGAAGAAGAACAAGGCTGTAATCCAATACAACAACTAGAAATAATCAGGGCTGTGTTTTAGTTTCACTTTACTTTAGTCGTTGTGTTGTTCTTTGTTTCATGTATGTAAGGTTTTGATTATGTCCGTTGCTTCATATCGAACATTTCTTTTGTAAAAACAATGTCGTTTTAGAATTATCATCAAATTTTCTTTCTGTTGTTTCACTTTACTTAGTTCAGCTTGCTTGTGATCAATTGTTTTCGCTGAAATTAGTTTGTGTTAGAACAAGTATACAGAAAACTTTGAAAAAATTAATGTGTGATACCAAAAAATACTATTCACATACCTAAAAAAGAAAGATTAATGCAGTTCACAATGGTAAAAAAAAGCATTACACATTTGTACACAGGCAGTCCACAAAAAGTAATTATAGAAAAAGAACATTAATATTAATATTTATAAAAAATATAATCCGAGACCATTATAAACAAACATGAATATAGTTCACACAACAAACATAAGGCAGTTCACAAAGTGTATACATGAAGTGCGGTACATGGATAAATGCAGAACGATAGGGGTTGCAGCAAATTTCGTCCAGTGCACAACACACAGACTTGGTACGCGCAGTGCAGTACTCAACGTTGGTGCAAGCAGTACAAATGACATCATTTGTACTACCACGAAATATATATACTCCAAAAGAAAAAATGCTTCAGATAAGGAAAAAAAATAGACCACCCAGCTGCAACCAGTCCCGTAATAGGTCTGCACCCACCGTAGGCAAGCCGTTCTGAGCCACAATGCATGGGGCTGGGCACACATGGGCCCACAGGTCAGAGAGCATAGAGCAGTGATAGAGGCAAAGGTGTCCCGTCTTTCGATGAGATGATGGATATCGCTTTGGTGGAAGTCAACTTTGACGATCCGACTACGAACGTGCGAGGACGTCGCGCCTTAGCAATCGCTAAACCAACTCCGAGATGTTATTGACCACGCCGGAGCACGATCAACCTGACCACGAGGGTCTGTTTCCTGCGAGCAAACGAAGAACAAGCAAGAAACTAAGATTGCAATCTGGATATTGCGAATATAAGATGAAAGCTTTATTGATCAAGGTGGGGTTCTGTGATGCCTTTGTCTGGTCGTTGAACACAAACGAAGTACGCGAAGTTGCAGCTATGGCGAACTTTAATCTAAACAAAACCCAAAGTCTAAACGGTGCCCTAAGGGCTGTATATATGGAGGAAGAGAGGGGGAATTTCGTGGCCCTTGGTGGAGGGGTCCGAAATCAACCCTATCTCTTGTTTCCCCACACATACGGACTCTAAAAATAGCCTATACTTATGTATTTCGAAATTACATGGGCCTGGCCCAATAAAAAGGTGAAGCAGCACCTATAATAGCCTCTGGACGAAATTTATGAAGTGGCATCTTGTATATTTCGTCCAAGGCTTCATGCACTCGTTATGGTGGCTTCAAAGACCTGAAATCATCACTTGTAACTCTGTTCTTGTTCCCCTTGCGCATACCATCATCTCCATGCTTGTTCTTGCTCCAATGTTCATCCTTCTCCAAGCTAGGACCTTCATTTGTAAGCAAAACAAATGTATCCAATTTAGGCAGCATCATATTCTCATGAACATTAGAATCATTACCAAGAAACGAAAGTACCTGGTAATTTAGTTGGCGTGCGCGAGCTCTAGTAATTGGTCCAGTATGTATAGCAGCAGGGGCTGTGGGTGTAACAATGATATTGATGTCCTCATCAAGCAGCGAGCGCCGTGTATGAGCACCCAAACTAGTAACCAGAGGAGTTCGACCTAGATGCCTCGCCAAGGCTTATAAACAGGTCGGGCGCCCCTTCCAGGGTGAGCTGGGACTAAATAATAGAGCGCACACACAACACACCAGGAACCAATTGATAGAGGCGAGGGTGTCCCGATCTTTCGATGAGATGATAACTATCGATTTGGTGGAGACGACTTTGACGATCCGACTACAAACGTGCACGACGTTGCGCCTTAGCAATCGCTAAACCAATCTCCTGAGGTTACTGACGATGCCGGAAGCACGGTCAGCCTGACCACGAAGGTCTATTCCTGCAAGCAATCAAAGAACGAGCAAGAATATGATAAAGCAATCTGAATATTGCAAATATATATGAAGTATTGATAATGGTGGGGATCCGAAAAGTGGTCTTGGTCTGGTCGTTGGACACAAACGAAGCACACGAAGTTGCAATGGCTAACTTTTAACTAAACAAATCCCAAGGAAAAGCTACTAGATGGATCTACTTATATAGGAGCAAGGGGTGGCGGCCAAGGAGGTGGGAGGACGTCCCAAGGCAGCCTAAAACTAAATCTAGGTCGTACAAGGCCAATGGGCCCAAGTGGAGGTGATGTAACACCTTTGGACTTGTAGTTTGACTCCGATTCTGCTGCAGCATCAGATTGTTTCGTCCACAACTCAACGCTCCGGACGAATTTGAAGGTGATTCCAATTGGGTTGGAAAGTGCACGAAATCTAGTTTCCAACAAAAAAAGAATCACCCAATTCGGAGTCCGTATGCAAAACTTGTGTGCGTTTTGAGTCAGGTGTGTCTGTGCAGTCCGAATCTGAATCCAGAACGTGAGAGACTTGGACTCTATCTTCTCTTGGGCCAAAAGTGACGTGAGAGAACTTTTTGGAGAGCAAATAAACATCTCTTTCTTCCTTATCTTCATATGTGGATTGTACAAATGTCCCATACACCTGCAATTAGACAAAACACAAAAGTATGTGAAGTATTTTTGTTCTGGATAACATAAATAGATTATTGAATAGTTTGCACTAGAAATCACCTGACAAATATGCATATATGCAATATTTTTGGTCATATCCAAGGTAGTCATGTCCTCATCATCCTCCCCTTCTTGAAAATAAAGCCGTCCTCGGCGTTGCTTAATCTGAAATGTGGCTAACAAAAGAGACAAGGTGTACATGTTGTATATGTATATGTCATCCATTTTTACTTCCCTTGATTTTTGCATATATGACACATGAATAGATGAGTAACTTGCATAGTTCATAAAATCTAAAGCCAAAAAATTAGCACAAGAAGTAGAAGACATGAAAATATTGCAACTCAGTTTGCACATATAAGTGAAACTCTTATTCATTTCAAAAGATTGACAATGTTCATCATTAAACCATCCCAACATTGGTGAATAAACCTTACTTGCATCAAATTTACATGCTACAACATGCTTAAATAAGCAAACATGCAGTAAGTCATTCAACATAGAATCATCACCAAGATTAGAGGTCATATCAAAATGATTAAACATTGGTTCTTTTGCATCAATAGTTAATTCAATGGGTGCACTCAAAATTGTTGGTATTTCAGTTGTTTGATCACATGGCAAAGTCAAATTATCAACGTAGTCCTCTAAAATAGGTGGTGTGATCAAAGTAATGGGTAGCTCATCAGATGGTGCACTCAAATTGACAAGGCATTCATCATTCTCATGTAGAGATGGAAGATCAGTACCTTTTTCATTACCTCTTATGATCAACTCAGATGATGTATCCACTCTCGGGGGCGATGTGTCACATGGTGGAGGTGATGTAGTCCTGACAACAACGGATGTGGTTGTCATAGTATGCCTAGTAGTTGAAGGAACAATCATATCAACTCTTGGAATGTGCACCGTGCGCTTGTTCTCCTCGTGGCCAACACGTCGTTTTATTTCCTGTTCAGCTTTGCAAGCAAGATGAAACAAATGGTCCATAGGATAACACTCTTCATGCATTAGTATCTCTTGAATATCACGGTTTAATCCTCCCCAAAATCTATCCATAAAATCATCTTCACTTTCTTCTAAAGAGGAATGCAACAAGGTAGTTTGTAAATCATCATAATATTTTGTTACAGTTTCACTACCTTGTTTTAAGTGTTGCAACTTCTTAATCATGTCACGAGTATAATAAGTAGGGACGAAAGTATGTCGCATGGCAAGTTTCAAATCATCCCAAGTAGTAGGTATATAATCAGGGTGTAACCGACAATATTCACTCCACCAAACCAAAGCATAACCAGTGAAAGAACCAACCGCAACCTTAACCTTTTTATGTTCATCGAAATTATGGGAAGCAAATATATTTTTTATGTCGAACTCCCATTCAATATATAAAGCAGGTTTAAAACGGCCATTAAATGGTGGTATAGATACATTAACCTGATCATGTGCATTTGGATGTTTGTGCACCTCTCGTGACGGTTGTGGTATTTGCAAAGGTGGTGGCACGTCTCCCGCGATCGATAAAGCCCATGAATTGACTCTGGATCCTGTCATGATTAGTAGAACAAGAAACAAAACCCAAAAATAATGTTCCAATAACTACTAGGATGTGGTGGTAAAACGCTCACAGTAAAGCAAATATCAATGTCTTACAAGTTCTTACCATGCAGCAGGCGGTGATCGGCAACCAGCGGTGTCAAGTAACTCCGAATATTGAGTAAAGCGATTGCCAGGGGAGCGTACGTATACACGGTGTAGAAATATGTGGAGCTGGGTTGGCTATATATGGTAGCAAAAGATTAGCAATAATCAATTCAAAGATGCAATGTTGAATAAACGCTCAACGACGGTACTGTGCTGGTCCTAGGCTAGACCGGACTAGAGACGCGAGCCTAGAACACTAATGAGGTCACGGCGTAGCACAACTAGCATCAATGAAGGATACTAAGTAGCTCTTGACAGCAAGATATAAGTGAAGATCACAACAGTAGTGAAGATAATGAGGTGAAACAACAGCCAAGCAGGATATATCAACAACTTTGTCTCCAACTTTCCTCTGAAAAAGTTTGTGCCGATTTTTTTGTTTTTTTTTCTTCTCTCTTTTTTTTTCCTCACACTTTTTTCTTTCTCTCCTTTTTTTTTCTCTGACTTTTTTTTCCTTTTTTTTCTCTCGTTTTTTTTCTCTCTTTTTTTCTCCCTCTTTCCAAAACAAACTAGATAAGATGCAGATTGGATCAAGTGAAGATGAGAACGATCTCAACTATTATTATGACAATGAATGGTGGGTAGCACGTGGTGGAAATTGATGGATGGGTGGTGGACAGCGGAAGAGATAATGATGCAGCGGTGGCGTGACTAATGTGAACAGAACTCGAAACTCTAAACGAACTAGACACTAAGACCAGCAACTCGACACGACGATGCAATCGATAATTCAACTATGCAATCAATGAAAAGAAAATTGCAACGGCTCAGACTGGCTTGGACCAAGGATGAATAGATCTAACTCTTTTTTGTGGCTTTTTCTTGGACAATAGGTAAGAAAGTAAATCTAATCTAGGAAAACTGGAAATTCTCACCGAGCAACCTGAAAACTGATACCACTTGATAGAAGCGAGGGTGTCCCGATCTTTCGATGAGATGATAACTATCGATTTGGTGGAGACGACTTTGACGATCCGACTACAAACGTGCACGACGTTGCGCCTTAGCAATCGCTAAACCAATCTCCTGAGGTTACTGACGATGCCGGAAGCACGGTCAGCCTGACCACGAAGGTCTATTCCTGCAAGCAATCAAAGAACGAGCAAGAATATGATAAAGCAATCTGAATATTGCAAATATATATGAAGTATTGATAATGGTGGGGATCCGAAAAGTGGTCTTGGTCTGGTCGTTGGACACAAACGAAGCACACGAAGTTGCAATGGCTAACTTTTAACTAAACAAATCCCAAGGAAAAGCTACTAGATGGATCTACTTATATAGGAGCAAGGGGTGGCGGCCAAGGAGGTGGGAGGACGTCCCAAGGCAGCCTAAAACTAAATCTAGGTCGTACAAGGCCAATGGGCCCAAGTGGAGGTGATGTAACACCTTTGGACTTGTAGTTTGACTCCGATTCTGCTGCAGCATCAGATTGTTTCGTCCACAACTCAACGCTCCGGACGAATTTGAAGGTGATTCCAATTGGGTTGGAAAGTGCACGAAATCTAGTTTCCAACAAAAAAAGAATCACCCAATTCGGAGTCCGTATGCAAAACTTGTGTGCGTTTTGAGTCAGGTGTGTCTGTGCAGTCCGAATCTGAATCCAGAACGTGAGAGACTTGGACTCTATCTTCTCTTGGGCCAAAAGTGACGTGAGAGAACTTTTTGGACAGCAAATAAACATCTCTTTCTTCCTTATCTTCATATGTGGATTGTACAAATGTCCCATACACCTGCAATTAGACAAAACACAAAAGTGTGTGAAGTATTTTTATTCTGGATAACATAAATAGATTATTGAATAGTTTGCACTAGAAATCACCTGACAAATATGCATATATGCAATATTTTTGGTCATATCCAAGGTAGTCATGTCCTCATCACCAATCATGCTCACAGGTCTATTTGGACCCAATGCGTCTTACACCCCAACAGGCCCAAGAAATTCTCAAAGCCCAAAAACAAACAAAGCCCAACGATGCACAACTAGCAAGTAACTCCAGTACGCCCTCACCTAAAAAAATGTAGTCCGCTGTGCAGTCCGGTATGGGACGGAAGATGTGCTGTCAGTAAAACAATGCAGTTCGCTTAGATGAATATTTTTTCCAGTCAAACAAAAACACTATGACGACTAATCTTTTCACTTGGCTACAACGGCGACAGGGTTGACAGGCGCACGGGGTGTCACAGGGAGGCGACAGGGTGTGACGGACTCGCCTGCGCATGCGGCGCCGCGGCACGCCACATCGTCGCCTGCTCCGGCTCGTTCCAGTGTCGGCCTCGCAGGGGGGTGGGGAGGGGGGCCACGACCCCCCTCCCACCCCCTACTCGGCCTCGCGCTAACGCATGCAGTGCGCTCGGTTGACAGGCGCAGTGCGGACATTCTGTTTTTGCAACAATAGGACGCACGCAATCACAGAGCCACACCCCTAAGATAGACAGGGAGGCGACGGGGTGTCACGGACTCGCCTGCGCATGCGGCGCCGCGGCACGCCGCGTCGTCCCTTGCTCCAACTTGTTCCAGTCTTGGCCTCGCAAGAGGGTGGGGAGGGGGGTCATG
>NC_041386.1:315863674-316027733 GCF_002162155.2 Triticum dicoccoides | reverse complement strand
CCCGCCGCGTCGCCGCCTACTCCGACTCGTTCCAGTCTCGGCCTCGCAGGTGGGTGGGGAGGGGGGTCATGACCCCCCTCCGACTCCCCTGCTCGGCCTCACGCTACCGCACATAGTGTGCTTCGTTGACAGGCGCAGTGCCGACAATCTGTTTCTCCAACAATAGGACACACGCAACCCCAGAGCCACACCCCTAAGATAGACAGGGAGGCGACGAGGTGTGACGGACTCGCCCGCGCATGCGGCGCCGCGGCACGCCGCGTCGCCCCCTGCTCCGACTCGTTCCAGTCTTAGCCTCGCAGTAGGGTGGGGAGGGGGGTCACGACCCCCCTTCCACCCCCTGCTCGGCCTCGCGCAAACGCACATAGTGCGCTTGGTTGACAGGTGCAGTGCGGACAATCTGTTTTTTCAACAATAGGATTCATGCAACCCTAGAGCTACACCCGTAAGATAGACAGGGAGGCGACGGGGTGTGACGGACTCGCCTGCGCATGCGGCGCCGCGGCACGCCGCGTCACCGCCTGCTCTGGCTCGTTCCAGTCTCGGCCTTGCAGGGGGGTGGGGAGGGGGGATCACGACCCCCTCCCACCCCCCTGCTCGGACTCGCGCTAATGCACACAGTGCACTTGGTTGACAGGCGCAGTGTGGACAATCTGTTTTTTTAACAATAGGACACATCCTCAGAGCCACACCCCTAAGATAGACGAGGAGGCGACGGGGTGTGATGGACCCGCCAGCGCATGCAGCGCCGCGGCACGCCGCGTCGCCGCCTGCTCCGGCTCGTTCCAGTCTCGGCCTCGCATGGGGGTGGGGAGGGGGGTCACGACCTGATGAGGACATGAATACCTTGGATACGACCAAAAATATTGCATACATGCATATTTGTCAGGTGATTTCTAACGCAAACTATTCAATAATCTATTTATGTTATCCAGAACAAAAATACTTCACACACTTTTGTGTTTTGTCTAATTGCAGGTGTATGGGACATTTGTACAATCCACATATGAAGATAAGGGAAAAGGAGAAGTTTAGGTTGTGTTCAAAAACTCCTCTCACGTCACTTTTGGGTCAAGAGAAGATAGAGTCCAAGTCTCTCACGTTCTGGATTCAGATTCGGACTGCAGAGACATACCTGACTCAAAACGCCAACAACTTTTTCATACGGACTCTGAATTGGGTGATTCTTTTTTTGTTGGAAACTAGATTTCGTGCTCTTTTCAACCCAATTGGATTCACCTTCAAATTCGTCCGGAGCGCTGAGTTACGGACGAAACAATCTGACGTTGCAGCAGAATCCGAGTCAAACTACAAGCCCAAAGGTGTTGCATCACCTCCACTTGGGACCATGAGCCTTGTACGACCTAGGGTTAGTTTTAGGCTGCCTTGGGACGTCCTCCCACCTCCTTGGCCGCCACCCCTTGCTCCTATATAAGTAGATCCATCTAGTAGCTTTTTCCTTGGGATTTGTTTAGTTAAAAGTTAGCCATTGCAACTTCGTGTACTTCGTTTGTGTCCAACGACCAGACCAAGACCGCTTCCGGATCCCCACCATTATCAATACTTCATATTTATTTGCAATATTCAGATTGCTTTATCATATTCTTGCTCGTTCTTCGATTGCTTGCAGGAATAGACCTTCGTGGTCAGGCTGACCGTGCTTCCAGCATCGTCAGTAACCTCAGGAGATTGGTTTAGCGATTGCTAAGGCGCAACGTCGTGCACGTTTGTAGTCGGATCATCAAAGTCGTCTCCACCAAATCGATAGTTATCATCTCATCGAAAGATCGGGACCCTCGCCTGTATCAAGTGGTATTAGTTTTCAGGTTGCTCGGTGAGAATTTCCAGTTTTCCTAGATTAGATTTATTTTTTTACCTATTGTCCAAGACAAAGCCACAAAAAAGAGTTAGATCTATTCATCCTTGGTCCAAGCCAGCCTGAGCCTTTGCAATTTTCTTTTCATTGCTTGCATAGTTGAATTATCGGTTGCATCGTCGTGTCGAGTTGCTGGTCTTAGTGTCTAATTTGTTTAGAGTTTCGAGTTCTGTTCACATTCGTCACGCCACCGCTGCATCATTATCTCTTCCGCTGTCCACCACCCATCCATCAATTTCCACCACGTGCTACCCACCATTCATTGTCATAATAATAGTTGAGATCGTTCACATCTTCGCTTGATCCAATCTGCATCTTATCTAGTTTGTTTTGGAAAGAGGGAGAAAAAAAGAGAGAGAAAAAACGATAAAAAAAGAGAAAAAAAGTCAGAGACAAAAAAGAGAGAAAGAAAAAAAAGAGAGAAGAAAAAAAAACAAAATTCGGATCTTTTTAGACTCAATCTCGTAGTTGAATTCGGATTGGAATCTATTTTGTGCACTGTTCAGTAAAACAGGCATAACTTCCTCATACGAAGTGCGTTTTGCCTCCGCGGGTACTTAAACGAAAGCTAGCGACGAGCCGCATCTAAATAGTTGAAGAAGCTAGTTCAATATTTGGCACCTCAAAATCGGCTTCTAAATAGGTCTTTTTGCCCTCCGAAGTTCATGAACACAGCTTATTCCAGTTTTTCAGGCCAGTTTTCAAATTTTTTGACTCCTCATATCAACTCGGAATTGAGTGATTCCATTTGTGTTTGAAAAAACTTGAGTCAATACCATTCTTAAAAAAAATCAAAAAATTGGCACAAACTTTTTCAGAGGAAAGTTGGAGACAAAGTTGTTGATATATCCTGCTTGGCTGTTGTTTCACATCATTATCTTTACTGCCATTGTGATCTTCACTTATATCTTGTTGTCCAGAGCTACTTAGTATCCTTCATTGATGCTAGTTGTGCTACGACGTGACCTCATTAGTGTTCTAGGCTCGCGTCTCTTGTTCGGTCTAGCCTAGGACCAGCACAGTACCGTCGTTGAGCGTTTATTCAACATCGCATCTCTGAATTGATTATTGCTAATCTTTTGCTACCATATATAGCCAACCCAGCTCCACATATTTCTACACCGTGTATACGTACGTTCCCCTGGCAATCGCTTTACACAATCTTCAGAGTTATTTGACACCGCTGGTTGCTTGTCACCACCTGCTGCTTGGTAAGAACTTGTAAGATATTGATATTTTCTTTACTGTGAGCGCTTTACCACCACACCATAGTAGTTCATAGGAACATTATTCTTGAATTTTGTTTCTTGTTTCTACTAATCATGACAGGTTCTGAAGATAGAAGTTCTTGGACGACGGACACATCTTCACCATCACGAGAGTTGGGACAACACACACAAGCACATGGTCAGGTTATCTTTTTACCGTCATTTGAGGGTAGATTTAATCCTACTACTTATCTAGCTTGGGAGCTTGAAGTAGAACAAGTTTTTAGTCACCATGACTTTTCTGAACTTGAGCGAGTGCGAGCAACCACTAGAGCATTTACTGATTTTGCTTCTGTTTGGTGGAGTGTACATTGTAAGAAAAACATTGATAACCAACCGACAACTTGGAAAGTTTTGAAAGCTGTAATGAGACAACAATTTTTCCCTCCTTATTATCATCGTGAATTGCTTCGCAAATTTGAACAATTTAAACAAGGCAACAACACTGTTCATGCTTACTACCAAGAGTTCAAATCTTATATGCATCATTGTGACATAGAAGAATCTGAGAATGATACAATGAATAGATTTTTTGGTGGTTTGAACCATGATATTCAGGCAAGATTTCAGTATATTCCTCGTTGCATTACTGGTATGTATGTCCGTGCTTGTACCTTTGAGAGACAGATACAGGAGGATGCATTAGGTGACTACAACAACTACTATTCCAGTTCATGCTCACCACCGCCGGTGGGTTCCTCCATCATTGCACCTCGGATTATGAGCGCGGCATCATCTCAAGGGTATGGTACATTGTCAACGTCCGTACCTACATCAGCTACATCTTTGCCACAAGGTAACAGTAAAGATATTGATGATATAACTTCACATGAGAAAGATGCATGCCTAGTTAACTTGAATGCGTCATGTATTGAGTTACCTGTTGATTTGAGCACACCACCTATTTTAGAGAGTGATCAAACAACTGAAATATCAACAATTTTGAGTGCACCCATTGAATTAACTGTCGCCGCTTGCCCCGGGTCGTTCCAGTGTCGGCCTTGCAAGGGGGGTGGGGAGGGGGTCACGACCCCCCTCCCACCCCCTGCTCGGCCTCGTGCTAACGCACGCAGTGCGTTAAGTACAGGGAATACAAGAGCAATATAAATCTATAGTGATGTAGGGTAGAGACCCTAATCGCCCGATCTTTCATGAAAGGAGCGGATCCTGGGGAAATCACGAAGAACACGAGGAAGAATGGAAGGAAAACACAAGAGGAAAACACTAAACCGACATGAATAAGTCACACATGGGCTAGATCCTCGAGTACATAGGACGATACACGAATCCACGGACCACTAGGGATGATACACAGTAACCGGTTCTTCTCCGTGAGGAGGTCTTGAATCCACAAGGGGATCTTCCCGTAAAGGGGTCTTGAATCCAAGGTGGATCTTCTCCGTAGATGGGCCGCGGTCTCTCTCGTGCAGTAGATCTGATATGGATGAGCAATGCTCTATCTCTAAAATGAGCTAAACCAATGCTAACCCTAGCTAGGATGAATGGGGGGTCTATTTGTAGTCTAAGTGCAAATGGAGCGAAGTGAAGGGGTACATGGGCCTCGGGCCCGAACACTGTGTGCAGACAGGTACCGGACATCCGCTGGGGACCGGTCGTCCGGTGTCTCAGGAGCTGCCGGACGTCCGGTGTCCTCTGGTCGTCCGGTAGTTCCGCTCTGTGATGGGGGTGTCGGACGTCCGGTAGTTCCGGACTTCCGCTGTTGTTGGCTCGGATGCTGGTGCGCCAGTCGTCCCGTCCGGGCCAGACGTCCGCTCGTTTGCTTCGGGTGCGTGGGTACCGGACGTCCGGTCTGGACCGAACGTCTGCTCGCTGGGGTTCAGCTGAGGCTTCAGGCACCGGACGTCCGGTCCCGGCCGGTCGTCCGGTGGCTGGGACTTTTCTTGCAGCCCTTCTTCTGCTCCGTCTTCTCGTCCATCTTCCTCTTCTTCTTGTCCTTGCTCCTTAGCTTCTCCATTGTACCTGAGTATGCACAAAGTATCCATATGAGGTTGTAGCCATGCTTCATGTGCATCGAAGTGGAATTGTGAGAGGAGAGATGTCACCTCGGTTTCAAGAGCTCTTGCACGTGATCGAGTCATGTGTCCACTAGGCACTTGATGAGACGATGGTAGGTCCATGGGGATGACCTTGGGATGCTCCGCATCATCTCCCCTCCCTTGGGGAAGATCCGTCCTCGGATCAAAATCTTCATCACCATGGAAGGGAGAGAGATCTTTGACGCTGAAGATGTCGCTCACGTTGTACTTGTCGCGCGAGAGGTCGATCTTGTAAGCGTTGTCGTTGTAGCATGCAAGCACCTTGAAGGGTCCATCCGCTCGTGGTCGAAGCTTGGGTTTGCGTTCTTGTGGGAAGCGGTCCTTGCGAAGGTGGAGCCACACTCGATCACCAATGTTGAAGACCATAGGTTGCTTGTTGAGGTTGAGCTTGGTCGCAAGGCGTTGAACTTGGCGCTCGATGGTGTTTCTTGTATCTTCATGCATCTTCTTGAGATGTGTCACACGCGCACTTGTGTCCAAATTGATGCGCTCTTGGAGTGGTAGAGGAAGAATGTCCAATGGTGACAATGGGTTGAATTCGTAAACGACCTCGAAAGGAGACTTGCCGGTTGTAGAGTGTCTTGCTCGGTTGTAGGCGAACTCGGTGATAGGTAGGCACTCCTCCCACTCCTTGATGTTCTTCTTGATGAGTACTCGACGTAGAGCGGAGAGTGTGCGGTTTGTCACCTCCGTTTGGCCGTCAGTTCGAGGATGGTACGCCGTGGAGAAGAGTAGCTTGATTCCGAGCTTGGCGCATAGGGTCTTCCAAAAGTAGCTAAGGAACTTGACGTCGCGGTCCGAGACAATTGTCTTTGGCACACCATGGAGATGCAATATTTCCCTACAAAAGAGATTAGCAACATGTGAAGCATCGTCTATCTTGTGACAAGGAATAAAATGTGCCATTTTGGAGAAACGGTCCACAACGACAAATATGGAATCTTTCCCATTGCGAGTTCTAGGCAAACCAAGTACAAAGTCCATGCTAATGTCTTCCCATGGTTGGTATGGAATCGGTAGAGGCATATAGAGGCCATGAGATTGAGCTTTGGACTTAGCTTTGCGGCATGTCGAATATCGGTTGGTGAAGCGATTGACGTCCCGAAACATCTTTGGCCAAAAGTAGCTCTTCAAGAGCGTAGCAAACGTCTTGTCGCGTCCGAAATGTCTAATTAAGCCTCCTCCATGTGATTCATGTAAAAGCAACAAACGAAGGGATGACTTGGGGATGCAAAGTTTGTTAGCTCTCATAAGATAGCCGTCTTTGATTTAATAGCGCTACCACGATGTATTCGACAAACACTTGGCATAAGGAGTGGCAAAAGTTTCATCATGCGCATAGAATTCTTTGATATGTTCGATGCCAATGACATGTAACTCAAGTTGCGTGACTAGCATGCATATGCGGGAAAGAGCATCCACTACGATGTTTTCTTTACCCTTGATGTACTTGATGACATAGGGAGAAGACTCAGTGAATTCACTCCATTTAGCATGACGCTTGTTCAACTTAGTTTGACCCTTGAGATACTTGAGAGTCTCATGATCGGTATGAATAATAAACTCATGGGGACGAAGGTAATGTTCCCATTCATGTAAAACGCGGACTAAAGCATATAGCTCTTTGTCATGGATGGGATAGTTGAGTTGCACTCCGGAAAGTTTCTCAATAAGTAAGCTATGGGGCGCTTCTCTTGCGTTAACACACCTCCTATGCCATTAACGCTAGCATCGCAATGAATCTCAAAAGGCTTGTCGAAGTTGGGTAAAGCAAGCACGGGAGCATGAGTAAGCAAATTCTTAAGCTCATTGAATGCGATATCTTGGGATGGTCCCCAAACAAAAGGCGCATTCTTCTTGCTCAAAGCATGCAAAGGCGAAGCAATGGCGCTAAAATCCTTCACAAAGCGACGATAGAAACCCGCAAGACCAAGAAAACCACACACTTGATGCAAGTTGGTTGGTTGCGGCCAAGTCTTAATAGCATTGATCTTGGACTCATCTACATGAACACCCTTAGAAGAAACAACAAAACCCAAGAAAACGAGCTTATCAACACCAAAAAGGCATTTCTCCATATTAGCATAGAGACGCTCTTTCCTAAGAGTTTGCAAAATGGTGCGGACATGGGTGGCATGCTCTTTGGTAGATTTGCTAAACACAAGAATGTCATCAAAGTAAACCACACAAATATACCAATGTAAGGGCGAAAGACATGATTCATAAGGCGCGTAAAAGTGCCCGGTGCTTCCGAGAGACCAATAGGCATGACTAACCACTCATACAAACCAAACTTGGTTTTGAATGCGGTTTTCCATTCATCACCCTCTTGTATGCGGATTTGATAGTAACCACTCTTAAGATCAATTTTGGAAAATATAGTGGCACCACTAAGTTCATCTAGCATATCATTTAGGCGTGGAGTGGGATACCTATAACAAACGGTGATAGCATTGATAGGTCTACAATCGGAGCACATGCGAAAACTACCGTCACGTTTTGGCACAAGAATGACCGGTACGGCACAAGGGCTCAAACTTTCACGCACATGTCCATGGTCTATGAGATGCTTTACTTGCCTTTGGATTTATTTGGTTTCTTCGGGGTTGACGCGGTAGGGAGCTTTGTTCGGAAGCGGTGCTCCGAGGATGAGGTCGATGCGGTGCTCGATGCCTCGTAGTGGAGGTAGTCCTGGAGGTAGCTCATCGGGGAAAACATCTTGAAATTCCTGCAAAAGAGAAGACAACACTAGAGGAAGAGTGTGAGAAGTGGTAGTTTGTGTTGCATTGTCCTTGCACATGAGGACGTAGTGTACTGCACTAGATGGGTTCTCACACACTTCTCTCATCTCATGTTTGGTGGAAAATAGAACTAGGTTCTTGTTTTCGCTCATCATGGAGGCAGTCAATTTGGGCTAGTGGCGCTCGCTCTCTTTTTGGTGGCTCACTCTCTCACCATTCTCTCCATGATGGGTCGCTTGCTTATCGGCAATCACATGGCTTGGAGACATATGATGAGGACATGACTACCTTGGATATGACCAAAAATATTGCATATATGCATATTTGTCAGGTGATTTCTAGTGCAAACTATTCAATAATCTATTTATGTTATCCAGAACAAAAATACTTCACACACTTTTGTGTTTTGTCTAATTGCAGGTGTATGGGACATTTGTACAATCCACATATGAAGATAAGGAAGAAAGAGATGTTTATTTGCTGTCCAAAAAGTTCTCTCACGTCACTTTTGGCCCAAGAGAAGATAGAGTCCAAGTCTCTCACGTTTTGGATTCAGATTCGGACTACACAGACATACCTGACTCAAAACGCACACAAGTTTTTCATACGGACTTCGAATTGGGTGATTCTTTTTTTGTTGGAAACTAGGTTTCGTGCACTTTCCAACCCAATTGGAATCACCTTCAAATTCGTCCGGAGCGTTGAGTTGTGGACGAAACAATCTGATGCTGCAGCAGAATCCGAGTCAAACTACAAGTCCAAAGGTGTTACATCACCTCCACTTGGGCCCATTGGCCTTGTACGACCTAGATTTAGTTTTAGGATGCCTTGGGACATCCTCCCACCTCCTTGGCCACCACCCCTTGCTCCTATATAAGTAGATCCATCTAGTAGCTTTTTCCTTGGGATTTGTTTAGTTAAAAGTTAGCCATTGCAACTTCGTGTACTTCATTTGTGTCCAACGACCAGACCAAGACCGCTTCCGGATCCCCATCATTATCAATACTTCATATATATTCGCAATATTCAGATTGCTTTTATCATATTCTTGCTTGTTCTTCGATTGCTTGCAGGAATAGACCTTCGTGGTCAGGTTGATTGTGCTCCAGCGTGGTCAATAACCTCTCGGAGTTGGTTTAGCGATTGCTAAGGCGCAACGTCGTGCACGTTTGTAGTCGGATCGTCAAAGTCTTCCTCACCAAATCGATAGTTATCATCTCATCGAAAGATCGGGACCCCCGCCTCTCGGAGTTGGTTTTGCATCTTTGAATTGATTATTGCTAATCTTTTGCTACCATATATAGCCAACCCAGCTCCACATATTTCTACACCGTGTATACGTACGCTCCCCTGGCAATCGCTTTACTCAATATTCGGAGTTACTTGACACCGCTGGTTGCCGATCACCGCCTGCTGCATGGTAAGAACTTGTAAGACATTGATATTTGCTTTCCTGTGAGCGTTTTACCACCACATCCTAGTAGTTATAGGAACATTATTTTTGGGTTTTGTTTCTTGTTCTACTAATCATGACAGGATCCAGAGTCAATTCATGGGCTTCGTCGATCGCGGGAGACGTGCCACCACCTTTGCAAATACCACAACCGTCACGAGAGGTGCACAAACATCCACATGCACATGATCAGGTTAATGTATCTATACCACCATTTAATGGCCGTTTTAAACCTGCTTTATATATTGAATGGGAGTTCGACATAAAAAATATATTTGCTTCCCATAATTTCGATGAACATAAAAAGGTTAAGGTTGCGGTTGGTTCTTTCACTGGTTATGCTTTGGTTTGGTGGAGTGAATATTGTCGGTTACACCCTGATTATATACCTACTACTTGGGATGATTTGAAACTTGCCATGCGACATACTTTCGTCCCTGCTTATTATACTCGTGACATGATTAAGAAGTTGCAACACTTAAAACAAGGTAGTGAAACTGTAACAAAATATTATGATGATTTACAAACTACCTTGTTGCATTCCTCTTTAGAAGAAAGTGAAGATGATTTTATGGATAGATTTTGGGGAGGATTAAGCCGTGATATTCAAGAGATACTAATTCATGAAGAGTGTTATCCTATGGACCATTTGTTTCATCTTGCTTGTAAAGCTGAACAGGAAATAAAACGACGTGTTGGCCACGAGGAGAACAAGCGCACGGTGCACATTCCAAGAGTTGATATGATTGTTCCTTCAACTACTAGGCATACTATGACAACCACATCCGTTGTTGTCAGGACTACATCACCTCCACCATGTGACACATCGCCCCCGAGAGTGGCTACATCATCTGAGTTGATCATAAGAGGTAATGACAAAGGTACTGATCTTCCATCTCTACATGAGAATGATGAATGCCTTGTCAATTTGAATGCACCATCTGATGAGCTACCCACTACTTTGATCACACCACCTATTTTAGAGGACTACGTTGATAATTTGACTTTGCCATGTGATTAAACAACTGAAATACCAACAATTTTGAGTGCACCCATTGAATTAACTATTGATGCAAAAGAACCAATGTTTAATCATTTTGATATAACCTCTAATCTTGGTGATGATTCTGTGTTGAATGACTTATTGCATGTTTGCTTATTTAAGCATGTTGTAGCATGTAAATTTGATGCAAGTAAGGTTTATTCACCAATGTTGGGATGGTTTAATGATGAACATTGTCAATCTTTTGAAATGAATAAGAGCTTCACTTATATGTGCAAACTGAGTTGCAATATTTTCATGCCTTCTACTTCTTGTGCTAATTTTTTGGCTTTAGATTTTATGAACTATGCAAGTTACTCATCTATTCGTGTGTCATATATGCAAAAATCAAGGGAAGTAAAAATGGATGACATATACATATACAACATGTACACCTTGTCTCTTTTGTTAGCCACATTTCAGATTAAGCAACGCCGAGGACGGCTTTATTTTCAAGAAGGGGAGGATGATGAGGACATGACTACCTTGGATATGACCAAAAATATTGCATATATGCATATTTGTCAGGTGATTTCTAGTGCAAACTATTCAATAATCTATTTATGTTATCCAGAACAAAAATACTTCACACACTTTTGTGTTTTGTCTAATTGCAGGTGTATGGGACATTTGTACAATCCACATATGAAGATAAGGAAGAAAGAGATGTTTATTTGCTGTCCAAAAAGTTCTCTCACGTCACTTTTGGCCCAAGAGAAGATAGAGTCCAACTCTCTCACGTTTTGGATTCAGATTCGGACTGCACAGACATACCTGACTCAAAACGCACACAAGTTTTTCATACGGACTCCGAATTGGGTGATTCTTTTTTTGTTGGAAACTAGGTTTCGTGCACTTTCCAACCCAATTGGAATCACCTTCAAATTCGTCTGGAGCGTTGAGTTGTGGACGAAACAATCTGATGCTGCAGCAGAATCCGAGTCAAACTACAAGTCCAAAGGTGTTACATCACCTCCACTTGGGCCCATTGGCCTTGTACGACCTAGATTTAGTTTTAGGATGCCTTGGGACGTCCTCCCACCTCCTTGGCCACCACCCCTTGCTCCTATATAAGTAGATCCATCTAGTAGCTTTTTCCTTGGGATTTGTTTAGTTAAAAGTTAGCCATTGCAACTTCGTGTACTTCATTTGTGTCCAACGACCAGACCAAGACCGCTTCCGGATCCCCATCATTATCAATACTTCATATATATTCGCAATATTCAGATTGCTTTTATCATATTCTTGCTTGTTCTTCGATTGCTTGCAGGAATAGACCTTCGTGGTCAGGTTGATTGTGCTCCAGCGTGGTCAATAACCTCTCGGAGTTGGTTTAGCGATTGCTAAGGCGCAACGTCGTGCCCATTGTGGACGACTGCTCTATCGAATTGCCATGTCCGTCCAAGGAGAAGATGGCAAACGGTCATTGGGATGACGTCGCACTCCAAGATGTCTTCGTAGGCGCCGATTTTGAAGGAGACTTGTACTCGGTGCTCGACTTGGATAGTGCCAGAGTCACTAAGCCATTGCACTTTGTATGGATGTGGATGATTCATCTTGGGCAATTGGAGCTTGGAGAAAAGTTCTTCACTTGCGAGATTGTGGCAACTCCCTCCATCAATGATGACCTTGACGGATCGTCCATAGATGCCCGCCTTGGTGTGGAATATGGTGCATCTTTGGTCTTCTTCTTGGTGATGTTGGAGAGTCAAGACTTTGGAGACAACAAGTGCGGGACTTGAGTCTTCATCACAAAAGACTTGTTCTTCTTCATTGTTTGCTTGGCGGTGCATGGCGACTTGCTCAAGGGCTTCTATTTCTCCTTCGCTCATGGAATCATAAGTGCCATCATCGTTGAAGATCATGGTGCGCTTGTTGGTGCACTCATAGGACTTGTGGCCTCGGCCTCCGCAAGTGAAACACTTGAAGGAACTCGTCTTGACGGTCTCATCGGTTGGGGTAGATGATGATGAAGCTCTCGGCTTGAAGTTGCTCGTAGGAGGATGGCTTGTAGCGGACGAAGCTTTCTTGGAAGTCGTCTTGTTGATGTTGGAAGTAGAGGGTCTTGTAGTCGGTGTTGGAGTCGTTGAAGCTTGGTTATTGGAGAAGCCGTAGGACTTGGATGAGAACTTGGCATACTTGAAATCATCTTGCACTTGGCATTCCGCTTTGGTAGCTTGGTGCACTAGCTCGATGAGATTTGAGTATGGTTGGAAGTCGGCGATCTTCTTGATAGGGTGATTGAGTCCATTCAGGAAACGTGCCATAGTTTGCTCATCATCTTCCGTCACATTGGCTCTTATCATTGCAATCTCCATCTCCTTGTAGTATTCTTCAACGCTCTTGGTTCCTTGCTTGAGTTGTTGGAGTTTCCTGAAGAGGTCACGGTTGTAGTAGGTAGGCACGAAGCGTGCTCTCATTACATCCTTCATTTGTGCCCAAGTGGTGATGGGTGGTTCGCCTCTTGCCTCGCGGCGCTCTATGATTTGTTCCCACCAAATGAGGACATAGTCTTGGAACTCAAGGGATGCCATCGCGATCTTCTTCTCTTCTTCATAATTGTGCAAACGGACGATCTTGTCAACTTTCAATGACCATGAAAGGTATTCTTCGGGATCGTTGCTTCCGTTGAACTTGGGCATGGTGAACTTGAGCTTGTCGTAGCGTTGCTCTTCATTGTGTTGGGGTCGGGGATGATGACGCCCATGTTGTAGATGATTGTTCAACTCATGGTGCTCTTGCAGCGGAGGGTTGTCAACCTCGTGTTGCTCTTGTCGCGGAGGATTCCCATTGTCACCATGCTCGTGATGAACTTGATGGTCTTGGCGAGCTTGTGGAGGAGCGTGTCGAGCTCGATGCACGTGAGCTTGAAATCGTCGTTCTTGAATTTCTTCGCGAAGTGCTTCCTCTTGTTCACGGGCTTGTCGGCCTCGGTCGGCAACGGCTCGACTTGCATCGCGTAGAGTTTGTTGCGCCTCAAGTGCTTGAGCATCACGGAGTAGTTATTCTTGACGTTGTGTCTCGGCATCTTGTTCAAGTTGGTGGAGACGCGCACGTTCTTCCTCTTCATGTTGGCGTTGTTGTTGCTGTTCTCGAGCGAGCGCAAAGGCTTCTTCGGTTTGACGTCGTCGATGTTCTTGTGAGTCGGTGTCTCAAAATGGGTTGAGGTTTGCTTGACGGTCCGTGCACGCGGCTCGACGAAGAGTGTTCGATGTCGGTGTACTTGAGCCGGAGAGGGTGAAGTCGGAGTGGCGACTTGAACAGCTCCTTCTTGAAGTGGAAGAAGAGTGGTTGAGCAACAAAGCGCGAATCTCGTCCATCCTTGCGTCATTCTCTTGCTTGTGATCGTCGGGCTTGTGGTCGAAGTAGTCCCTTGTATATTGCTCGTAAAGTCGCAAGTCGGCGGCAAGGTTGTCGATGCGTTCACTCATAGCTTGTTGCTCTTGATGCAAAGCACGTTGTGCACCAAAGAGGTGACTCTTGGTGACGAAGGAGTTCATGTCATCGTCTTGTTCCATGAAGAGTGGGTTGGTAGAAGTAATTGGCCTATCCATCATCCCAAGACAAGTGTGAGTGGTAGAAAGAGAAGAACGAATACCAAACGTACCTTGACCGAAGTTGAAAGTGAATCGATGATCACTCCAATGTAGGACAAGGAAATAGCCCAATTGGTACGAATTCTCGTCGGTTTCTCACACCTACACAAGTAAAAGCTTATGGTGGAGCTTGGTTATGATGGTGGCACAATTTTTAATGTGAATGTAAGCAAGATTCAGTAATGTTGGAGAAGATTCGCAAGATGCAATGTAACAAGTAGACCAAGCATATAAGGTACACGGAAACACACGCGCAAAAAGATAAGTGGGGTTGTGCAACCAAGGGTGAGCCAAAATGTGGAATCCACAAAAATGCTCTTGTTGCACAACACTAGAGAGATGCTAGCACGATTGCACGATAGGCGGATACAAGAACTTGTGCACAACCTAATTAGCAAAAATGCAACGACTTCTATCCCAAATATGTTTTATGCAAGGTGTTGCTATGATATGATCCAAGATGATCGAGTATGACAATCTTAATGTTGTATGATGCTATGGTTCTTGCTTAAAAGCTTGGTTGGCTCTTTGATGTTTGAGCTCTTTTCTCATGCAATGCTTGATGAACCAAGATAGAAAGTGAGTATGCCATGACAACTTTGTGACACAAGAGATGATACCAATATAGGCAACAATGATGTATGTATGTATGCTATGGGTGTAAGAGATATACGCACATGGTCTAACCCCTATTCCTCGATCCTTTTTCGTGGTTCCGCTCACAATGATCAATTGAGGCTAGGGGTTAGGGACCTTTATATAGTGCTGTTCCAGTTAATTTCAAACTGTATAAACTGCAGATAAATGTCCAGATAAAATCTGTTTAAACGAAGACTCCAGGTTAACTTAACCAACCACGATCATTAGTAACCATCAAGGAGTTTCATCTGCAAACTGTCCCATAAGCACGTACATGTGAGTCGCACGCTGAATTTGAATTACAATTCGAATTCACAGGCTTTACCAATTCATGGAGCCAATCCCGTGAACAACCTAGCATTCCATAATATGCTGTGCCCGGGCTAATATACATTTAGTACAATAAATATTCCAGCATTAATAAATACTGTTTCCAGCATATATGTACCGGCTTCCATGAACTATATACCATTCATGTATTCCAAGCAATATTCAAGTGCATCGGTAAATTCCATATCGAGGTAAACATATTCCAGGAACTATGTAGTAAAAATGTTGCAAGCCACACATAAGTATTTCCTACATCTCCCACTTGGCTAAAACATTCTAATTCCATAAACGAACACCCATGTTGCAAACATGTTTACAAAATACTTCCTGACTAAGAGGTTTAGTCAGTGGATCGGCAACCATGTCCACACTAGGTAAATAATCTAAACGAACTGTTCTTAATCTATTAACGACGTCATGAATGTAATGATATCTTCCCTCAATATGTTTGGTTTTGCTATGAAACTTGGGATTCTTTGAGACCTTGATTGCCGCCTGGTTATCACAGAAAATAATAACAGGATATGAAGCGCTTTCCACCACCACGAGAGACGCAAGAAACCCCTTTAACCATACACCTTCTTTCACAGCTTCCGACGCAACAATATATTCAGCCTCCATAGATGAAAGTGCTACAGAATCTTGCTTCTTGCTACTCCAGGAAATAGCTCCTCCTGCTAGTGTAAACAGATAACCAGAAGTCGATTTCCGGTCATCAAGATCCCCTTGCCAATCAGCATCAGTAAACCCCTACAGCTGAAGATTGTGTCCATTAAAACACAAAAAATAGTCCATAGTTCCTTTGACATAACGCAAAGTGTTCCTAATCTGTTTCCAATGCTCAGGTCCAGGGTTCACTTGATATCTACTCAAAAAACCCGCGGCATGGCGTATATCAGGTCTTGTAAATAGCATAGCATACATTAAAGAACCCAATGCAGATGAATAAGGAATATTGCTCATTTCTTTCTTTTCCTCAGGAGTTTTAGCACACATTTCCTCACTAAGTTTAGTTCCCCTAAGAATAGGTACTCTAACAGGCTTGCAATTTTCCATAGAGAATCTCTGAAGTACATTATTGAGATATGCCTTTTGAGACAAACCCAACATTCTCTTCCTTCTATCTCTACGTATTTCCACTCCCAGAACATAGGAAGCTTCCCCCATATCCTTCATGTCAAATTTAGAGGATAACCAGGTTTTAACTTCCATCAGTGTAGATTTATCATTTGAAGCAATGAGAATATCATCAACATAAAGAGATAACAAAACAAATTTATTTCCCATTATCTTAAAATAGATACAATGGTCACCTTCCATCATTGAAAAACCATATGACGTGATTGCATTATCGAAAAGAATATACCACTGACGTGAGGCTTGTTTAAGACCATATATAGACCTGTTTAATTTACAGACCTTCCCTTCATTCCCCCTTTCCACAAAACCTTCTGTTTGGTTCATGTATATTTCTTCTTCCAACATTCCATTTAAGAATGCTGTTTTAACATCCATTTGATGCAATTCCAGATCATAATAAGCGGTTAATGCACTAATGATCCGTATGGAGGTAAATTTAGCAACAGGAGAAAAGGTTTCTACAAAATCAACTCCTTCCATTTGTGTAAATCCTTTAGCAACAAGCCTTGCTTTATACTTATCCACCTGACCAGTCGCATTCAGTTTCCTTTTAAAGATCCATTTAGAACCAATAGACTTTCAATTGTTTGGTAATTCAACTAATTCCCAAACATTATTTTTCCTCATAGAGTTTAATTCTTCCTGCATGGCTTCCATCCAAAGATTTGATTCAGGACTTGCCAAAGCAGCTTTGAATGATTTTGGTTCTTCCTCTAAGTTCTGAATTTTAGAGTGCACTTCCCCCAGAAAAACAAAATACTCATCTAAATATGCAGGTGGTTGTGTATTCCTCCCACTTCTCCTAGGCATGCTATTCGAAATAGAGTTAGTAGATTGACTAGCATCATTATTTTCCTGAACTAGAGGTTCAGTTTCAGGTAAAGAGATATCTTCAGGTTCTACTAATAATTCCACCCTAGCTCGTTTAGCACGGCGAGGTGTATCCTGATCAAGAAAAACTGCATCTCCACTTTCAATCAATTTCTTTCTTTGAGGATCCCAAAAACGGTAACCATTAGAACCTGATGCATAACCAATAAAAATTCCTGGGGTACTTCTAGATTGTAGTTTGGTGCGCAACTGGCTAGGTATCCTTATTTGAGCATTACACCCCAAACTGCCAAATGGCGAAGTGAGGGCTTCCTTCCCTTCCAAAGCTCATAGGGTGTTACCCTTATAGCTTTAGAAGGTGAGTGATTCAATAAATATACAGCAGTGTGAAGTGCCTCTCCCCAAAAAGACAATGGCAAGTCAGAATAAGCCATCATAGACCTAACCATATCCATTAAAGTCCTATTCCTTCTTTCCGCCACTCCATTCTGTTGTGGAGTATATGGCAAGGTATAGTGATGAATAATGCCATGTTCTTTGCAGAAATCATCTAGTATTCCTGACGTGTATTCACCACCACGGTCAGTTCTAAGTATTTTAATTTTCTTGTTTAGCTGATTTTCCACTTCCGCTTTGAACACTTTAAAAGCATCAAATCCTTCCGATTTGTGTTTAAGCAAATACACATAACCGTACCTTGAATAGTCATCTATGAAAGTGATAAAGTAGATTTTCTGCCCTCCCAAAGTGGGTGTGGAAAATTCCCCACAAATGTCAGAGTGAACAATGGCAAGTTGTTCTGTTGATCTATTTGCTTTGGGAAAAGGCGACCTTGTCATTTTACCCATAATACATGCTTCACAAATACCATAATCCTCCCACTTAAAGTTCAAAATTCCAGAACTAATAAGTTTCTTAATCCTATTCTTAGATATATGTCCAAGTCGCAAATGCCACAAGTAAGATTCAGAACAATTATTCTGTCCATTTATATTCCTCACAACGGAGTTATCTTCGCCTACTAAGCAATTATTTTCCATGATGTCATTTAGAAAATATAGTCCATCATGTCTATCGCCTGAATGTACTAATCTTCCATTTAAGACAATTTTAGCCTTCCCATCACCAAAGATAATTTTGTATCCAATTGACTCTAGTTTGGACACTGAAACTAGATTCCTTCTCATATTGGGTGAATAAAGTGCATTTTCCAACACTAAGTTTCCTCCATCAGGGAGGTTAAGCACATAGTTTCCAATTCCTAGTATGTCTGCTTTTGCTTGAGTTCCTAAATAGACATGTCTTGTTCCTTTTGGAATTGTTTTGAGTGTGGCAAAAGAGCTAAGTTCTCTAGCTATGTGTGAAGTTGCACCAGAATCTACTACCCAACTATTCTGAAAAATAGTAGTAAATAAGGATTCAGTGCAAACATAAACATCGATAATACCTTCAGGGGATTGATTCCCCTTGCGGCTGTCATCCTTGTGAAAATTATCCCTTTCGTTGTTCGTCTTCCTCCTCTTGGTGCATTCTGACCTGAAGTGGCCTGTATTACCACAATTATGGCACTTGTAGTTCCTCTTGTCAATCTTCTGAAAAGAGTTGTTGTTGTTGTTATTTCCATGTTGCCCCCTGTCCCTCCTCTCATCTCTGTAGTTCCTTTGATCCCTGTCACATTTATAATTGATCTTGTCCCTTAGGTCCGGTCCTCCTCCTCTCTTATTCCAATTCCTCCAGTTCCCATTGTTTTTGTACTCACCAAGGTGAAGCTCTGGCTGATAAGAAGCTTTATCTTTCCCTGAGTTAAGCCTGCAATCCTCCTCCATTAGCAAGTGTTGCCTCAGGTTCCTCATATTGAGTGTGCGTTCTGAATGACAAAAAGAAATCTTGAACTGTTCCCATGATGGTGGCAAAGAATTCAGAACAACCATGACTTGTACTTCCTCTTGGAACGGATAACCAGCAGTTTTTAATTCTTCCGCCTAGACACAGAGCTTGTTGAAGTGTTCATTGACTATTTTATCACCCATCTTCGATGTCAGAAACTTGTTCACAAGACTAAGCACCTTCACAAGGGAAACTTCTCCAAAATCTTGTTCCAGCCTGAGCATTATTCCACAAGCTGTTCTATCCGACTCATATTCCGCAGCCAACGAATCAGTCATCGAGCCAAGGATATGAACTCTGGCAGTCTTGTTGTCCTTGGTCCATTGCTTCAGTTCATCATTGTATTCCTGCTTTTCTTCATCTGTAGCATCCTCTGCTGGCTCGTTAGGCGCCGGAGTTTCAGAAACATAATCAATATTCTCAGCCGTAAGCAAGAACATGATTTTCCTTTTCCAAACCGTGTAGTTTGTTCCATCAAGTTTGTAGGCACGGAGTAATTCAGCGAACACCCCATTGGAAGCCATTGAAATTGGTTTCTTCTTCAGTTACCTGAAGTTCCTGTCGTTGTTGATGTCGGAGCAGTCCTTGCCGTGGACGCGAAGCAGGCTGGCGAGAGTTGGTCAGGGCGAGCTTGATGAGGCGGCAGTAAGCTGGCGACGAACATGGCGGGCTCCCTCCGGCTCGGCAAGGTTGACGGGGCGAACGTCGATGGGGAACGGCGCGAACGTCGAGGAGGAGCCGGCCATGAGCGATGGCAGGGTCGGCCCGAGGTGGATGGGGAGGCGGACCAGAGGTGGAGATGTGGGCGTGGGGTGGATGCGGCGGCGTTGGCCGCTGATGCGAGCGGAGCGGCAACGCTAATTGGTGGAGGTCGAGCAATGCAGCGGCGGCGCTCGGTCGAGAGGAATCGAGCCAGATCGATCTAATCTTGGGTGGAGCTGTTGTGTACGTACATGCCTATCTCTTTCCCTTTTTTTAAGGAAAGAAAGACAGAGTACGCAGCGGAATACTAATCCAGATCGTAATTGATTTGACGACTAACAAAATCGTCAAACCCTTAATCGGCTCTGGTGCCAATGTAAGAGATATACGCACACGGTCTAACCCCTATTCCTCGATCCTTTTCCGTGGTTCCGCTCACAATGATCAATTGAGGCTAGGGGTTAGGGACCTTTATATAGTGCTATTCCAATTAATTTCAAACTGTATAAACTGCAGATAAATGTCCAGATAAAATCTGTTTAAACGAAGACTCCAGGTTAACTTAACCAACCACGATCATTAGTTACCATCAAGGAGTTTCATCTGCAAACTGTCCCATAAGCACGTACGTGTGAGTCGCACGCTGAATTTGAATTACAATTCGAATTCACAGGCTTTACCAATTCATGGAGCCAATCCCATGAACAACCTGGCATTCCATAATATGTTGTGCCCGGGCTAATATACATTTAGTACAATAAATATTCCAGCATTAATAAATACTGTTTCTAGCATATATGTACCGGCTTCCATGAACTATATTCCATTCATGTATTCCAAGCAATATTCAAGTGCATCGGTAAATTCCATATCGAGGTAAACATATTCCAGGAACTATGTAGTAAAAATGTTGCAAGCCACACATAAGTATTTCCTACAATGGGAAGTATGATCACTAATGTGCACAAGTCTCGTTGCCGGCAATACTCAATGGCTAGTCATGATGGGTAAGCAACGCAAAGGAGTAAGGCGATGATGGCTATCAATGTAATGGCAAGAGTGATATGTCCAATATCAAGATGAAGTTACCGGTCTTGCTTCTGGTATGGTGTCAAAATGGTGGCACGAATACCAAGTCGTAGTCGAGGTGGTCGTTGTTGATGACGCGTCCGTGGCGAAGATGAGCGGCGGTGATGTCGATGTCGAACCGTACCTAGATAGCCGAAACACAAAGGGATACGATACCGCAACCCAAATTCTCAAAACCAAGTGCGACAAAAAGCGTCGGAGCAGGTAGCGGGTAAGTGGTGGTGTGGGTTGGGATATTGGAACGGTTTGCGGAAGTCGGAGGTGGTGTAGCAGATGATGTGGTGGAAGTAGCGGTCGTCCGGAAGTGGGCGGATGTCCGGTCGCCGGACGTCCGGTAGGGTCAGAAATCTGCTAGTTGCTGCTCGGGTTAGAGGTTCCAGTCGTCCGGTAAGGTCAGACGTCCGGTGGTTCCTATGGCTCCGGACGTCCGGTGAGTTGCGGTCGTCCGGTGGGTCTGGGGCAAAATAGATATGAATTTCATGGATTTTGGATGGATTTCGAGGTGGATATGGTGGGGGAAGGCTAGATCCACTTGCAACACAACAAATTCACGGATCAAAACCAACAAAACATCATCAAAACTCACAAAACACAAGAAAAAGTTTTGGGGCTATTTTTGTGGGGATTTTCGGATTAGGACGAAAAACAACAAAATCAAGCTAGAAAACGAAGAGGGGGGCTCCGAAATCGTGATCAACCTTGCTCTAGATACCAAGATGATGTAGGGTAGAGACCCTAATCGCCCGATCTTTCATGAAAGGAGCGGATCCTGGGGAAATCACGAAGAACACGAGGAAGAACGGAAGGAAAACACAAGAGGAAAACACTAAACCGACATGAATAAGTGACACATGGGCTAGATCCTCGAGTACATAGGACGATACACGAATCCACAGACAACTAGGGATGATACACGATAACCGGTTCTTCTCCGTGAGGAGGTCTTGAATCCACAAGGGGATCGTCCCATAAATGGGTCTTGAATCCAAGGTGGATCTTCTCCATAGAGGGGCCGTGGTCTCTCTCGCGGAGTAGATCTGATATGGATGAGCAATGCTCTATCTCTAAAATGAGCTAAACCAATGCTAACCCTAGCTAGGATGAATGGGGGGTCTATTTATAGTCTAAGTGCAAATGGGGCGAAGTGAAGGGGTACATGGGCCTCGGGCCCGAACACTGTGCGCAGACAGGTACCGGACGTCTGCTGGGGACCGGTCGTCCGGTGTCTCAGGAGCTGCCGGACGTCCAGTGTCCTCCGGTCGTCCGCTGGTTCTGCTCTGTGATGAGGGTGCCGGACGTCCGGTAGCTTCGGACTTCCGCTGATGTTGGTTCGGATGCTGGTGCACCGGTCGTCCGGTCTGAGCCGGACGTCCGCTCGTTTGCTTCGGGTGCGTGGGTACCGGACGTCCGCTCGCTGGGGTTCGGCTGAGGCTTCAGGCGCGGGACGTCTGGTCCCGGCCGGTCGTCCAGTGGCTGGGACTTTTCCTGCAGCCCTTCTTCTTGTCGTCCGGTGTCTTGTCGTCCATCTTCCTCTTCTTCTTGTGCTTGCTCCTTAGCTTCTCCATTGTACCTGAGTATGCACAAAGTATCCATATGAGGTTGTAGCCATGCTTCATGTGCATCGAAGTGGAATTGTGAGGGGAGAGATGTCGCCTCGGTTTCAAGACCTCTTGCACGTGATCGAGTCATGGGTCCACTAGGCACTTGATGAGATGATGGTAGGTCCATGAGTATGACCTTGGGATGCTCCGCATCATATAGACAACTAAAAATGGCCCCCCAACCCCCTACCTTACCGTACAAACAATAAAATAAACCAACTTGATACAGGCAAAAAGCAGTGCATATGGTTAGGCAAAGCAGTGTATTTTGTTAGGCAAAGCAGTGCTGGATCGTAAAACAATGCAGTTACAGGATACACACATGAAGTGCAGCACAAACTTGTAGACAAAATGTAGTGCTTTTTGTTGGACGAAGAAGTTCGGGGTCACATGCAAATGCAGTTTATGGGACACATATGATAAATATAAGCGTGACAAATGCCAGTTCACACAGAACGTGGTCGTCAACAAAATAAAAATATACACATATATATACTGTATGAGTTATTCATATAAAATAGACATACAGTTCTGTCACGACAAAGTGGCGCATGACTGATTACCACTCAGATTGCACTGAAGTGGTATGTCATTTTTTCTTGCCAAGTGCAAAGCTTTTTTGTGTTTCTCCTACTGCATTTTTTTAATAAACTGCACATGCAATGTTAGCACACATAGAACCACACTTGTTTATGTAGTGCACTGCAACATATGCGTGACAGAACTGCATTTTCTCACACCCCCCATTTTCATAAACTGCACATGCAATGTTAGCACACATAGAACCACACTTGTTTATGTAGTGCACTGCAACATACGCGTGACAGAACTGCATTTTCTCAGGCCCCCCATAATCTGTGTAAAAAGGAAATAAAAGGAAATGACCTTAGTCCTAGTCCTAGTGACGCAAGGACATGGCGTAACTCATACAGGTTTGTCTAGTATCTATATCTGTATGTGTATTTTATATGAATAACTCATAAAGTATATATATGAAAGAGGACGATTAATTGCTGCACTCCTAGTCCTAGTGACGCAAGGACAGGGCGTAACAAAATCATCATCATCAACATCAAATACATCACGTGGAGAGCTAGGTCGAGAAACACGTCCACCATTAGGTCTAGACGCCACAACTATGTTCAAACCATCTCCAGCCAAAGAACCAGAATTATCTGGAGAGATTTCAATGGCACAATCCTCCATAACCACCTCAGAACCCTGGGACTCAAACAGTGACGTACAACCTTCATGAAGCCCCCCATCAAAACCTAAAACCGTGTAGAAAAAACATGGAAACACTCAGCACAAAAATACAAAACCTAAAAACATGTAATACATCTCATTAAAATAAAAAATACAGTTCACTAAAGAATAGAATGCAACACAATTGTCTACAACAATGCAGTCCACTTGTCTATAGCAATGCAGAACAAAAATGTATACAACAATGCAGCCCACTTGTATACAACAATGCAACCCACTTATAAAGAACAATGCAGCTCACTTGCCCAATATATAAAATGCATCTCACTAACACAACAAATAAATATACACATCCATTCTAAATCACGAACTTAACTAAACAAACTAGTAAAAAAGCCCGTAAGAACCGGAAGCAAGCAGTAGACAAAAAATAAATAAAGGAAGGATAAAGAAGTTCACTAGAACAACCTTTATCTACAAAAATTAAAAGTGATGTTAAATCAAGGGAACACTTTCTCGATGTGAGCCAACTATAGAGCATGGCCTTTCTGATGTAGCCAATGTGCTCCACCCCAAACTGAGCAACTCGAACACCATCCCAAGTCTGCAAGAATTGAAACATATAGAATCCACAATCATGCCTGCAATGAAAGAATAAAAAACATCAGTTTGACAAAATGAAATAAAACAAATTGAGCAGTATGGAGAAGAGGTGCTGTACGGAACACACCCATTTGGCTGCATTGGGACAATGACATGTTTCAACACAAATCCATCAAGTGTAGGAGGATTTAGCAGCTCATCCGAACTTGAGCTTCCTTCTTTCCATGCACGCTTGATATTTTTAACCATCCTCCTAAAAACGCTGATCGCATCAGGGCTGCCAGGTTTATGGAGCGAGTCAAGAAATTCAAACCGCCTTTCTTTCACATTTAACGCAACTACACAATAATGACCAACGCCATCCCTCATCTCTAGCGAATCAAAAGTTGCAAAAATGACCTGTTCGAAGCACAAAAAATAAATATAATTATTATAAGAAGAAGAAACAGAAACACTATAAAAACAAACGCGCAAAATATAGTTTTCGTCACATAAAAATGTTACTCACCATATCCTTTTTATCAACACGCTCCTCACCTTTTGAAGAGAACATCATTTTAGCACTCCTACCTACAGTACCACCATTCCAAATATTTGTCTGCCAATACAAAACCAAAAATCAAATAGTGCTCAAGAAAACATGTCATAACATGAAATCGGAAAAGAAAATAAAAAAATAAAACAAAAATTTCTGCATTCTTACACAAATATGGTACGTGACAACAATTGTCGGAGATCCCTTAAACTTATCTACCAGCAAAGAAACCCCAAGATCTACAAGTCTTGTAGTGAGCATCCCTTTATCCCAAAAGGATTGACCAACTTCGCCAATGGTAATATCACCCATCTTAGTTTTTAAAGCAATCATGTCCCTGAATTTTTCATGAAAAACTGAAACATAAGATACTAAAAAAATAACAACAAAGAAAAAGGGATAAAAACCAAAATTAGAAAATACATATGAACAAAACAATTTCTAAAAAACCATACTTCTTCTTCTTGTCCTTCCGAACCCTCGTAACAGAAGCGTACAACTCATTGTATCTTTTCAGAAGAGTTGGATCAATGCTCGACGGTGTCACAACAGGAAGTTCGTCATTTGTAATAAAAAGATGAAGTTCACTTACCCAAGTAATGAAGTTTAAATATTAAGACAAGGAAATTCTGCTAGCTATTTTGAAAATCATAAACAAAAGATCAAGTTTCACTTATCATTAAACATCTAATACAGATACCATAGTAATTAAACAAAAATGAAATAAGAAAAACTTCAACTGTATTGTTCGAAACAAAACTCTTGCCTTCAGTATCAGAGTCTTCATGTTGTTGTTCTTCAGAGCTGATCAAAACATTTTCTTGGATAGATTGCGACGAATCCACCACAACCTCACTGGACTGCCCTTCTGCAGCAACAACAGCATTATCTGGATTTACAACAGTCAGGCCAACCGCAACATCCTTAGATACTTCAGCTACTTGAGCCTCCACTCTCGATACTTCAGGAACATCATTGGCTGCCAGACAAACAGGGGAAGCAACAACACTAACAGCAGGGACGACATTCTCCAGCGGCTTTTCAATGCCAAAATCAGAATCTTCATGCCGACTGGGGGAAACAGCATCATGGGATTCTTGAGCTACAGAAGGGTCTGCACAGTCGAACATAACAGCGTACATCAAGTTTATAACAACAACAAAAAATTAAATTACAACACACTAACAGAACAAGTAATACAACTATACCTTATGATAGAGGCGAGGGTGTCCCGATCTTTCGATGAGATGATAACTATCGATTTGGTGGAGACGACTTTGACGATCCGATTATAAACGTGCAACGACGTTGTGCCTTAGCAATCGCTAAACCAATCTCCTGAGGTTACTGACGATGCCGGAAGCACGGTCAGCCTGACCACGAAGGTCTATTCCTGCAAGCAATCGAAGAACGAGCAAGAATATGATAAAGCAATCTGAATATTGCAAATATATATGAGGTATTGATAATGGTGGGGATCCGTAAGCGGTCTTGGTCTGGTCGTTGGACACAAACGAAGTACACGAAGTTGCGTTGGCTAACTTTTAACTAAACAAATCCCAAGGAAAAGCTACTAGATGGATCTACTTATATAGGAGCAAGGGGTGGAGGCCAAGGAGGTGGGAGGACGTCCCAAGGCAGCCTAAAACTAAATCTAGGTCGTACAAGGCCAATGGGCCCAAGTGGAGGTGATGTAACACCTTTGGACTTGTAGTTTGACTCGGATTCTGCTGCAGCATCAGATTGTTTCGTCCACAACTCAATGCTCCGGACGAATTTGAAGGTGATTCCAATTGGGTTGGAAAGTGCACGAAATCTAGTTTCCAACAAAAACAGAATCACCCAATTCGGAGTCCGTATGAAAAATTTGTGTGCGTTTTGAGTCAGGTGTGTCTGTGCAGTCCGAATCTGAATCCAGAACGTGAGAGACTTGTACTCTATCTTCTCTTGGGCCAAAAGTGACATGAGAGAACTTTTTGGACAGCAAATAAACATCTCTTTCTTCCTTATCTTCATATGTGGATTGTACAAATGTCCCATACACCTGCAATTAGACAAAACACAAAAGTGTGTGAAGTATTTTTGTTCTGGATAACATAAATAGATTATTGAATAGTTTGCACTAGAAATCACCTGACAAATATGCATATATGCAATATTTTTGGTCATATCCAAGGTAGTCATGTCCTCATCATCCTCCCCTTCTTGAAAATAAAGCCGTCCTCGGCGTTGCTTAATCTGAAATGTGGCTAACAAAAGAGACAAGGTGTACATGTTGTATATGTATATGTCATCCATTTTTACTTCCCTTGATTTTTGCATATATGACACATGAATAGATGAGTAACTTGCATAGTTCATAAAATCTAAAGCCAAAAAATTAGCACAAGAAGTAGAAGGCATGAAAATATTGCAACTCAGTTTGCATATATAAGTGAAGCTCTTATTCATTTCAAAAGATTGACAATGTTCATCATTAAACCATCCCAACATTGGTGAATAAACCTTACTTGCATCAAATTTACATGCTACAACATGCTTAAATACGCAAACATGCAATAAGTCATTCAACACAGAATCATCACCAAGATTAGAGGTCATATCAAAATGATTAAATATTGGTTCTTTTGCATCAATAGTTAATTCAATGGGTGCACTCAAAATTGTTGGTATTTTAGTTGTTTGATCAGATGGCAAAGTCAAATTATCAACGTAGTCCTCTAAAATAGGTGGTGTGATCAAAGTAGTGGGTAGCTCATCAGATGGTGCATTCAAATTGACAAGGCATTCATCATTCTCATGTAGAGATGGAAGATCAGTACCTTTGTCATTACCTCTTATGATCAACTCAGATGATGTAGCCACTCTCGGGGGCGATGTGTCACATGGTGGAGGTGATGTAGTCCTGACAACAACGGATGTGGTTGTCATAGTATGCTTAGTAGTTGAAGGAACAATCATATCAACTCTTGGAATGTGCACCGTGCGCTTGTTCTCCTCGTGGCCAACACGTCGTTTTATTTCCTGTTCAGCTTTGCAAGCAAGATGAAACAAATGGTCCATAGGATAACACTCTTCATGAATTAGTATCTCTTGAATATCACGGTTTAATCCTCCCCAAAATCTATCCATAAAATCATCTTCACTTTCTTCTAAGGAGGAATGCAACAAGGTAGTTTGTAAATCATCATAATATTTTGTTACAGTTTCACTACCTTGTTTTAAGTGTTGCAACTTCTTAATCATGTCACGAGTATAATAAGCAGGGACGAAAGTATGTCGCATGGCAAGTTTCAAATCATCCCAAGTAGTAGGTATATAATCAGGGTGTAACCGACAATATTCACTCCACCAAACCAAAGCATAACCAGTGAAAGAACCAACCGCAACCTTAACCTTTTTATGTTCATCGAAATTATGGGAAGCAAATATATTTTTTATGTCGAACTCCCATTCAATATATAAAGAAGGTTTAAAACGGCCATTAAATGGTGGTATAGATACATTAACCTGATCATGTGCATTTGGATGTTTGTGCACCTCTCGTGACGGTTGTGGTATTTGCAAAGGTGGTGGCACGTCTCCCGCGATCGACAAAGCCCATGAATTGACTCTAGATCCTGTCATGATTAGTAGAACAAGAAACAAAACCCAAAAGTGTGTGAAGTATTTTTGTTCTGGATAACACAAATAGATTATTGAATAGTTTGCACTAGAAATCACCTGACAAATATGCATATATGCAATATTTTTGGTCATATCCAAGGTAGTCATGTCCTCATCATCCTCCCCTTCTTGAAAATAAAGCCGTCCTCGGCATTGCTTAATCTGAAATGTGGCTAACAAAAGAGACAAGGTGTACATGTTGTATATGTATATGTCATCCATTTTTACTTCCCTTGATTTTTGCATATATGACACATGAATAGATGAGTAACTTGCATAGTTCATAAAATCTAAAGCCAAAAAATTAGCACAAGAAGTAGAAGGCATGAAAATATTGCAACTCAGTTTGCACATATAAGTGAAGCTCTTATTCATTTCAAAAGATTGACAATGTTCATCATTAAACCACCCCAACATTGGTGAATAAACCTTACTTGCATCAAATTTACATGCTACAACATGCTTAAATAAGCAAACATGCAATAAGTCATTCAACACAGAATCATCACCAAGATTAGAGGTCATATCAAAATGATTAAACATTGGTTCTTTTGCATCAATAGTTAATTCAATGGGTGCACTCAAAATTGTTGGTATTTCAGTTGTTTGATCACATGGCAAAGTCAAATTATCAACGTAGTCCTCTAAAATAGGTGGTGTGATCAAAGTAGTGGATAGCTCATCAGATGGTGCATTCAAATTGACAAGGCATTCATCATTCTCATGTAGAGATGGAAGATCAGTACCTTTGTCATTACCTCTTATGATCAACTCAGATGATGTAGCCACTCTCGGGGGCGATGTGTCACATGGTGGAGGTGATGTAGACCTGACAACAACGGATGTGGTTGTCATAGTATGCCTAGTAGTTGAAGGAACAATCATATCAACTCTTGGAATGTGCACCGTGCGCTTGTTCTCCTCGTGGCCAACACGTCGTTTTATTTCCTGTTCAGCTTTGCAAGCAAGATGAAACAAATGGTCCATAGGATAACACTCTTCATGAATTAGTATCTCTTGAATATCACGGTTTAATCCTCCCCAAAATCTATCCATAAAATCATCTTCACTTTCTTCTAAAGAGGAATGCAACAAGGTAGTTTGTAAATCATCATAATATTTTGTTACAGTTTCACTACCTTGTTTTAAGTGTTGCAACTTCTTAATCATGTCACGAGTATAATAAGCAGGGACGAAAGTATGTCGCATGGCAAGTTTCAAATCATCCCAAGTAGTAGGTATATAATCAGGGTGTAACCGACAACAACGGATGTGGTTGTCATAGTATGCCTAGTAGTTGAAGGAACAATCATATCAACTCTTGGAATGTGCACCGTGCGCTTGTTCTCCTCGTGGCCAACAAGTCGTTTTATTTCCTGTTCAGCTTTGCAAGCAAGATGAAACAAATGGTCCATAGGATAACACTCTTCATGAATTAGTATCTCTTGAATATCACGGTTTAATCCTCCCCAAAATCTATCCATAAAATCATCTTCACTTTCTTCTAAAGAGGAATGCAACAAGGTAGTTTGTAAATCATCATAATATTTTGTTACAGTTTCACTACCTTGTTTTAAGTGTTGCAACTTCTTAATCATGTCACGAGTATAATAAGCAGGGACGAAAGTATGTCGCATGGCAAGTTTCAAATCATCCCAAGTAGTAGGTATATAATCAGGGTGTAACCGACAATATTCACTCCACCAAACCAAAGCATAACCAGTGAAAGAACCAACCGCAACCTTAACCTTTTTATGTTCATCGAAATTATGGGAAGCAAATATATTTTTTATGTCGAACAGAACTCGAAACTCTAAAGGAACTAGACACTAAGACCAGCAACTCGACACGACGATGCAACCGATAATTCAACTATGCAAGCAATGAAAAGAAAATTGCAAAGGCTCAGACTGGCTTGGACCAAGGATGAATAGATCTAACTCTTTTTTGTGGCTTTTTCTTGGACAATAGGTAAGAAAATAAATCTAATCTAGGAAAACTGGAAATTCTCACCGAGCAACCTGAAAACTGATACCACTTAATAGAGGCGAGGTGTCCCGATCTTTCGATGAGATGATACTACCGATTTGGTGGAGACGACTTTGACGATCCGACTACAAACGAGCACGACGTTGCGCCTTAGCAATCGCTAAACCAATCTCCTGAGGTTACTGACGATGCCGGAAGCACGGTCAGCCTGACCACGAAGGTCTATTCCTGCAAGCAATCGAAGAACGAGCAAGAATATGATAAAGCAATCTGAATATTGCAAATATATATGAGGTATTGATAACGGTGGGGATCCGTAAGCGGTCTTGGTCTGGTCGTTGGACACAAACGAAGTACACGAAGTTGCAATGGCTAACTTTTAACTAAACAAATCCCAAGGAAAAGCTACTAGATGGATCTACTTATATAGGAGCAAGGGGTGGCGGCCAAGGAGGTGGAAGGACGTCCCAAGGCAGCCTAAAACTAAATCTAGGTCGTACAAGGCCAATGGACCCAAGTGGAGGTGATGTAACACCTTTGGACTTGTAGTTTGACTCGGATTCTGCTGCAGCATCAGATTGTTTCGTCCACAACTCAACGCTCCAGACGAATTTGAAGGTGATTCCAATTGGGTTGGAAAGTGCACGAAATCTAGTTTCCAACAAAAAAAGAATCACCCAATTCGGAGTCCGTATGAAAAACTTGTGTGCGTTTTGAGTCAGGTGTGTCTGTGCAGTCCGAATCTGAATCCAGAACGTGAGAGACTTGGACTCTATCTTCTCTTGGGCCAAAAGTGACGTGAGAGAACTTTTTGGACAGCAAATAAACATCTCTTTCTTCCTTATCTTCATATGTGGATTGTACAAATGTCCCATACACCTGCAATTAGACAAAACACAAAAGTGTGTGAAGTATTTTTGTTCTGGATAACATAAATAGATTATTGAATAGTTTGCACTAGAAATCACCTGACAAATATGCATATATGCAATATTTTTGGTCATATCCAAGGTAGTCATGTCCTCATCATCCTCCCCTTCTTGAAAATAAAGCCGTCCTCAGCGTTGCTTAATCTGAAATGTGGCTAACAAAAGAGACAAGGTATACATGTTGTATATGTATATGTCATCCATTTTTACTTCCCTTGATTTTTGCATATATGACACATGAATAGATGAGTAACTTGCATAGTTCATAAAATCTAAAGCCAAAAAATTAGCACAAGAAGTAGAAGGCATGGAAATATTGCAACTCAGTTTGCACATATAAGTGAAGCTCTTATTCATTTCAAAAGATTGACAATGTTCATCATTAAACCATCCCAACATTGGTGAATAAACCTTACTTGCATCAAATTTACATGCTACAACATGCTTAAATAAGCAAACATGCAATAAGTCATTCAACACAGAATCATCACCAAGATTAGAGGTCATATCAAAATGATTAAACATTGGTTCTTTTGCATCAATAGTTAATTCAATGGGTGCACTCAAAATTGTTGGTATTTCAGCTGTTTGATCACATGGCAAAGTCAAATTATCAACGTAGTCCTCTAAAATAGGTGGTGTGATCAAAGTAGTGGGTAGCTCATCAGATGGTGCATTCAAATTGACAAGGCATTCATCATTCTCGTGTAGAGATGGAAGATCAGTACCTTTGTCATTACCTCTTATGATCAACTCAGATGATGTAGCCACTCTCGGGGGCGATGTGTCACATGGTGGAGGTGATGTAGTCCTGACAACAACGGATGTGGTTGTCATAGTATGCCTAGTAGTTGAAGGAACAATCATATCAACTCTTGGAATGTGCACCGTGCGCTTGTTCTCCTCGTGGCCAACACGTCGTTTTATTTCCTGTTCACCTTTGCAAGCAAGATGAAACAAATGGTCCATAGGATAACACTCTTCATGAATTAGTATCTCTTGAATATCACGGTTTAATCCTCCCCAAAATCTATCCATAAAATCATCTTCACTTTCTTCTAAAGAGGAATGCAACAAGGTAGTTTGTAAATCATCATAATATTTTGTTACAGTTTCACTACCTTGTTTTAAGTGTTGCAACTTCTTAATCATGTCACGAGTATAATAAGCAGGGACGAAAGTATGTCGCATGGCAAGTTTCAAATCATCCCAAGTAGTAGGTATATAATCAGGGTGTAACCGACAATATTCACTCCACCAAACCAAAGTATAACCAGTGAAAGAACCAACCGCAACCTTAACCTTTTTATGTTCATCGAAATTATGGGAAGCAAATATATTTTTTATGTCGAACTCCCATTCAATATATAAAGCAGGTTTAAAACGGCCATTAAATGGTGGTATAGATACATTAACCTGATCATGTGCATTTGGATGTTTGTGCACCTCTCGTGACGGTTGTGGTATTTGCAAAGGTGGTGGCACGTCTCCCGCGATCGACAAAGCCCATGAATTGACTCTGGATCCTGTCATGATTAGTAGAACAAGAAACAAAACCCAAAAATAATGTTCCTATAACTACTAGGATGTGGTGGTAAAACGCTCACAGTAAAGCAAATATCAATGTCTTACAAGTTCTTACCATGCAGCAGGCGGTGATCGGCAACCAGCGGTTTCAAGTAACTCCGAATATTGAGTAAAGCGATTGCCAGGGGAGCGTACGTATACACGGTGTAGAAACATGTGGAGCTGGGTTGGCTATATATGGTAGCAAAAGATTAGCAATAATCAATTCAAAGATGCAATGTTGAATAAACGCTCAACGACGGTACTGTGCTGGTCCTAGGCTAGACCGTACTAGAGACGCGAGCCTAGAACACTAATGAGGTCACGGAGTAGCACAACTAGCATCAATGAAGGATACTAAGTAGCTCTTGACAGCAAGATATAAGTGAATATCACAACGGCAGTGAAGATAATGATGAAAAACAACTGCCAAGCAGGATATACAACAACTCTCTCTCCAACTTTCCTCTTGAAAAGTTTAAGACAATTTTCTGATAAATTCTTTCAAAGAATGCTATTAACTCAAGCTTTCCAATGCAAAAAGAATCACTCAATTCCGAGTTGATATGAGGAGTCAAAGAATTCTAAAACTGGCCTGAAAAATTGGAACAAGCTGTGTTCATGAACTTCGGAGGGCAAAAAGACCTATTTAGAAGCCGATTTTGAGGTGTCAAATATTGAACTTGCTTCTGCAACTATTTAGATGCGGCTCGTCGCTAGCTTCAATTTGAGTACTCATGGAGCCAAAACGGACTTCGTATGAGGAAGATACACCTGTTTTACTGAACAGTGCGCAAAACAGATTCCAATCCGAATTCAGGTACGAGATTGATTCTAGATAGATCCAATTTTTTTTCTTCTCTCTTTTTTTTCTCACGCTTTTTTTTCTTTTTCTTCTCTCTCTCTCTCTTTTTTTTTCCTTTTTCTCTTTTTTTTTCTCTATCTTTTTTTTTCAAGACAAACTAGATAAGATGCAGATTGGATCAGGCGAAGATGTGAATGACCTCAACTATGATTATGACAATGAACAGTGCGTAGCACGTGGTGGAAATTAATAGATGGGATGGTGGACAGCGGAAGGGATAATGATGCAGCGGCGGCGTGACTAATGTGAACAGAACTCGAAACTCTAAAGGAACTAGACGCTAAGACCAGCAACTTACACGACGATGCAACCGATAATTCAACTATGCAAGCAATGAATAGAAAATTGCAAAGGCTCAGACTGGCTTGGATAAAGGATGAACAGATCTAACTTTTTTTGTGTGGCTTTTTCTTGGACAATAGGTAAGAAAATAAATCTAATCTAGGAAAACTGGAAATTCTCACCGAGCAACCTGAAAACTGATACCACTTGATAGAGGCGAGGGTGTCCCGATCTTTCGATGAGATGATAACTATCGATTTGGTGGAGACGACTTTGACGATCCGACTACAAACATGCACGACGTTGCGCCTTAGCAATCGCTAAACCAATCTCCTGAGGTTACTGACGATGCCGGAAGCACGGTCAGCCTGACCACGAAGGTCTATTCCTGCAAGCAATCGAAGAACGAGCAAGAATATGATAAAGCAATCTGAATATTGCAAATATATATGAGGTATTGATAATGGTGGGGATCCGTAAGCGGTCTTGGTCTGGTCGTTGGACACAAACGAAGTACACGAAGTTGCGCTGGCTAACTTTTAACTAAACAAATCCCAAGGAAAAGCTACTAGATGGATCTACTTATATAGGAGCAAGGGATGGAGGCCAAGGAGGTGGGAGGACGTCCCAAGGCAGCCTAAAACTAAATCTAGGTCGTACAAGGCCAATGGGCCCAAGTGGAGGTGATGTAACACCTTTGGACTTGTAGTTTGACTCGGATTTTGCTGCAACATCAGATTGTTTCGTCCACAACTCAACGCTCCGGACGAATTTGAAGGTAATTCCAATTGGGTTGGAAAGTGCACGAAACCTAGTTTCCAACAAAAAAAGAATCACCCAATTCGGAGTCCGTATGAAAAACTTGTGTGCGTTTTGAGTCAGGTGTGTCTGTGCAGTCCGAATCTGAATCCAGAACGTGAGAGACTTGGACTCTATCTTCTCTTGGGCCAAAAGTGACGTGAGAGAACTTTTTGGACAGCAAATAAACATCTCTTTCTTCCTTATCTTCATATGTGGATTGTACAAATGTCCCATACACCTGCAATTAGACAAAACACAAAAGTGTGTGAAGTATTTTTGTTCTGGATAACATAAATAGATTATTGAATAGTTTGCACTAGAAATCACCTGACAAATATGCATATATGCAATATTTTTGGTCATATCCAAGGTAGGCATGTCCTCATCACCTTATCAACTACAACATCCGGAGGGGACGATGCATTAGCCAAGACCTCATCCTTCCCAGAGCCATCGTAGGGCTCTTTGTACACATCACAAGCAGCAACACCAGTCTACGGGCATAAAACAAACCAAAAACGAAAATAACATGGTAATGACCAAAAAAGAAAAAACTTCAACTATGCACAAGCAGTACACACTTTACAACCGTGAAGTACACAAAAAATACAATAAAAATGGAAAGCAACAAATGCAAGTTTAAGAAGAGGGACGCATAGCATAATAGACACGGCAGAAGTACTTGTACCTGACCAATTCCATCGTCCTAGTTCCATGGACACTAGAAGATTCCACTCCAGCCTATCACAAAAAAACAGAAATAGTGAGGAGCAGTCCACATAATACACAAAAGAGGCTCAAACCACAAAAAACCTAAAACATACATTATTAGCACCAACACCAGCGTCCTGACGGATCATTTCATCCAAAATATGCCCAACATCCTTCTTGTACCGATCGCATTTTTCCTCTTGTGAATGTCTCAATTGAGCATACGAAGACCGAACATTCATCACTGTAATCTTCAGGCTTTCAATCACGCCACAATCAAAATTGTGAGCAGCAACAATATCTTCATCTCGTGGGCCATGGCCAATGGGGAAAAAACCAGCAACTTTCCTCAACCTGTCACTAGAGGTTGGCAAATCTGCAGTCAACTTCAAAACCTTTAGGAGAATCTCATCAATCTCCTCGTGTTTTTCGCCGCCAACAAATGTCTATTTAGAAGATCTTCTATCATAAAACTTCTGTCGAGCCATGAAACCAAGAGTACGCGGCACCTCATCATCACAGGCAGGAAGCTGGCTACAGATAGGCTCATAAAACCTAGCATGAGTGCTAGGCCCCGCATTAGAGCTGCTGCATACAACTGCAACAGGACGGTTGTACACAATATCACCTGACGCCTTCCACTATAAAAAAGACAAGAGGCAAAGAGAAGTACACATGTGAGTACTAGAAAAGTTCAGATTTATAATGGATGTACCTTTTAAAAAAATGATATTAAAAACTCAGATGCACTAACCGGCAGCTTCCCAAACTTGTAAGTTTCCAAGTAAATCTTTCCCTTCACAAGCACATCCTAATTGTATAACTTCATCAGGTCCTTGGTCGTCAGGTATGACGCACGTGGCGTCAACGTGTGCATGACTGAAAATTTACGAAGTTTCAACCAGTCAAGATACATAATTAGGGGGACAATGGCACAACCCTCTGCACAATTCTGCTTGCTGCCTTCTGTTTGCCACCTCACCATAGCTGTCTGCAACTCATCAACAACAAGCTGGAAAAAGTCCATCTGAGCCATAGCCGCATAATCCATGTTCTCTACCATTGCAGCAACTCTACCCAAACAAACTGCTCGACCATGGCACATCAAATTTTGGTAGAGGACCAGGAAGAACACCTTCACAGCAAGGTCAACAGTCACGTGATCATCTTCCTCCACCAACACCTTCAACTTCTCAAGCAAGTCCTTGACACCTATACTTTTTGAATGGTCAAAGCCAAGCTCATCCTTGAGGGCAGTCAACGAGTCATCATGGCCGCTGGCAGCAGGAATGGGTGTAGTGTGACGTCCCATGGGTAAATTAAAAATGTGATGAACTGCATCACGATTGATTCGAAGAACCCTGCCATTCCCAAAGTCCATTATCATGGTGGCAGGGTCAATCACTCCCATCAGATATCACATAAGAATGCGCGACACATTTTTCTTTAGTGTCAGTTCAAAGACAACACCAAATCCAGCATCCCGAACATGACTACAGTGTGCCTCTTTCAACAAAGCAGCAGCCTTGTAAACAATGGGAAGCGACAAATGTGCGGTCTTGTTAAATCAAGAATCATCTCCCTCAGCATCATCTTCAGCTGCATTGGTCTTACTAGACTTCTTCCTCCGTGTAAAGGGAAATGCAACCCACATTAGAAGACTAGCCATAAAAAAAGAGATAGATAAAACATAGATAGAATAACAACGAAGGAAACAAATGCAGTTCACTTCAACGAACCTTTGGAACAACATCCACCTCCTCGCCTGATTCACCACCAACATCTTCATCGACATCATCACGGGCATGCTTGGGTAGACTCTTAGATGAACCACAGTCTTTGCGTCTACCACTATGAACATCCCTCACAAAATCAGCAAACACAAAGTCATCATGATCAGAGTTGGGACCTTCAGTGACATGAAGTCGCTTGCGTTGAGGATCATCCTTTCCACCAGCTTCAGCAGTTCTCTTGCCAAGATTCTTGTTCATGCCCGCAACACGTGGACTCCGCCGAGGTGTACCACTGATGAGGACATGACTACCTTGGATATGACCAAAAATATTGCATATATGCATATTTGTCAGGTGATTTCTAGTGCAAACTATTCAATAATCTATTTATCTTATCCAGAACAAAAATACTTCACACACTTTTGTGTTTTGTCTAATTGCAGGTGTATGGGACATTTGTACAATCCACATATGAAGATAAGGAAGAAAGAGATGTTTATTTGCTGTCCAAAAAGTTCTCTCACGTCACTTTTGGCCCAAGAGAAGATAGAGTCCAAGTCTCTCACGTTCTGGATTCAGATTCGGACTGCACAGACATACCTGACTCAAAACGCACACAAGTTTTTCATACGGACTCCAAATTGGGTGATTCTTTTTTTGTTGGAAACTAGATTTCATGCACTTTCCAACCCAATTGAAATCACCTTCAAATTCGTCCGGAGCGTTGAGTTGTGGACGAAACAATCTGATGCTGCAGCAGAATCCGAGTCAAACTACAAGTCCAAAGGTGTTACATCACCTCCACTTGGGCCCATTGGCCTTGTACGACCTAGATTTAGTTTTAGGCTGCCTTGGGACGTCCTCCCACCTCCTTGGCCGCCACCCCTTGCTCCTATATAAGTAGATCCATCTAGTAGCTTTTCCTTGGGATTTGTTTAGTTAAAAGTTAGCCATTGCAACTTCGTGTACTTCGTTTGTGTCCAACGACCAGACCAAGACCGCTTACGGATCTCCACCATTATCAATACCTCATATATATTTGCAATATTCAGATTGCTTTATCATATTCTTGCTCGTTCTTCGATTGCTTGCAGGAATAGACCTTCGTGGTCAGGCTGACCGTGCTTCCGGCATCGTCAGTAACCTCAGGAGATTGGTTTAGCGATTGCTAAGGCGCAACGTCCTGCACGTTTGTAGTCGGATCGTCAAAGTCGTCTCCACCAAATCGATAGTTATCATCTCATCGAAAGATCGGGACACCCCCGCCTCTATCAAGTGGTATCAGTTTTCAGGTTGCTCGGTGAGAATTTCTAGTTTTTCCTAGATTAGATTTATTTTCTTACCTATTGTCTAAGAAAAAGCCACAAAACAAAAGTTAGATCTATTCATCCTTTGTCCTAGCCAGACTGAGCCTTTGCAATTTTCTTTTTATTGTTTGCATTATTGAATTATCGGTTGCATCGCCGTGTTGAGTTGCTGGTCTTAGTGTCTAGTTCCTTTAGAGTTTCGAGTTCTGTTCACATTAGTCACGCAGCCGCTGCATCATTATCTCATCCGCTGTCCACCATCCCATCCACCAATTTCCACCACGTGCTACGCACTGTTTATTGTCATAATCATAGTTGAGGTCACTCACATCTTCGCCTGATCGAATCTGCATCTTATCTAGTTTTTCTTGGAAAGAGGGAGAAAAAGAATATAAAGAAAAAAAGAGAGAGAGAAAAGGAAAGAAAAAAAAGAAAAAGAGGGAGAAGAAAAAGAAAAAAAAAGCGTGAGAAAAAAAAGAGAGAAGAAAAAAAATTGGATCTATCTAGAATCAATCTCGTACCTGAATTCGGATTGGAATCTGTTTTGCGCACTGTTCAGTAAAACAGGTGTATCTTCCTCATACGAAGTCTGTTTTGGCTCCGTGAGTACTCAAATTGAAGATAGCGACGAGCCGCATCTAAATAGTTGCAGAATCTAGTTCAATATTTGACACCTCAAAATCGGCTTCTAAATAGGTCTTTTTGCCCTCCGAAGTTCGTGAACACAGCTTGTTCCAATTTTTTAGGCCAGTTTTAGAATTCTTTGACTCCTCATATCAACTCGGAATTGAGTGATTCTTTTTGCATTGGAAAGCTTGAGTTAGTAGCATTCTTTGAAAGAATTTATCAAAAAATTGTCTCAAACTTTTCAAGAGGAAAGTTGGAGAGAGAGTTGTTGTATATCCTGCTTGGCAGTTGTTTTTCATCATTATCTTCGTTGCCGTTGTGATCTTCACTTATATCTTGCTGTCAAGAGCTACTTAGTATCCTTCATTGATGCTAGTTGTGCTACGCCGTGACCTCATTAGTGTTCTAGGCTCGCGTCTCTAGTCCGGTCTAGCCTAGGACCAGCACAGTACCGTCGTTGAGCGTTTATTCAACATTGCATCTTTGAATTGATTATTGCTAATCTTTTGCTACCATATATAGCCAACCCAGCTCCACATATTTCTACACCGTGTATACGTACGCTCCCCTGGCAATCGCTTTACTCAATATTCGGAGTTACTTGACACCGCTGGTTGCCGATCACCGCCTGCTGCATGGTAAGAACTTGTAAGACATTGATATTTGCTTTACTGTGAGCGTTTTACCACCACATCCTAGTAGTTATAGGAACATTCTTTTTGGGTTTTGTTTCAGGATCCAGAGTCAATTCATGGGCTTTGTCGATCGCGGGAGACGTGCCACCACCTTTGCAAATACCACAACCGTCACGAGAGGTGCACAAACATCCAAATGCACATGATCAGGTTAATGTATCTATACCACCATTTAATGGCCGTTTTAAACCTGCTTTATATATTGAATGGGAGTTCGACATAAAAAATATATTTGCTTCCCATAATTTCAATGAACATAAAAAGGTTAAGGTTGCGGTTGGTTCTTTCACTGGTTATGCTTTGGTTTGGTGGAGTGAATATTGTCGGTTACACCCTGATTATATACCTACTACTTGGGATGATTTGAAACTTGCCATGCGACATACTTTCGTCCCTGCTTATTATACTCGTGACATGATTAAGAAGTTGCAACACTTAAAACAAGGTAGTGAAACTGTAACAAAATATTATGATGATTTACAAACTACCTTGTTGCATTCCTCTTTAGAAGAAAGTGAAGATGATTTTATGGATAGATTTTGGGGAGGATTAAACCGTGATATTCAAGAGAAACTAATTCATGAAGAGTGTTATCCTATGGACCATTTGTTTCATCTTGCTTGCAAAGCTGAACAGGAAATAAAACGACGTGTTGGCCACGAGGAGAACAAGCGCACGGTGCACATTCCAAGAGTTGACATGATTGTTCCTTCAACTACTAGGCATACTAGGACAACCACATCCGTTGTTGTCAGGACTACATCACCTCCACCATGTGACACATCGCCCCCGAGAGTGGCTACATCATCTGAGTTGATCATAAGAGGTAATGACAAAGGTACTGATCTTCCATCTCTACATGAGAATGATGAATGCCTTGTCAATTTGAATGCACCATCTGATGAGCTACCCACTACTTTGATCACACCACCTATTTTAGAGGACTACGTTGATAATTTGACTTTGCCATGTGATCAAACAACTGAAATACCAACAATTTTGAGTGCACCCATTGAATTAACTATTGATGCAAAAGAACCAATGTTTAATCATTTTGATATGACCTCTAATCTTGGTGATGATTCTGTGTTGAATGACTTATTGCATGTTTGCTTATTTAAGCATGTTGTAGCATGTAAATTTGATGCAAGTAAGGTTTATTCACCAATGTTGGGATGGTTTAATGATGAACATTGTCAATCTTTTGAAATGAATAAGAGCTTCACTTATATGTGCAAACTGAGTTGCAATATTTTCATGCCTTCTACTTCTTGTGCTAATTTTTTGGCTTTAGATTTTATGAACTATGCAAGTTACTCATCTATTCATGTGTCGTATATGCAAAAATCAAGGGAAGTAAAAATGGATGACATATACATATACAACATGTACACCTTGTCTCTTTTGTTAGCCACATTTCAGATTAAGCAACGCCGAGGACGGCTTTATTTTCAAGAAGGGGAGGATGATGAGGACATGACTACCTTGGATATGACCAAAAATATTGCATATATGCATATTTGTCAGGTGATTTCTAGTGCAAACTATTCAATAATCTATTTATGTTATCCAGAACAAAAATACTTCACACACTTTTGTGTTTTGTCTAATTGCAGGTGTATGGGACATTTGTACAATCCACATATGAAGATAAGGAAGAAAGAGATGTTTATTTGCTGTCCAAAAAGTTCTCTCACGTCACTTTTGGCCCAAGAGAAGATAGAGTCCAAGTCTCTCACATTCTGGATTCAGATTCGGACTGCACAGACATACCTGACTCAAAACGCACACAAGTTTTTCATACGGACTCCGAATTGGGTGATTCTTTTTTTGTTGGAAACTAGATTTCGTGCACTTTCCAACCCAAGTGGAATCACCTTCAAATTCGTCCGGAGCGTTGAGTTGTGGACGAAACAATCTGATGCTGCAGCAGAATCCGAGTCAAACTACAAGTCCAAAGGTGTTACATCACCTCCACTTGGGCCCATTGGCCTTGTACGACCTAGATTTAGTTTTAGGCTGCCTTGGGACGTCCTCCCACCTCCTTGGCCGCCACCCCTTGCTCCTATATAAGTAGATCCATCTAGTAGCTTTTCCTTGGGATTTGTTTAGTTAAAAGTTAGCCATTGCAACTTCGTGTACTTCGTTTATGTCCAACGACCAGACCAAGACCGCTTACGGATCTCCACCATTATCAATACCTCATATATATTTGCAATATTCAGATTGCTTTATCATATTCTTGCTTGTTCTTCGATTGCTTGCAGGAATAGACCTTCGTGGTCAGGCTGACCGTGCTTCCGGCATCGTCAGTAACCTCAGGAGATTGGTTTAGCGATTGCTAAGGCGCAACGTCCTGTACGTTTGTAGTCGGATCGTCAAAGTCGTCTCCACCAAATCGATAGTTATCATCTCATCGAAAGATCGGGACACCCCCGCCTCTATCAACCACCTTCCTCGGCAATAGTACTTAGACTCTTCTTCTGCAAAGAGGGCATCTTCACCTTGGCAAATTTGGCACCCTTGGCACCATCTGCAGCTCTCCTCTGCTTCTCCTTCTCCGCAAACTCTTTTGAGTCACTTTCAAACCTCAACTTCTTCTTGCTTTGCTTCAACTCATATTCACGAAGCTGTTCCGAGACCATCCAATCCTGTGTAACTTCCTCCATACCATCAATAGACTACGATTGTGTTTCAGACAAAACGGGACGTATCTGGTCAAAGCTCACACCAACATTACCCTCTGCAAAATAATTGTCAATCAATTGAGTAACCTCCTCAAACCCAGGCGCCCCAGCATGGAAAACAGACACTGCGTCAAAATGAAGTTTGACTATGGCCATTAAAAAGTGCACAAAAAGTACAACTGCAGTACACTTAGAAATATAAAATGCAGTGCTCCAACCATAAGATAAAAATAAAAAAATAATGCATTGCACAAAAAAGTTGAATAAAAGAACAATGCAGTTCACACATACATATAATGGAGTTCACATATACAAAATAAATGCAGTGCTGCATACACTAACTTCACATTTGTTCCCAACAAAATGTCGGACTAGATAGAGCAAGGCAACTCCAATTGGTACAACATCAAAGTAACCAGCATACATAAAATAAACAAATCAATCACATACCAGAAGGAGGGGCCACACTTATGGGAGAAGATTCAGTCGGCAAATTCAATTGATGTCCTCCCTTGACACCATGATCCTTACCACCAGGACAACGAGAGCCAATTGGTGTATCATTATGAGTACTGCAATCACCTACTGGATTCAAAAAGAACCAGAAATTACAAAACATCACATGACAAAATAATGCAAACGAAGACTGATAACTAACAGAGCATAAACCAAATATGCAGGATGATTTAGGAAACTAGATAAACATCAAACAAAATAAAACAAAAGCCTAAAATAAGCACTCCACATACCCTGAACTCCTCCTCCCACTCCGTTCGGCGAAGACATGGCATTTGCCTGCAACACAAGGACGAAGTGACAGATATAAGCAACAAAATCGGCGAAAATCTCATGAAACCCTAGATCCACCTTGCTACACATGAGTATCGACTTCAAATCGAGATAAAATCGACTGCCTAAGGAAAAATTACACAAGCAAAAACAACAACAACAACTACGAGAATCACAAAACAAGACGAGAGGACGATCAATACCGAGAACAAGCGGAACGTACCACAAAAAAGGTGCGGCGACGGTGGAGGGAGGGTGCGGCGACGGGAATGGATAGGAGAGGGCTGCGGCAGCGCAGCGGCAAGAGCTCGTGAAGCGGACGATGACGCGGAATGCAGGAATAAGAACCTCTTGAGGGTGGCGGTTCCTCGGGCGACGGCGGTTGCTGCGGGCGACGGCAGTTTTGCTCGAGGGAGAGATGCCTCGGCAGAAACTGCAAGAGACGAGAGGGGATTGTTCTCCGTCTCTCTCCGTCAGCGGAGCAGTGGGATCGCGTGGAACGGACACGTAGGAGGCCCGCTTGTGGCAAAGGGCAACATAAAATGGGCTGGCCCAAACACGGCCTGGCTAAAAAAAGAAAGACTACATCAAAATGCACATGATGCAGTTCCCTCTAAAGAACAATGAAGTTCAATCGGTAAAACAAAAATAAAATACATGCAGTTCGCAAAAAAAAGTTAAAATAAAAAACAACACACGTGTTAAGAAAACACATCCGAAAAGAGAAAGTCTACCTTCAATTAAGTGCCACACCAAAAAAGGGGGGGCAACCCCCTACCCCTCCCGTACCAGGGACTGCAGTAAGTACATGAAAAAAAACAGATGCAGTACGCAGCACTAGAAAAATGCAGTGCATTTCATTACACGAAGCAGTACAGTGTAGCATTCCAGTTCTGGATTACCTACATGAATAAATACACGGTATAGAACACAGCGAAAAACTCGTAAAATTGCGGAATACATTGTACTTTATTCGGGGGCTCGAGCAAGGACATGCAAAAAACGGTGAAGTACACACCTGTAGACAAAATGCAGTTCTCTTTTATAGGTGGTGCAGTGCAGAATGATAACCAATGGAGTTCTGTTAACACGCGGGATACATTTAAACGTGACAAATGCCCGTTTTCACAGAAAGTGGTGGTTAAAAAATGACTGATCAAAAAGAAATTAAACCTCGTTTAAAAAACCACGTTCGCTTACAACCACCCAATCTGAGCGGTTCCATCTCCAGAAGCCCACGATCACAGACGCAACACCAACCCACGATCTACACAACCGCATCATCAGCGAGATCGTGCAGTTCATTCGATGCAGCCATACCACCCCGCGTCCTCCCCTTAAATTCAGACCCCTGCCAAAGGCCTTCTCATCCACAACAACACGTGTATCCATTGCGCTGCCACCAAATCGCTCCATTACATCCATCTCCACGCAAAACACCAAGCCCTACTACCGGCCATGGCATTCACCGACGAGTACCAGGGCATGGAGGCCCACGGCAACACCAAGTTGCACGTCATCCACACCAACGACAAGAAGCAGATGGCGATCACCCTTGCGCAGTACGAGCGCCACCTCGGCCTCCAGCACCACAAGATCGTCGGCATTGACCTCGAGTACAACAACGAGCCTGAAGCGACGCAGAAACCCGCCCTCTGCCAACTCTCCATCGGCAAGAAACACCCGGTGCTGCTCTTCCAACTAAGTGCCGCTGAAAGGTGCACCGTCTTCGCCACTTCCTCACTGACCCCAGGTACACCTTTGTTGGCTTCTCCATCGACGGGGACAAAAAAGGCTAGAACACGTCAATCTGGAGGTCGCCAACTTCGTCGACATCCAGAAGGAGTGGAGGGTGCCCAAGGCAACCAAGGTGATGAGGACATGACTACCTTGGATATGACCAAAAATATTGCATATATGCATATTTGTCAGGTGATTTCTAGTGCAAACTATTCAATAATCTATTTATGTTATCCAGAACAAAAATACTTCACACACTTTTGTTTTTTGTCTAATTGCAGGTGTATGGGACATTTGTACAATCCACATATGAAGATAAGGAAGAAAGAGATGTTTATTTGCTGTCCAAAAAGTTCTCTCACGTCACTTTTGGCCCAAGAGAAGATAGAGTCCAAGTCTCTCACGTTCTGGATTCAGATTCGGACTGCACAGACATACCTGACTCAAAACGCACACAAGTTTTTCATACGGACTCCAAATTGGGTGATTCTTTTTTTGTTGGAAACTAGATTTCGTGCACTTTCCAACCCAATTGGAATCACCTTCAAATTCGTCCGGAGCGTTGAGTTGTGGACGAAACAATCTGATGCTGCAGCAGAATCCGAGTCAAACTACAAGTCCAAAGGTGTTACATCACCTCCACTTGGGCCCATTGGCCTTGTACGACCTAGATTTAGTTTTAGGCTGCCTTGGGACGTCCTCCCACCACCTTGGCCGCCACCCCTTGCTCCTATATAAGTAGATCCATCTAGTAGCTTTTCCTGGGGATTTGTTTAGTTAAAAGTTAGCCATTGCAACTTCGTGTACTTCGTTTGTGTCCAACGACCAGACCAAGACCGCTTACGGATCCCCACCTTTATCAATACTTCATATATACTCGCAATATTCAGATTGCTTTTATCATATTCTTGCTTGTTCTTCGATTGCTTGCAGGAATAGACCTTCGTGGTCAGGTTGATTGTGCTCCGGCGTGGTCAATAACCTCTCAGAGTTGGTTTAGCGATTGCTAAGGCGCAACGTCGTGCACGATTGTAGTCGGATCGTCAAAGTCGTCTCCACCAAATCGATAGTTATCATCTCATCGAAAGATCGGGACACCCCGCCTCTATCAAGTGGTATCAAGTGGTATCAGTTTTCAGGTTGCTCGGTGAGATTTTACAGTTTTTCATAGTTTACATCGCATCTGTCATTCATACCTACAGTCCATGAAAAAGCCATAAAAAAGTTAGATCTGTTCATCATTTATCCAAGCCAGTCCGAGCCTTTGCAATTTTCTATTCATTGCTTGCATAGTTGAATTATCGGTTGCATCGTCGTGTTAGTTGCTGGTCTTAGTGTCTAGTTCCTTTAGAGTTTCGAGTTCTGTTCACATTAGTCATGCCGCCGCTGCATCATTATCCCTTCCGCTGTCCACCATTCCATCCATTAATTTCCACCACGTGCTACGCACTGTTCATTGTCATAATCATAGTTGAGGTCATTCACATCTTCGCCTGATCCAATCTGCATCTTATCTAGTTTGTCTTGGAAAGAGGGAGAAAAAAAAGATAGAGGAAAAAAAGAGAGGAAAAAAAAAGAAAAAGAGAGAAGAAAAAGAAAAAAAAAGCGTGAGAAAAAAAAAGAGAGGAGAAAAAAAAACAAAAAATCGAATCTATCTAGAATCAATCTCGTACCTGAATTCGGATTGGAATCTGTTTTGCACACTGTTCAGTAAAACAGGTGTATCTTCCTCATACGAAGTCCGTTTTGGCTCCGTGAGTACTCAAATTGAAGCTAGAGACGAGCCGCATCTAAATAGTTGCAGAAGCTATTTCAATATTTGACACCTCAAAATCGGCTTCTAAATAGGTCTTTTTGCCCTCTGAAGTTCGTGAACACAGCTTGTTCCAATTTTTCAGGCCAGTTTTAGAATTCTTTGACTCCTCATATCAACTCGGAATTGAGTGATTCTTTTTGCATTGGAAAGCTTAAGTTAGTAGAATTCTTTGAAAGAATTTATCAGAAAATTGTCTCAAACTTTTCAAGAGGAAAGTTGGAGAGAGAGTTGTTGTATATCCTGCTTGGCAGTTGTTTTTCATCATTATCTTCACTGCCGTTGTGATCTTCACTTATATCTTGCTGTCAAGAGCTACTTAGTATCCTTCATTGATGCTAGTTGTGCTACGCCGTGACCTCATTAGTGTTCTAGGCTCGCGTCTCTAGTCCGGTCTAGCCTAGGACCAGCACAGTACCGTCGTTGAGCGTTTATTCAACATTGCATCTTTGAATTGATTATTGCTAATCTTTTGCTACCATATATAGCCAACCCAGCTCCACATATTTCTACACCGTGTATACGTATGCTCCCCTGGCAATCGCTTTACTCAATATTCGGAGTTACTTGACACCGCTGGTTGCCGATCACCGCTTGCTGCATGGTAAGAACTTGTAAGACATTGATATTTGCTTTACTGTGAGCGTTTTACCACCACATCCTAGTAGTTATAGGAACATTATTTTTGGGTTTTGTTTCTTGTTCTACTAATCATGACAGGATCCAGAGTCAATTCATGGGCTTTGTCGATCGCGGGAGACGTGCCACCACCTTTGCAAATACCACAACCGTCACGAGAGGTGCACAAACATCCAAATGCACATGATCAGGTTAATGTATCTATACCACCATTTAATGGCCGTTTTAAACCTGCTTTATATATTGAATGGGAGTTCGACATAAAAAATATATTTGCTTCCCATAATTTCAATGAACATAAAAAGGTTAAGGTTGCGGTTGGTTCTTTCACTGGTTATGCTTTGGTTTGGTGGAGTGAATATTGTCGGTTACACCCTGATTATATACCTACTACTTGGGATGATTTGAAACTTGCCATGCGACATACTTTCGTCCCTGCTTATTATACTCGTGACTTGATTAAGAAGTTGCAACACTTAAAACAAGGTAGTGAAACTGTAACAAAATATTATGATGATTTACAAACTACCTTGTTGCATTCCTCTTTAGAAGAAAGTGAAGATGATTTTATGGATAGATTTTGGGGAGGATTAAACCGTGATATTCAAGAGATACTAATTCATGAAGAGTGTTATCCTATGGACCATTTGTTTCATCTTGCTTGCAAATGATAGAGGCGGGGGTGTCCCGATCTTTCGATGAGATGATAACTATCGATTTGGTGGAGACGACTTTGACGATCCGACTACAAACGTGCACGACGTTGCGCCTTAGCAATCGCTAAACCAATCTCCTGAGGTTACTGACGAGGCCGGAAGCACGGTCAGCCTGACCACGAAGGTCTATTCCTGCAAGCAATCGAAGAACGAGCAAGAATATGATAAAGCAATCTGAATATTGCAAATATATATGAGGTATTGATAATGGTGGGGATCCGGAAGCGGTCTTGGTCTGGTCGTTGGACACAAACGAAGTACACGAAGTTGCAATGGCTAACTTTTAACTAAACAAATCCCCAGGAAAAGCTACTAGATGGATCTACTTATATAGGAGCAAGGGGTGGCGGCCAAGGAGGTGGGAGGACGTCCAAAGGCAGCCTAAAACTAAATCTAGGTCGTACAAGGCCAATGGGCCCAAGTGGAGGTGATGTAACACCTTTGGACTTGTAGTTTGACTCGGATTCTGCTGCAGCATCAGATTGTTTCGTCCACAATTCAACGCTCCGGACGAATTTGAAGGTGATTCCAATTGGGTTGGAAAGTGCACGAAATCTAGTTTCCAACAAAAAAAGAATCACCCAATTCGGAGTCCGTATGAAAAACTTGTGTGCGTTTTGAGTCAGGTGTGTCTGTGCAGTCCGAATCTGAATCCAGAACGTGAGAGACTTGGACTCTATCTTCTCTTGGGCCAAAAGTGACGTGAGAGAACTTTTTGGACAGCAAATAAACATCTCTTTCTTCCTTATCTTCATATGTGGATTGTACAAATGTCCCATACACCTGCAATTAGACAAAACACAAAAGTGTGTGAAGTATTTTTGTTCTGGATAAGATAAATAGATTATTGAATAGTTTGCACTAGAAATCACCTGACAAATATGCATATATGCAATATTTTTGGTCATATCCAAGGTAGTCATGTCCTCATCATCCTCTCCTTCTTGAAAATAAAGCCGTCCTCGGCGTTGCTTAATCTGAAATGTGGCTAACAAAAGAGACAAGGTGTACATGTTGTATATGTATATGTCATCCATTTTTACTTCCCTTGATTTTTGCATATATGACACATGAATAGATGAGTAACTTGCATAGTTCATAAAATCTAAAGCCAAAAAATTAGCACAAGAAGTAGAAGGCATGAAAATATTGCAACTCAGTTTGCACATATAAGTGAAGCTCTTATTCATTTCAAAAGATTGACAATGTTCATCATTAAACCATCCCAACATTGGTGAATAAACCTTACTTGCATCAAATTTACATGTTACAACATGCTTAAATAAGCAAACATGCAATAAGTCATTCAACACAGAATCATCACCAAGATTAGAGGTCATATCAAAATGATTAAACATTGGTTCTTTTGCATCAATAGTTAATTCAATGGGTGCACTCAAAATTGTTGGTATTTCAGTTGTTTTTCATCATTATCAAGTGGTATCAGTTTTCAGGTTGCTCGGTGAGAATTTCCAGTTTTTCTAGATTAGATTTATTTTCTTACCTATTGTCCAAGAAAAAGCCACACAAAAAAAAAGTTAGATCTGTTCATCCTTTATCCAAGCCAGTCTGAGCCTTTGCAATTTTCTATTCATTGCTTGCATAGTTGAATTATCGGTTGCATCGTCGTGTCAGTTGCTGGTCTTAGTGTCTAGTTCGTTTAGAGTTTCGAGTTCTGTTCACATTAGTCACGCCACCGCTGCATCATTATCTCTTCCGCTGTCCACCACCCATCCATCAATTTCCACCACGTGCTACCCACCATTCATTGTCATAATAATAGTTGAGATCGTTCACATCTTCACTTGATCCAATCTGCATCTTCTCTAGTTTGTTTTGGAAAGAGGGAGAAAAAAAGAGAGAAAAAAAAACGAGAGAAAAAAAAGGAAAAAAAAGTCAGAGAAAAAAAAGGAGAGAAAGAAAAAAAAGTGTGAGGAAAAAAAAGAGAGAAGAAAAAAAAACAAAAAAATCGGCACAAACTTTTTCAGAGGAAAGTTGGAGACAAAGTTGTTGATATATCCTGCTTGGTTGTTGTTTCACCTCATTATCTTCACTGCTGTTGTGATCTTCACTTATATCTTGCTGTCAAGAGCTACTTAGTATCCTTCATTGATGCTAGTTGTGCTACGCCGTGACCTCATTAGTGTTCTAGGCTCGCGTCTCTAGTCCGGTCTAGCCTAGGACCAGCACAGTACCGTCGTTGAGCGTTTATTCAACATTGCATCTTTGAATTGATTATTGCTAATCTTTTGCTACCATATATAGCCAACCCAGCTCCACATATTTCTACACCGTGTATACGTACGCTCCCCTGGTAATCGCTTTACTCAATATTCGGAGTTACTTGACACCGCTGGTTGCCGATCACCGCCTGCTGCATGGTAAGAACTTGTAAGACATTGATATTTGCTTTACTGTGAGCGTTTTACCACCACATCCTAGTAGTTACAGGAACATTATTTTTGGGTTTTGTTTCTTGTTCTACTAATCATGACAGGATCCAGAGTCAATTCATGGGCTTTGTCGATCGCGGGAGACGTGCCACCACCTTTGCAAATACCACAACCGTCACGAGAGGTGCACAAACATCCAAATGCACATGATCAGGTTAATGTATCTATACCACCATTTAATGGCCGTTTTAAACCTGCTTTATATATTGAATGGGAGTTCGACATAAAAAATATATTTGCTTCCCATAATTTCAATGAACATAAAAAGGTTAAGGTTGCGGTTGGTTCTTTCACTGGTTATGCTTTGGTTTGGTGGAGTGAATATTGTTGGTTACACCCTGATTATATACCTACTACTTGGGATGATTTGAAACTTGCCATGCGACATACTTTCGTCCCTGCTTATTATACTCGTGACATGATTAAGAAGTTGCAACAGTTAAAACAAGGTAGTGAAACTGTAACAAAATATTATGATGATTTACAAACTACCTTGTTGCATTCCTCTTTAGAAGAAAGTGAAGATGATTTTATGGATAGATTTTGGGGAGGATTAAACCGTGATATTCAAGAGATACTAATTCATGAAGAGTGTTATCCTATGGACCATTTGTTTCATCTTGCTTGCAAAGCTGAACAGGAAATAAAACGACGTGTTGGCCACGAGGAGAACAAGCGCACGATGCACATTCCAAGAGTTGATATGATTGTTCCTTCAACTACTAGGCATACTATGACAACCACATCCGTTATTGTCAGGACTACATCACCTCCACCATGTGACACATCGCCCCCGAGAGTGGCTACATCATCTGAGTTGATCATAAGAGGTAATGACAAAGGTACTGATCATCCATCTCTACATGAGAATGATGAATGCCTTGTCAATTTGAATGCACCATCTGATGAGCTACCCACTAATTTGATCACACCACCTATTTTAGAGGACTACGTTGATAATTTGACTTTGCCATGTGATCAAACAACTGAAATACCAACAATTTTGAGTGCACCCATTGAATTAACTATTGATGCAAAAGAACCAATGTTTAATCATTTTGATATGACCTCTAATCTTGGTGATGATTCTGTGTTGAATGACTTATTGCATGTTTGCTTATTTAAGCATGTTGTAGCATGTAAATTTGATGCAAGTAAGGTTTATTCACCAATGTTGGGATGGTTTAATGATGAACATTGTCAATCTTTTGAAATGAATAAGAGCTTCACTTATATGTGCAAACTGAGTTGCAATATTTTCATGCCTTCTACTTCTTGTGCTAATTTTTTGGCTTTAGATTTTATGAACTATGCAAGTTACTCATCTATTCATGTGTCATATATGCAAAAATCAAGGGAAGTAAAAAAGGATGACATATACATATACAACATGTACACCTTGTCTCTTTTGTTAGCCACATTTTAGATTAAGCAACGCCGAGGACGGCTTTATTTTCAAGAAGGGGAGGATGATGAGGACATGACTACCTTGGATATGACCAAAAATATTGCATATATGCATATTTGTCAGGTGATTTCTAGTGCAAACTATTCAATAATCTATTTATGTTATCCAGAACAAAAATACTTCACACACTTTTGTTTTTTGTCTAATTGCAGGTGTATGGGACATTTGTACAATCCACATATGAAGATAAGGAAGAAAGAGATGTTTATTTGCTGTCCAAAAAGTTCTCTCACGTCACTTTTGGCCCAAGAGAAGATAGAGTCCAAGTCTCTCACGTTCTGGATTCAGATTCGGACTGCACAGACATACCTGACTCAAAACATACACAAGTTTTTCATACGGACTCCAAATTGGGTGATTCTTTTTTTGTTGGAAACTAGATTTCGTGCACTTTCCAACCCAATTAGAATCACCTTCAAATTCGTCAGGAGCGTTGAGTTGTGGACGAAACAATCTGATGCTGCAGCAGAATCCGAGTCAAACTACAAGTCCAAAGGTGTTACATCACCTCCACTTGGGCCCATTGGCCTTGTACGACCTAGATTTAGTTTTAGGCTGCCTTGGGACGTCCTCCCACCACCTTGGCCGCCACCCCTTGCTCCTATATAAGTAGATCCATCTAGTAGCTTTTCCTAGGGATTTGTTTAGTTAAAAGTTAGCCATTGCAACTTCGTGTACTTCGTTTGTGTCCAACGACCAGACCAAGACCGCTTACGGATCCCCACCTTTATCAATACTTCATATATACTCGCAATATTCAGATTGCTTTTATCATATTCTTGCTTGTTCTTCGATTGCTTGCAGGAATAGACCTTCGTGGTCAGGTTGATTGTGCTCCGGCGTGGTCAATAACCTCTCAGAGTTGGTTTAGCGATTGCTAAGGCGCAACATCGTGCACGATTGTAGTCGGATCGTCAAAGTCGTCTCCACCAAATCGATAGTTATCATCTCATCGAAAGATCGGGACACCCCGCCTCTATCACAAGGAGTTGGACTCCCTTGGAGACGTCTCTGGCATGCTCATCGACAACTACTACAACAACATGAAGAAGAAGATCACCGACGACGAACACAAGTACTGGGCCACCCTGCCTCGGTCCATGAGGCACATCGAGTACGCGACAAAGGCGCCTACGCAGCGTACGAGATATGGAACCGCATCACCCTCACCCAGGACGGGCTTCATCGTGCAAAGCTGGAGAAGGAGGAGCCCCCCAAGAAGCGCGCCAGGAGTAGCTGGGGATGGGGAGACGCTAACTGGTGCCGGCCAAAGAGCCAACAATGCCAGCGTCGTTTTAAAATTATCATCAAATTTTGCTTTATGTTGTTTGCTTATGTATTGTTAGTTTGCTTGTGATCATTCGCTTTTGCTGAACTTAGTTTGCTTGCCATGCAGAGCCACTTGTAATGATGAACTTCGATTATGTTAGATTGCTTTCTGTTGAAATTAGTTTGCTGATGATGAATTTGTCATACAGAATGCCTGTGATTATTTGTTTTTGTTGTTTGCTTATGTATCATTAGATTCGAGCAGCGCACAAAATTAAATAAGATGCAGTGCATGATAGAGGCGGGGGTGTCCCGATCTTTCGATGAGATGATAACTATCGATTTGGTGGAGACGACTTTGACAATCCGACTACGAACGTGCACGACGTTGCGCCTTAGCAATCGCTAAACCAATCTCCTGAGGTTACTGACGATGCTGGAAGCACGGTCAGCCTGACCACGAAGGTCTATTCCTGCAAGCAATCGAAGAACGAGCAAGAATATGATAAAGCAATCTGAATATTGCAAATATATATGAAGTATTGATAATGGTGGGGATCCGGAAGCGGTCTTGGTCTGGTCGTTGGACACAAACGAAGTACACGAAGTTGCAATGGCTAACTTTTAACTAAACAAATCCCAAGGAAAAGCTACTAGATGGATCTACTTATATAGGAGCAAGGGGTGGAGGCCAAGGAGGTGGGAGGACGTCCCAAGGCAGCCTAAAACTAAATCTAGGTCGTACAAGGCCAATGGGCCCAAGTGGAGGTGATGTAACACCTTTGGACTTGTAGTTTGACTCGGATTCTGCTGCAACATCAGATTGTTTCGTCCACAACTCAACGCTCCGGACGAATTTGAAGGTGATTCCAATTGGGTTGGAAAGTGCACGAAATCTAGTTTCCAACAAAAAAAGAATCACCCAATTCGGAGTCCGTATGAAAAACTTGTGTCCGTTTTGAGTCAGGTGTGTCTGTGCAGTCCGAATCTGAATCCAGAACGTGAGAGACTTGGACTCTATCTTCTCTTGGGCCAAAAGTGACGTGAGAGAACTTTTTGGACAGCAAATAAACATCTCTTTCTTCCTTATCTTCATATGTGGATTGTACAAATGTCCCATACACCTGCAATTAGACAAAACACAAAAGTGTGTGAAGTATTTTTGTTCTGAATAACATAAATAGATTATTGAATAGTTTGCACTAGAAATCACCTGACAAATATGCATATATGCAATATTTTTGGTCATATCCAAGGTAGTCATGTCCTCATCAACAATCATATCAACTCTTGGAATGTGCACCGTGCGCTTGTTCTCCTTGTGGCCAACACGTCGTTTTATTTCCTGTTCAGCTTTGCAAGCAAGATGAAACAAATGGTCCATAGGATAACACTCTTCATGAATTAGTATCTCTTGAATATCACGGTTTAATCCTCCCCAAAATCTATCCATAAAATCATCTTCACTTTCTTCTAAAGAGGAATGCAACAAGGTAGTTTGTAAATCATCATAATATTTTGTTACAGTTTCACTACCTTGTTTTAAGTGTTGCAACTTCTTAATCATGTCACGAGTATAATAAGCAGGGACGAAAGTATGTCGCATGGCAAGTTTCAAATCATCCCAAGTAGTAGGTATATAATCAGGGTGTAACCGACAATATTCACTCCACCAAACCAAAGCATAACCAGTGAAAGAACCAACCGCAACCTTAACCTTTTTATGTTCATCGAAATTATGGGAAGGAAATATATTTTTTATGTCGAACTCCCATTCAATATATAAAGCAGGTTTAAAACGGCCATTAAATGGTGGTATAGATACATTAACCTGATCATGTGCATTTGGATGTTTGTGCACCTCTCGTGACGGTTGTGGTATTTGCAAAGGTGGTGGCACGTCTCCCGCGATCGACAAAGCCCATGAATTGACTCTGGATCCTGTCATGATTAGTAGAACAAGAAACAAAACCCAAAAATAATGTTCCTATAACTACTAGGATGTGGTGGTAAAACGCTCACAGTAAAGCAAATATCAATGTCTCACAAGTTCTGACCATGCAGCAGGCGGTGATCGTGATGAGGACATCAATACAATTGTTACACCCACAGCCCCTGCTGCTATACATACTGGACCAATTACTAGAGCTCGTGCACGCCAACTAAATTACCAGGTACTTTCGTTTCTTGGTAATGATTCTAATGTTCATGAGAATATGATGCTGCCTAAATTGGATACATTTGTTTTGCTTACAAATGAAGGGCCTAGCTTGGAGAAGGATGAACATTGGAGCAAGAACAAGCATGGAGATGATGGCATGCGCAAGGGGAACAAGAACGGAGTTACACGTGATGATTTCAGGACTTTGAAGCCACCATAATGGGTGCATGAAGCCTTGGACGAAATATACAAGATGCCACTTCATAAATTTCGTCCCGAGGCTATTTTAGGTGCTGCGTCACCTTATTATTGGGCCAGGCCCATGTAATTTCGAAATACATAAGTATAGGCTATTTTTAGAGTCCGTATGTGTGGGGAAACAAGAGATAGGGTTGATTTCGGACCCCTCCACCAAGGGCCACGAAATTGCCCCTCTTCCTCCATATATACAGCCCTTAGGGCATCGTTTAGACTTTGGGTTTTGTTTAGATTAAAAGTTCGCCATAGCTGCAACTTCGCGTACTTCGTTTGTGTTCAACGACCAGACAAAGGCGTCACAGAACCCCACCTTGATCAATAAAGCTTTCATCTTATATTCGCAATATCCAGATTGCAATCTCAGTTTCTTGCTTGTTCTTCGTTTGCTCGCAGGAAACAGACCCTCGTGGTCAGGTTGATCGTGCTCCGGCGTGGTCAATAACCTCTCGGAGTTGGTTTAGCGATTGCTAAGGCGCGACGTCCTCGCACGTTCGTAGTCGGATCGTCAAAGTCGACTTCCACCAAAGCGATATCCACCATCTCATCGAAAGACGGGACACCTTTGCCTCTATCACACTAGAAATCACCTGACGAATATGCATATATGCAATATTTTTGGTCATATCCAAGGTAGTCATGTCCTCATCATCCTCCCCTTCTTGAAAATAAAGCCGTCCTCGGCGTTGCTTAATCTGAAATGTGGCTAACAAAAGAGACAAGGTGTACATGTTGTATATGTATATGTCATCCATTTTTACTTCCCTTGATTTTTGCATATATGACACATGAATAGATGAGTAACTTGCATAGTTCATAAAATCTAAAGCCAAAAAATTAGCACAAGAAGTAGAAGGCATGAAAATATTGCAACTCAGTTTGCACATATAAGTGAAGCTCTTATTCATTTCAAAAGATTGACAATGTTCATCATTAAACCATCCCAACATTGGTGAATAAACCTTACTTGCATCAAATTTACATGCTACAACATGCTTAAATACGCAAACATGCAATAAGTCATTCAACACAGAATCATCACCAAGATTAGAGGTCATATCAAAATGATTAAACATTGGTTCTTTTGCATCAATAGTTAATTCAATGGGTGCACTCAAAATTGTTGGTATTTCAGTTGTTTGATCACATGGCAAAGTCAAATTATTAACGTAGTCCTCTAAAATAGGTGGTGTGATCAAAGTAGTGGGTAGCTCATCAGATGGTGCATTCAAATTGACAAGGCATTCATTATTCTCATGTAGAGAAGGAAGATCAGTACCTTTGTCATTACCTCTTATGATCAACTCAGATGATGTAGCCACTCTCGGGGGTGATGTGTCACATGGTGGAGGTGCTGTAGTCCTGACAACAACGGATGTGGTTGTCATAGTATGCCTAGTAGTTGAAGGAACAATCATATCAACTCTTGGAATGTGCACCGTGCGCTTGTTCTCCTCGTGGCCAACACGTCGTTTTATTTCCTGTTCAGCTTTGCAAGCAAGATGAAACAAATGGTCCATAGGATAACACTCTTCATGAATTAGTATCTCTTGAATATCACGGTTTAATCCTCCCCAAAATCTATCCATAAAATCATCTTCACTTTCTTCTAAAGAGGAATGCAACAAGGTAGTTTGTAAATCATCATAATATTTTGTTACAGTTTCACTACCTTGTTTTAAGTGTTGCAACTTCTTAATCATGTCACGAGTATAATAAGCAGGGACGAAAGTATGTCGCATGGCAAGTTTCAAATCATCCCAAGTAGTAGGTATATAATGAGGGTGTAACCGACAATATTCACTCCACCAAACCAAAGCATAACCAGTGAAAGAACCAACCGCAACCTTAACCTTTTTATGTTCATCGAAATTATGGGAAGCAAATATATTTTTTATGTCGAACTCCCATTCAATATATAAAGCAGGTTTAAAACGGTCATTAAATGGTGGTATAGATACATTAACCTGATCATGTGCATTTGGATGTTTGTGCACCTCTCGTGACGGTTGTGGTATTTGCAAAGGTGGTGGCACGTCTCCCGCGATCGACAAAGCCCATGAATTGACTCTGGATCCTGTCATGATTAGTAGAACAAGAAACAAAACCCAAAAATAATGTTCCTATAACTACTAGGATGTGGTGGTAAAACGCTCACAGTAAAGCAAATATCAATGTCTTACAAGTTCTTATCATGCAGCAGGCGGTGATCGGCAACCAGCGGTGTCAAGTAACTCCGAATATTGAGTAAAGCGATTGCCAGGGGAGCGTACGTATACACGGTGTAGAAATATGTGGAGCTGGGTTGGCTATATATGGTAGCAAAAGATTAGCAATAATCAATTCAAAGATGCAATGTTGAATAAACGCTCAACGACGGTACTGTGCTGGTCCTAGGCTAGACCGGACTAGAGACGCGAGCCTAGAACACTAATGAGGTCACGGCGTAGCACAACTAGCATCAATGAAGAATACTAAGTAGCTCTTGACAGCAAGATATAAGTGAAGATCACAACGGCAGTGAAGATAATGATGAAAAACAACTGCCAAGCAGGATATACAACAACTCTCTCTCCAACTTTCCTCTTGAAAAGTTTGAGACAATTTTCTGATAAATTCTTTCAAAGAATGCTACTAACTCAAGCTTTCTAATGCAAAAAGAATCACTCAATTCCGAGTTGATATGAGGAGTCAAAGAATTCTAAAACTGGCCTGAAAAATTGGAACAAGCTGTATTCACGAACTTCGGAGGGCAAAAAGACCTATTTAGAAGCCGATTTTGAGGTGTCAAATATTGAACTAGCTTCTGCAACTATTTAGATGCGGCTCGTTGCTATCTTCAATTTGAGTACTCACGGAGCCAAAACGGACTTCGTGTGAGGAAGATACACCTGTTTTACTGAACAGTGCGCAAAACAGATTCCAATCCGAATTCAGGTACGAGATTGATTCTAGATAGATCCAATTTTTTTTCTTCTCTCTTTTTTTTCTCACGCTTTTTTTTCTTTTTCTTCTCCCTCTTTTTCTTTTTTTTTCTTTCCTTTTTTCTCTCTTTTTTTTCCTTTTTTTCTCTTTTTTTCCTCTATCTTTTTTTTCTCCCTCTTTCCAAGACAAACTAGATAAGATGCAGATTGGATCAGGCGAAGATGTGAATGACCTCAACTATGATTATGACAATGAACAGTGATAGAGGCAAAGGTGTCCCGTCTTTCGATGAGATGGTGGATTTCGCTTTGGTGGAAGTCGACTTTGACGATCCGACTACGAACGTGCGAGGACGTCGCGCCTTAGCAATCGCTAAACCAACTCCGAGAGGTTATTGACCACGCCGGAGCACGATCAACCTGACCACGAGGGTCTGTTTCCTGCGAGCAAACGAAGAACAAGCAAGAAACTAAGATTGCAATCTGGATATTGCGAATATAAGATGAAAGCTTTATTGATCAAGGTGGGGTTCTGTGACGCCTTTGTCTGGTCGTTGAACACAAACGAAGTACGCGAAGTTGCAGCTATGGCGAACTTTTAATCTAAACAAAACCCAAAGTCTAAACGATGCCCTAAGGGCTGTATATATGGAGGAAGAGGGGGGAATTTCGTGGCCCTTGGTGGAGGAGTCCGAAATCAACCCTATCTCTTGTTTCCCCACACATACGGACTCTAAAAAGAGCCTATACTTAAGTATTTCGAAATTACATGGGCCTGGCCCAATAATAAGGTGACGCAGCACCTAAAATAGCCTCGGGACGAAATTTATGAAGTGGCATCTTGTATATTTCGTCCAAGGCTTCATGCACCCATTATGGTGGCTTCAAAGTCCTGAAATCATCACTTGTAACTCCATTCTTGTTCCCCTTGCGCATGCCATCATCTCCATGCTTGTTCTTGCTCCAATGTTCATCCTTCTCCAAGCTAGGCCCTTCATTTGTAAGCAAAACAAATGTATCCAATTTAGGCAGCATCATATTCTCATGAACATTAGAATCATTACCAAGAAACGAAAGTACCTGGTAATTTAGTTGGCGTGCACGAGCTCTAGTAATTGGTCCAGTATGTATAGCAGCAGGGGCTGTGGGTGTAACAATTGTATTGATGTCCTCATCATCCTCCCCTTCTTGAAATGAAGTCGTCCTCGACGGAAGTTCATCTTCCTCACCCAAATAAGGCTTCAAATCTGCAATGTTAAAAGTGGGACTAACCCCAAAATCTGCAGGCAGCACAAGTTTATATGCATTATCATTTATTTTCTCTAACACCTTAAAGGGACCATCAGCACGTGGCATTAACTTTGATTTGCGCAAATCAGGAAATCTATCCTTACGCAAATGTAACCAAACAAGATCTCCAGGTGCAAACACAACATGTTTTCTACCCTTATCTCCAGCAAGTTTATATTTAGCATTCATGCGCTCAATGTTTTCCTTAGTTAACTCATGCATTTTTAAAATCAATTCAGCACGTTGTTTAGCATCAAAATTAACCTTCTCTGAAGATGGAAGAGGCAACAAATCAATAGGTGCATGAGGTAGGAAACCATACACAACTTCAAAAGGGCACATCTTAGTAGTAGAATGCAATGAACGATTATAAGCAAATTCAATATGAGGCAAGCATTCCTCCCACATTTTCTTATTATTCTTCAAAACAGCCCTAAGCATAGTAGACAACGTTCTATTGACTACTTCAGTTTATCCATCAGTTTGGGGGTGACAAGTAGTACTAAAAAGCAGTTTAGTCCCCAACTTAGCCCATAAACATCTCCAAAAGTGGCTAAGAAATTTAGTATCACGATCTGAAACAATAGTATTTGGCACACCATGCAAGCGAATAATTTCACGAAAGAACAAATCAGCAACATTAACAGCATCATCGCTTTTATGACATGGTATAAAGTGTGCCATTTTCGAGAATCTATCCACGACAACAAATATGCTATCCCTCCCCTTCTTTGTTCGAGGTAAACCTAAAACAAAGTCCATAGATATATCCTCCGAAGGAACACTAGGTACAGGCAAAGGCATATATAAACCATGAGGATTGAGTCGTGACTTAGCTTTTTGACATGTAGTGCATCGAGCAATAAAACGCTCAACATCCCGTCTCATCTTTGGCCAAAAGAAATGTGTAGCAAGTACATCCTCCGTCTTCTTCACCTTTGGCCAAAAGAAATTTGGTAACCTTGGGAAGTGCACCTTTTGCACCGACCGAGTATCTTTTCTTGGCTATGTTGTTACTCCACAGGGAATTGAAGTTGATAAAGCCAAGATTGAAGCTATTGAGAGTTGGCCGCAGCCCAAAACGGTCACACAAGTGAGGAGTTTTCTTGGCCTCGCTGGATTCTATAGGCGTTTTGTGAGAGATTTCAGCACCATTGCTGCACCTCTCAACGAGCTTACAAAGAAGGATGTGCCTTTTGTTTGGGGTACCGCACAGGAAGAAGCCTTCACGGTATTGAAAGATAAGTTGACACATGCTCCTTTACTCCAACTTCCTGATTTTAATAAGACTTTTGAGCTTGAATGTGATGCTAGTGGAATTGGATTAGGAGGTGTGTTATTACAAGATGGCAAACCTGTTGCATACTTTTCTGAAAAATTTAGTGGGCCTAGTCTGAATTATTCTACTTATGATAAAGAATTATATGCTCTTGTTCGGACTTTAGAAACATGGCAACATTATTTATGGCCCAAAGAATTTGTTATACATTCTGATCATGAATCTTTGAAACATATTAAAAGTCAAGCTAAACTGAATCGTAGACATGCTAAATGGGTTGAATTCATTGAGACTTTCCCTTATGTCATTAAACACAAGAAGGGAAAAGAAAATGTTATTGCTGATGCATTGTCTCGTCGCTATACTATGCTTTAACAACTTGACTTCAAAATATTTGGTTTGGAGACCATCAAAGATCAATATGTGCATGATGCTGATTTTAAAGATGTAATGCAGAATTGTAAAGAAGGAAGAATGTGGAACAAGTTTGTTGTTAACGATGGATTTGTGTTTCATGCTAACAAGCTATGCATTCCAGCTAGCTCCGTTCGTCTTTTGTTGTTGCAGGAGGCGCATGGAGGAGGATTAATGGGACACTTTGGCGTGAAGAAGACGGAGGACGTACTTGCTACACATTTCTTTTGGCCAAAGATGAGACGGGATGTAGAGCGTTTTATTGCTCGCTGCACTACATGTCAAAAAGCTAAGTCACGACTCAATCCTCATGGTTTATATATGCCGTTGCCTGTACCTAGTGTTCCTTGGGAGGATATATCTATGGACTTTGTTTTAGGTTTACCTCGAACAAAGAAGGGGAGGGATAGCATATTTGTTGTCGTGGACAGATTCTCGAAAATGGCACACTTTATACCATGTCATAAAAGCGATGATGCTGTTAATGTTGCTGATTTGTTCTTTCGTGAAATTATTCGCTTGCATGGTGTGCCAAATACTATTATTTCAGATCGTGATACTAAATTTCTTAGCCACTTTTGGAGATGTTTATGGGCTAAGTTGGGGACTAAACTGCTTTTTAGTACTACTTGTCACCCCCAAACTGATGGACAAACTGAAGTAGTCAATAGAACGTTGTCTACTATGCTTAGGGCTGTTTTGAAGAATAATAAGAAAATGTGGGAGGAATGCTTGCCTCATATTGAATTTGCTTATAATCGTTCATTGCATTCTACTACTAAGATGTGCCCTTTTGAAGTTGTGTATGGTTTCCTACCTCATGCACCTATTGATTTGTTGCCTCTTCCATCTTCAGAGAAGGTTAATTTTGATGCTAAACAACGTGCTGAATTGATTTTAAAAATGCATGAGTTAACTAAGGAAAACATTGAGCGCATGAATGCTAAATATAAACTTGCTGGAGATAAGGGTAGAAAACATGTTGTGTTTGCACCTGGAGATCTTGTTTGGTTACATTTGCGTAAGGATAGATTTCCTGATTTGCGCAAATCAAAGTTAATGCCACGTGCTGATGGTCCCTTTAAGGTGTTAGAGAAAATAAATGATAATGCATATAAACTTGTGCTGCCTGCAGATTTTGGGGTTAGTCCCACTTTTAACATTGCAGATTTGAAGCCTTATTTGGGTGAGGAAGATGAACTTCCGTCGAGGACGACTTCATTTCAAGAAGGGGAGGATGATGAGGACATCAATACAATTGTTACACCCACAGCCCCTGCTGCTATACATACTGGACCAATTACTAGAGCTCGTGCACGCCAACTAAATTACCAGGTACTTTCGTTTCTTGGTAATGATTCTAATGTTCATGAGAATATGATGCTGCCTAAATTGGATACATTTGTTTTGCTTACAAATGAAGGGCCTAGCTTGGAGAAGGATGAACATTGGAGCAAGAACAAGCATGGAGATGATGGCATGCGCAAGGGAAACAAGAACGGAATTACAAGTGATGATTTCAGGACTTTGAAGCCACCATAATGGGTGCATGAAGCCTTGGACGAAATATACAAGATGCCACTTCATAAATTTCGTCCCGAGGCTAATTTAGGTGCTGCGTCACCTTATTATTGGGCCAGGCCCATGTAATTTCGAAATACATAAGTATAGGCTATTTTTAGAGTCCGTATGTGTGGGGAAACAAGAGATAGGGTTGATTTCGGACCCCTCCACCAAGGGCCACGAAATTCCCCCCTCTTCCTCCATATATACAGCCCTTAGGGCATCGTTTAGACTTTGGGATTTGTTTAGTTAAAAGTTAGCCATTGCAACTTCGTGTACTTCGTTTGTGTCCAACGACCAGACCAAGACCGCTTCCGGATCCCCATCATTATCAATACCTCATATATATTTGCAATATTCAGATTGCTTTATCATATTCTTGCTCGTTCTTCGATTGCTTGCAGGAATAGACCTTCGTGGTCAGGCTGACCGTGCTTCCGGCATCGTCAGTAACCTCAGGAGATTGGTTTAGCGATTGCTAAGGCGCAACGTCGTGCACGTTTGTAGTCGGATCGTCAAAGTCGTCTCCACCAAATCGATAGTTATCATCTCATCGAAAGATCGGGACCCTCGCCTCTATCACCTTTTGGGTTAACTAATGCACCTAGTACTTTCATGAGATTAATGAACGAAGTTTTACGTGCTTTCATTGGACGATTTGTGGTAGTTTACTTTGATGACATATTGATTTATAGCAGATCTTTGGAAGAACATTTGGAACATTTACGTGCTGTTTTTATTGCTCTACGTGATGCACGTTTGTTTGGTAACCTTGGGAAGTGCACCTTTTGCACCGACCGAGTATCTTTTCTTGGCTATGTTGTTACTCCACAGGGAATTGAAGTTGATAAAGCCAAGATTGAAGCTATTGAGAGTTGGCCGCAGCCCAAAACGGTCACACAAGTGAGGAGTTTTCTTGGCCTCGCTGGATTCTATAGGCGTTTTGTGAGAGATTTCAGCACCATTGCTGCACCTCTCAATGAGCTTACAAAGAAAGATGTGCCTTTTCTTTGGGGTACCGCACAGGAAGAAGCCTTCACGGTATTGAAAGATAAGTTGACACATGCTCCTTTACTCCAACTTCCGGATTTTAATAAGACTTTTGAGCTTGAATGTGATGCTAGTGGAATTGGATTAGGAGGTGTGTTATTACAAGATGGCAAACCTGTTGCATACTTTTCTGAAAAATTGAGTGGGCCTAGTCTGAATTATTCTACTTATGATAAAGAATTATATGCTCTTGTTCGGACTTTAGAAACATGGCAACATTATTTATGGCCCAAAGAATTTGTTATACATTCTGATCATGAATCTTTGAAACATATTAAAAGTCAAGCTAAACTGAATCGTAGACATGCTAAATGGGTTGAATTCATTGAGACTTTTCCTTATGTCATTAAACACAAGAAGGGAAAAGAAAATGTTATTGCTGATGCATTGTCTCGTCGCTATACTATGCTTTCACAACTTGACTTCAAAATATTTGGTTTGGAGACCATCAAAGATCAATATGTGCATGATGCTGATTTTAAAGATGTAATGCAGAATTGTAAAGAAGGAAGAATGTGGAACAAGTTTGTTGTTAAAGATGGATTTGTGTTTCGTGCTAACAAGCTATGCATTCCAGCTAGCTCCATTCGTCTTTTGTTGTTGCAGGAGGCGCATGGAGGAGGATTAATGGGACACTTTGGCGTGAAGAAGACGGAGGACGTACTTGCTACACATTTCTTTTGGCCAAAGATGAGACGGGATGTTGAGCGTTTTATTGCTCGCTGCACTACATGTCAAAAAGCTAAGTCACGACTCAATCCTCATGGTTTATATATGCCTTTGCCTGTACCTAGTGTTCCTTGGGAGGATATATCTATGGACTTTGTTTTAGGTTTACCTCGAACAAAGAAGGGGAGGGATAGCATATTTGTTGTCGTGGATAGATTCTCGAAAATGGCACACTTTATACCATGTCATAAAAGCGATGATGTTGTTAATGTTGCTGATTTGTTCTTTCGTGAAATTATTCGCTTGCATGGTGTGCCAAATACTATTGTTTCAGATCGTGATACTAAATTTCTTAGCCACTTTTGGAGATGTTTATGGGCTAAGTTGGGGACTAAACTGCTTTTTAGTACTACTTGTCACCCCCAAACTGATGGACAAACTGAAGTAGTCAATAGAACGTTGTCTACTATGCTTAGGGCTGTTTTGAAGAATAATAAGAAAATGTGGGAGGATGCTTGCCTCATATTGAATTTGCTTATAATCGTTCATTGCATTCTACTACTAAGATGTGCCCTTTTGAAGTTGTGTATGGTTTCCTACCTCGTGCACCTATTGATTTGTTGCCTCTTCCATCTTCAGAGAAGGTTAATTTTGATGCTAAACAACGTGCTGAATTGATTTTAAAAATGCATGAGTTAACTAAGGAAAACATTGAGCGTATGAATGCTAAATATAAACTTGCTGGAGATAAGGGTAGAAAACATGTTGTGTTTGCACCTGGAGATCTTGTTTGGTTACATTTGCGTAAGGATAGATTTCCTGATTTGCGCAAATCAAAGCTAATGCCACGTGCTGATGGTCCCTTTAAGGTGTTAGAGAAAATAAATGATAATGCATATAAACTTGAGCTGCCTGCAGATTTTGGGGTTAGTCCCACTTTTAACATTGCAGATTTGAAGCCTTATTTGGGTGAGGAAGATGAACTTCCGTCGAGGACGACTTCATTTCAAGAAGGGGAGGATGATGAGGACATCAATACAATTGTTACACCCACAGTCCCTGCTGCTATACATACTGGACCAATTACTAGAGCTCGTGCACGCCAACTAAATTACCAGGTACTTTCGTTTCTTGGTAATGATTCTAATGTTCATAAGAATATGATGCTGCCTAAATTGGATACATTTGTTTTGCTTACAAATGAAGGGCCTAGCTTGGAGAAGGATGAACATTGGAGCAAGAACAAGCATGGAGATGATGGCATGCGCAAGGGGAACAAGAACGGAGTTACAAGTGATGATTTCAGGACTTTGAAGCCACCATAATGGGTGCATGAAGCCTTGGACGAAATATACAAGATGCCACTTCATAAATTTCGTCCCGAGGCTATTTTAGGTGCTGCGTCACCTTATTATTGGGCCAGGCCCATGTAATTTCGAAATACATAAGTATAGGCTATTTTTAGAGTCCGTATGTGTGAGGAAACAAGAGATAGGGTTGATTTCGGACCCCTCCACCAAGGGCCACGAAATTCCCCCCTCTTCCTCCATATATATAGCCCTTAGGGCATCGTTTAGACTTTGGGTTTTGTTTAGATTAAAAGTTCGCCATAGCTGCAACTTCGCGTACTTCGTTTGTGTTCAACGACCAGACAAAGGCGTCACAGAACCCCACCTTGATCAATAAAGCTTTCATCTTATATTCGCAATATCCAGATTGCAATCTTAGTTTCTTGCTTGTTCTTCGTTTGCTCGCAGGAAACAGACCCTCGTGGTCAGGTTGATCGTGGCAAAAAGACCTATTTAGAAGCCGATTTTGAGGTGTCAAATATTGAACCTGCTTCTGCAACTATTTAGATGCGGCTCGTCGCTATCTTCAATTTGAGTACTCACGGAGCCAAATCGGACTTCGTATGAGGAAGATACATCTGTTTTACTAAACAGTGCGCAAAACAGATTCCAATCCGAATTCAGGTACGAGATTGATTCTAGATAGATCCAATTTTTTTTCTTCTCTTTTTTTTTTCTCACGCTTTTTTTTTCTTTTTCTTCTCTCTCTTTTTCTTTTTTTTCCTTTTTTTCTCTCTTTTCTTTCTTTATATTCTTTTTCTCCCTCTTTCCAAGACAAACTAGATAAGATGCAGATTCGATCAGGCGAAGATGTGAGTGACCTCAACTATGATTATGACAATAAACAGTGCGTAGCACATGGTGGAAATTGGTGGATGGGATGGTGGACAGCGGATGGGATAATGATGCAGCGGCTGCGTGACTAATGTGAACAGAACTCGAAACTCTAAAGGAACTAGACACTAAGACCAGCAACTCGACACGGCGATGCAACCGATAATTCAATAATGCAAACAATGAAAAGAAAATTGCAAAGGCTCAGTCTGGCTAGGACAAAGGATGAATAGATCTAACTTTTGTGTGGCTTTTTCTTGGACAATACGTAAGAAAATAAATCTAATCTAGGAAAAACTGGAAATTCTCACCGAGCAACCTGAAAACTGATACCACTTGATAGAGGCGGGGGTGTCCCGATCTTTCGATGAGATGATAACTATCGATTTGGTGGAGACGACTTTGACAATTCGACTACGAACGTGCACAACGTTGCGCCTTAGCAATCGCTAAACCAATCTCCTGAGGTTACTGACGATGCTGGAAGCACGGTCAGCCTGACCACGAAGGTCTATTCCTGCAAGCAATCGAAGAACGAGCAAGAATATGATAAAGCAATCTGAATATTGCAAATATATATGAAGTATTGATAATGGTGGGGATCTGGAAGCGGTCTTGGTCTGGTCGTTGGACACAAACGAAGTACACGAAGTTGCAATGGCTAACTTTTAACTAAACAAATCCCAAGGAAAAGCTACTAGATGGATCTACTTATATAGGAGCAAGGGGTGGAGGCCAAGGAGGTGGGAGGACGTCCCAAGGCAGCCTAAAACTAAATCTAGGTCGTACAAGGCCAATGGGCCCAAGTGGAGGTGATGTAACACCTTTGGACTTGTAGTTTGACTCGGATTCTGCTGCAGCATCAGATTGTTTCGTCCACAACTCAACGCTCCGGACGAATTTGAAGGTGATTCCAATTGGGTTGGAAAGTGCACGAAATCTAGTTTCCAACAAAAAAAGAATCACCCAATTCGGAGTCCGTATGAAAAACTTGTGTGCGTTTTGAGTCAGGTGTGTCTGTGCAGTCTGAATCTGAATCCAGAACGTGAGAGACTTGGACTCTATCTTCTCTTGGGCCAAAAGTGACGTGAGAGAACTTTTTGGACAGCAAATAAACATCTCTTTCTTCCTTATCTTCATATGTGGATTGTACAAATGTCCCATACACCTGCAATTAGACAAAACACAAAAGTGTGTGAAGTATTTTTGTCCTGGATAACATAAATAGATTATTGAATAGTTTGCACTAGAAATCACCTGACAAATATGCATATATGCAATATTTTTGGTCATATCCAAGGTAGTCATGTCCTCATCAGTGCACAAGTAGGACGCATGCAGTGCAAGTTGTGTACCAGTGCAGTACGGACTCTGTCGAATGAAGTATACACATACCCAACAAAGCAGTGCACATCCCCTAAGGTTGAAAAAACGAATACATAAGAGAAAAAACACAAAAAGAAAAATGCGATTTGTATATGTAGTGCAGAAATATATGAACGTGCAGTACAGAAACGTAATCAAAGCAGTACAAGCATGATTTACTAAGAAGTACACTCCCCTACATTGGAAAAAAGATTACATAAGAGAAAAAACACGAATACAAAAATAAGAACTATGCACGTAGTATGGACTGCGTGCACATGTAGTACAGGACCCTGATCAATGCAGTGCATGGACGATTTGCTAAGCAGTGCACGCCCCTACAATGAAAAGAATACTTAAGATATATATAGTAGCACTATTCTGATCCCAGGATCAGAATAGTTATTTCGATCACGACGCCCTATATAGAGCCCGATTCGGTGTTTCCGAACAAAAAAAAACCCAGCCCACCCACACAACTCCCCCGGCGGCCCGACCCACCTGCCCACCTCCTTCCCATGACCTTCGCCCGATCCATCGCACAAGCTTCCCCCGATTCCGCTACGGCCTCCTCCCGGCGCGCCGCCCTCGCCTTCTCCGCCGCGCCGCCGCCCCCGACCACTCCCCCCACGATCCCATCCCCACCTGATCCCCACCATCCTCGCCCCCTCCACAACTGGCGCACCTTCCGCCTGGATCACAGGCTCCCCACGCCCTCCCACCCATCTGACGCACCACCGCCACAGGCCCGCCTACGCCAGAGCCCCTATGACCCCGGGCGACGCCGCCCCCGCGACCCAGTGCGTCGCCACACCCGCGATCTCGCAAGTCGCCGCTGTCCCTTCGACCTGGCGCGCTGCCGCCACCCTGCGACCACGAGCGTCGCCGCCCTCGGCAACCTCGCGAGCCATCGCCCCGGCAACCCCAAGCATCATCGCCGCGAGCTCGATCTCGCCACTGCGCCTCTAATTCCGCCGCCAGGACTCAAATCCCCATATGCCCCTCCCCTTCCTCGAAGGCCGTTCATGCCGCCATCTCTGCCGTTCAACTAGGCACCCTTCTGGAACTAGGCAAGCACCTGCCGGTCGACTACTTCCCTCCCCCTAACACCTTGATTCTTTGCCATCAACTGCCCACAACGCAGCCGGCCAGGGGCCCTTCACCCCCTTCCCCATGATTCTCCTTACTTATTATGCTTCATCGGAATAAAATGAATGTTGAACTTCTTGAGTCGTACATGTTGAATCTCTGAAAAAATCTGATAGGACACAAATTTCTTATACAGCTGACCTGGTGTACAACCTTTTCATTCTAAAATTGCTACTATTGCGCATTTCTTCTCTTGGTTGTCATGGTGTTTATGAAATGTTATTTATGTGAAAAAGTTCATGAACTAGTGGCCAGGAAGTTCACCCCTATTACCTCTCACCCATGTATACAGGAAAAGAAAAACATTCAGTAGATTATAAAAAAAGAACGTACACAAAATGATGAATTACAAAACACACACACTGCTTTCATGAAAACTAGAAGTTCATAAAAAAACATAGAGGGGGAGTTAAAAAAGGCATCAAATTTATTTTGAAATCCCAGAAGCACAAAAACAACAATAAAAAAGTGTGGTCTTTTGTTAGAACAAGATGATAATACATTTTAGTTATCTCGCCATGGTTTTCAATTAGCTTGTTTCAAGTATGACGAATGAAAAAATGTTGAAGTTCAAACTAAAACGAACAAGCATTTTCTTAAAACCAGATGATAGAGGCGAGGGTCCCGATGTTTCGATGAGATGGTGGCTATCGTTTTCTGTCAAAGTTGACTTTGATGATCCGACTACGAACGTGCGAGACGTCGCGCCTTAGCAATCGCTAAACCAACTTCCGAGGGTTATTGACCACGCCGGAGCACGATCAACCTGACCACGAGGGTCTGTTTCCTGCGAGCAAACGAAGAACAAGCAAGAAACTGAGATTGCAATCTGGATATTGCGAATATAAGATGAAAGCTTTATTGATCAAGGTGGGGTTCTGTGACATCTTGGTCTTGTCGTTGGACACAAACGAAGTACGCGAAGTTGCAGCTATGGCGAACTTTTGATCTAAACAAAACCCAAAGTCTAAACGATGCCCTAAGGGCTGTATATATGGAGGAAGAGGGGGGAATTTCGTGGCCCTTGAGGGTGGGGTCCGAAACCAACCCTAACTCTTGTTTCCCCACACATACGGACTCTAAAAATAGCCTATACTTAAGTATTTCGAAATTACATGGGCCTGGCCCATTAATAAGGTGACGCAGCACCTAGAATAACCTATGGACGAATATTATGAAGTGGCATCTTGTATATTTCGTCCAAGGCTTCATGCACTCCTTATGGCGGCTTTAAAGTCCTGAAATCATCACTTGTAACTCCGTCCTTGATCCCCTTGCGCATGCCATCAACTCCATGTGTGTTCTTGCTCCAATGTTCATCCTTCTCCAAGCTAGGCCCTTCATTTGTAAGCAAAACAAATGTATCCTGATAGAGGCGGGGGTGTCCCGATCTTTCAATGAGATGGTAACTATCGATTTGGTGGAGACGACTTTGACGATCCGACTACAAACGTGCACGACTTTGCGCCTTAGCAATCGCTAAACCAATCTCCATAGGTTATTGACCACGCCGGTGCACGATCAACCTGACCACGAAGGTCTATTCCTGCAAGCAATCGAAGAACGAGCAAGAATATGATAAAAGCAATCTGAATATTGCAAATATGTAAGAAGTATTGATAAAGGTGGGGATCCGAAAGCGGTCTTGGTCTGGTCGTTGGACACAAACAAAGTACACGAAGTTGCGTTGGCTAACTTTTAACTAAACAAATCCCCAGGAAAAGCTACTAGATGGATCTACTTATATAGGAGCAAGGGGTGGCGGCCAAGGAGGTGGGAGGACGTCCCAAGGCAGCCTAAAACTAAATCTAGGTCGTACAAGGCCAATGGGCCCAAGTGGAGGTGATGTAACACCTTTGGACTTGTAGTTTGACTCGGATTCTGCTGCAGCATCAGATTGTTTCGTCCACAACTCAACGCTCCGGACGAATTTGAAGGTGATTCCAATTGGGTTGGAAAGTGCACGAAATCTAGTTTCCAACAAAAAAAGAATCACCCAATTCGGAGTCCGTATGAAAAACTTGTGTGCGTTTTGAGTCAGGTATGTCTGTGCAGTCCGAATCTGAATCCAGAACGTGAGAGACTTGGACTCTATCTTCTCTTGGGCCAAAAGTGACGTGAGAGAACTTTTTGGACATCAAATAAACATCTCTTTCTTCCTTATCTTCATATGTGGATTGTACAAATGTTCCATACACCTGCAATTAGACAAAACACAAAAGTGTGTGAAGTATTTTTGTTCTGGATAACATAAATAGATTATTGAATAGTTTGCACTAGAAATCACCTGACAAATATGCATATATGCAATATTTTTGGTCATATCCAAGGTAGTCATGTCCTCATCATCCTCCCCTTCTTGAAAATAAAGCCATCCTCGGCGTTGCTTAATCTGAAATGTGGCTAACAAAAGAGACAAGGTGTACATGTTGTATATGTATATGTCATCCATTTTTACTTCCCTTGATTTTTGCATATATGACACATGAATAGATGAGTAACTTGCATAGTTCATAAAATCTAAAGCCAAAAAATTAGCACAAGAAGTAGAAGGCATGAAAATATTGCAACTCAGTTTGCACATATAAGTGAAGCTCTTATTCATTTCAAAAGATTGACAATGTGATGAGGACATGACTACCTTGGATATGACCAAAAATATTGCATATATGCATATTTGTCAGGTGATTTCTAGTGCAAACTATTCAATAATCTATTTATGTTATCCAGAACAAAAATACTTCACACACTTTTGTGTTTTGTCTAATTGCAGGTGTATGGGACATTTGTACAATCCACATATGCAGATAAGGAAGAAAGAGATGTTTATTTGCTGTCCAAAAAGTTCTGTCACGTCACTTTTGGCCCAAGAGAAGATAGAGTCCAAGTCTCTCACATTCTGGATTCAGATTCGGACTGCACAGACACACCTGACTCAAAACGCACACAAGTTTTTCATACGGACTCCGAATTGGGTGATTCTTTTTTTGTTGGAAACTAGATTTCATGCACTTTCCAACCCAATTGGAATCACCTTCAAATTCGTCCGGGGCGTTGAGTCGTGGACGAAACAATCTGATGCTGCAGCAGAATCCGAGTCAAACTACAAGTCCAAAGGTGTTACATCACCTCCACTTGGGCCCATTGGCCTTGTACGACCTAGATTTAGTTTTAGGCTGCCTTGGGACGTCCTCCCACCTCCTTGGCCGCCACCCCTTGCTCCTATATAAGTAGATCCATCTAGTAGCTTTTCCTTGGGATTTGTTTAGTTAAAAGTTAGCCATTGCAACTTCGTGTGCTTCGTTTGTGTCCAACGACCAGACCAAGACCACTTTTCGGATCCCCACCATTATCAATACCTCATACATATTCGCGATATTCAGATTGCTTTTCTCATATTCTTGCTTGTTCTTCGATTGCTTGCAGGAATAGACCTTCGTGGTCAGGTTGATCGTGCTCCGGCGTGTTCAATAACCTCTCGGAGTTGGTTTAGCGATTGCTAAGGCACAACGTCGTTGCACGTTTGTAGTCAGATCGTCAAAGTCGTCTCCACCAAATCGATAGTTATCATCTCATCGAAAGATCGGGACACCCCGCCTCTACCAAGTGGTATCAGTTTTCAGGTTGCTCGGTGAGAATTTCCAGTTTTCCTAGATTAGATTTATTTTCTTACCTATTGTCCAAGAAAAATCCACAAAAAAGAGTTAGATCTATTCATCCTTTGTCCAAGCCAATCTGAGCCTTTGCAATTTTCTTTTTATTGCTTGCATAGTTGAATTATCGGTTGCATCGTCGTGTCGAGTTGCTGGTCTTAGTGTCTAGGTCGTTTAGAGTTTCGAGTTCTGTTCACATTAGTCACGTCGCCGCTGCATCGTTATCCCTTCCGCTGTCCACCACCCATCCATCAATTTCCTCCACGTGCTACCCACCGTTCATTGTCATAATCATAGTTGAGATCGTTCCCATCTTCGCTTGATCCAATCTACATCTTATCTAGTTTGTTTTGGAAAGAGGGAGAGAGAAAAAAAAGATAGAGAAAAAAAACAAGAGAAAAAAAAAGTAAAAAAAAAGTCAGAGAAAAAAAAAGGAAAAGAAAAAAAGTGTGAGAAAAAAAGAGAGGAGAAAAAAAAACAAAATTCGGATCTATCTAGACTCAATCTCGTAGTTGAATTCGGATTGGAATCTGTTTTGTGCACTGTTCAGTAAAACAGGCATAACTTCCTCATATGAAGTCTGTTTTGGCTCCGCGAGTACTCAAATGAAAGCTAGCGACGAGCCGCATCTAAATAGTTGCAGAAGCTAGTTCAGTATTTGGCACCTCAACATCAGCTTCTAAATAGGTCAACTGCTATTGTGATCTTCACTTATATCTTGCTGTCCAGAGCTACTTCATTTCCTTTATTGATGCTAGTTGTGCTACGACGTGACCTCATTAGTGTTCTAGGCTCGCGTCTCTAGTTTGGTCTAGCCTAGGACCAGCACAGTACCGTCGTTGAGCGTTTATTCAACATTGCATCTTTGAATTGATTATTGCTAATCTTTTGCTACCATATATAGCCAACCCAGCTCCACATATTTCTACACCGTGTATACGTACGCTCCCCTGGCAATCGCTTTACTCAATATTCGGAGTTACTTGACACCGCTGGTTGCCGATCACCGCCTGCTGCATGGTAAGAACTTGTAAGACATTGATATTTGCTTTACTGTGAGCGTTTTACCACCACATCCTAGTAGTTATAGGAACATTATTTTTGGGTTTTGTTTCTTGTTCTACTAATCATGACAGGATCCAGAGTCAATTCATGGGCTTTGTCGATCGCGGGAGACGTGCCACCACCTTTGCAAATACCACAACCGTCACGAGAGGTGCATAAACATCCAAATGCACATGATCAGGTTAATGTATCTATACCACCATTTAATGGCCGTTTTAAAACTGCTTTATATATTGAATGTTCGACATAAAAAATATATTTGCTTCCCATAATTTCGATGAACATAAAAAGGTTAAGGTTGCGGTTGGTTCTTTCACTGGTTATGCTTTGGTTTGGTGGAGTGAATATTGTCGGTTACACCCTGATTATATACCTACTACTTGGGATGATTTGAAACTTGCCATGCGACATACTTTCGTCCCTGCTTATTATACTCGTGACATGATTAAGAAGTTGCAACACTTAAAACAAGGTAGTGAAACTATAACAAAATATTATGATGATTTACAAACAACCTTGTTGCATTCCTCTTTAGAAGAAAGTGAAGATGATTTTATGGATAGATTTTGGGGAGGATTAAACCGTGATATTCAAGAGAAACTAATTCATGAAGAGTGTTATCCTATGGACCATTTGTTTCATCTTGCTTGCAAAGCTGAACAGGAAATAAAACGACGTGTTGGCCACGAGGAGAACAAGCGCACGGTGCACATTCCAAGAGTTGATATGATTGTTCCTTCAACTACTAGGCATACTAGGACAACCACATCCGTTGTTGTCAGGACTACATCACCTCCACCATGTGACACATCGCCCCCGAGAGTGGCTACATCATCTGAGTTGATCATAAGAGGTAATGACAAAGGTACTGATCTTCCATCTCTACATGAGAATGATGAATGCGTTGTCAATTTGAATGCACCATCTGATGAGCTACCCACTACTTTGATCACACCACCTATTTTAGAGGACTACGTTGATAATTTGACTTTGCCATGTGATCAAACAACTGAAATACCAACAATTTTGAGTGCACCCATTGAATTAACTATTGATGCAAAAGAACCAATGTTTAATCATTTTGATATGACCTCTAATCTTGGTGATGATTCTGTGTTGAATGACTTATTGCATGTTTGCTTATTTAAGCATGTTGTAGCATGTAAATTTGATGCAAGTAATGTTTATTCACCAATGTTGGGATGGTTTAATGATGAACATTGTCAATCTTTTGAAATGAATAAGAGCTTCACTTATATGTGCAAACTGAGTTGCAATATTTTCATGCCTTCTACTTCTTGTGCTAATTTCTTGGCTTTAGATTTTATGAACTATGCAAGTTACTCATCTATTCATGTGTCATATATGCAAAAATCAAGGGAAGTAAAAATGGATGACATATACATATACAACATGTACACCTTGTCTCTTTTGTTAGCCACATTTCAGATTAAGCAACGCCGAGGACGGCTTTATTTTCAAGAAGGGGAGGATGATGAGGACATGACTACCTTGGATATGACCAAAAATATTGCATATATGCATATTTGTCAGGTGATTTCTAGTGCAAACTATTCAATAATCTATTTATGTTATCCAGAACAAAAATACTTCACACACTTTTGTGTTTTGTCTAATTGCAGGTGTTTGGGACATTTGTACAATCCACATATGAAGATAAGGAAGAAAGAGATGTTTATTTGCTGTCCAAAAAGTTCTCTCACGTCACTTTTGGCCCAAGAGAAGATAGAGTCCAAGTCTCTCATGTTCTGGATTCAGATTCGGACTGCACAGACACACCTGACTCAAAACGCACACAAGTTTTTCATACGGACTCCGAATTGGGTGATTCTTTTTTTTTTGGAAACTAGATTTCGTGCACTTTCCAACCCAATTGGAATCACCTTCAAATTCGTCCGGGGCGTTGAGTCGTGGACGAAACAATCTGATGCTGCAGCAGAATCCGAGTCAAACTACAAGTCCAAAGGTGTTACATCACCTCCACTTGGGCCCATTGGCCTTGTACGACCTAGATTTAGTTTTAGGCTGCCTTGGGACGTCCTCCCACCTCCTTGGCCGCCACCCCTTGCTCCTATATAAGTAGATCCATCTAGTAGCTTTTCCTTGGGATTTGTTTAGTTAAAAGTTAGCCATTGCAACTTCGTGTGCTTCGTTTGTGTCCAACGACCAGACCAAGACCACTTTTCGGATCCCCACCATTATCAATACCTCATACATATTCGCGATATTCAGATTGCTTTTATCATATTCTTGCTTGTTCTTCGATTGCTTGCAGGAATAGACCTTCGTGGTCAGGTTGATCGTGCTCCGGCGTGGTCAATAACCTCTCGGAGTTGGTTTAGCGATTGATAAGGCACAACGTCGTTGCACGTTTGTAGTCGGATCGTCAAAGTCGTTGCACGTGTGCTTCAATATGTCATCAAAGTAAACTACCACAAATCGTCCAATGAAAGCACGTAAAACTTCGTTCATTAACCTCATGAAAGTAATAGGTGCATTAGTTAACACAAAAGGCATGACTAACCACTCATATAATCCAAACTTAGTTTTAAATGCTGTTTTCCATTCATCTCCCAATTTCATACGAATTTGATGGTATCCACTATGCAAATCAACTTTGGAGAATATTGTAGAGCCACTCAATTCATCAAGCATATCATCTAGCCTAGGAATAGGATGACGGTAACGAATAGTAATATTATTTATGCCTCTACAATCAACGCACATACGCGACGTACCATCCTTTTTCGGCACTAAAATGATAGGAACATCACAAGGACTAAGGGATTCGCGTATATAACCTTTGTCGAGCAGTTCTTGTACTTGACGCATAATCTCCTTCGTCTCCTCTGGATTGGTACGGTATGCCGCACGGTTGGGTAGCGAAGCACCGGGAATTAAATCAATTTGATGCTCAATCCCTCGAATAGGTGGTAATCCCGGTGGCACGTCTTGTGGAAAGACGTCAGCGAACTCCTGCAAAATGTTAGTGACAGCAGGGGGCAAAGAGGAAGGCACGTCCTCGAATGAAAATAATGCCTCTTTACACACAAAGGCATAGCAAACAGATTTGCTGAAATCTAGCTCATCAATATCAGATTTGGTGGCAAGTAAACATGCACTTTTCAATTTAATTTCAGAAACAACAGTAGATGGTTTATTATTAGACTTCATTTGGTGCTCAAATTCTTTTGCCACAATCTGATTTTCACTCTTATTTGTCTCCTGTTTTGCTTTATTAGCTCTATTAATATCATCTTTCAAAATGGAATCAGGAGTCATAGGAAGCAAAGTAATATTTTTATCATTATGAACAAGAGTATACTGATTGTTTCTACCATGGTGTACAGAATTTTTATCAAATTGCCATGGTCTACCAAGTAATAAGGAACATGCTTGCATAGGTACCACATCACAATCAACATAATCAGCATATGTAGAGATACTAAAATGCACACGAACAGTACGTGTTACCTTAACCTTGCCGCTGTTGTTGAACCATTGGATGTAGTAAGGATGTGGATGTGGTCTTGTGGTGAGAGATAGCTTCTCCACCATCTCCATGCTAGCCAAGTTATTGCAGCTCCCTCCATCTATGATCACGCGAACAGAACGTTCCTTCAGAACTCCCTTTGTATGGAACAAATTATGCCTCTGATTTTGCTCAGCTTGTGTAACCTGCACACTCAAAACACGTTGAGCAACTAAACATTCATACCTGTCAGCATCTTCAGGAGCCATGTATTGCGTCTCATGATCAGAATCGTCTCCACCGTGTTCGTCACGTGTAATAAGAGCCAAAGTCTCCTCATCATAGTCACTAGCAGACTCAGACCCACCATCCTCAGTAACAATCATCACATGCTTAGATGGGCATTCTCTCGCATAATGACCTCCACCCTTGCAACGTCGACAAATAATATCATGTGTTTGCCCTATTGATGCCATGGATGAAGAAGAGCTCTTTGCAGGCCCAGAAGGTGTGCTCTTGGCAGATAGTGGTGATTGTGCCTGCTTTATTGTATCACGGTTGGAGGTGGCAGCCGACGGAGGCGCCGGTGTAGCAGAACGTGTGGAAGTAGATGATGCACGTGGTGTCCATGATGAAGGTCGACCTGCAGAAAAGTTAGTCCGCACCAATGCCTGTTGATCCTGCACTTCACGTTCAGCTTTACAAGCAAGATGGAATAAACGAGTGATATTAGTATACTCCTTATACTCTAGAATCGTCTGAATATCTCTATTTAATCCACCCATAAAACGTGCAAGCATAGCTTCATTCTCCTCAACAATACCACATCTAATCATGCCAGTTTGTAATTCCTAATAATATTCTTCTACAGAATTTTTTCCCTGTCTTAAGCGCTGCAATTTTTGAAGTAATTCACGTTGATAATATGGTGGAACCCAACGAGTACGCATAGCAGTTTTCAAAGCAGCCCAAGTAGCCGGAATAGGAAATAATCTACAATGCTCAGACCACCAAACACATGCAAAACTAGTGAATGCACAAACAGCAGCAGGAACACGTCTCTCCTCGGGATATTGTAAACAAGTAAATCGTTGTTCAGTTTCTAACTCCCAAGTAAGATATATATCAGGAACATATCTACCCTCAAATGGTGGAATATTCAATTTTAGTTTAGGGAGATGGTCATGATCTCGTACCTGAGGGTGAGCCCTACCATTGCCATTATTTGCATGTGGATGACCTGGTGGTTGTTGTGCTGGTGGTGGCACGTAGTTCTGATTTTGATCAACCTCATCCTCATAATCTCTGACATAATCATCCTCCTCCACATCAGCAGTAGGAGCCACAGAAATATCAATAGCAGCACCAGCAGTTTGGCCCGACTGAAGAGGGACACGGCTCGCTCGGCGGAGGGCTGTTTCCCGACGTGGAGGTAGTCGGTGTTGTTGCTGTTGTTGCAGAGGTGCGGCAGGAGCAGCCGGTGGTGGTGGTGGAAAACGCGAAAGCAATTCAGCAAACTTGTTATCGAGCTTTGTTTCAAACGTCTTCTCCATGCCATCTATCTTCTCCATGGCCTCTTCAAATCTGTTTATCACATCTTGCACCTGTACACTCATCATTTGCTGAAACGTATCATGAAGCTCCTTATTCGTCAAGTTCTCCCAGTCAGTCTCGTCGGATTGTGATCCTGGCATGGTTAGCAGCAATAGAAACACACAAGAATATGATCCTACAGACTACTAACAAGTGGTGGTGGTGGCGGGTGTCACAAATCCGTCAAGCAAATCTCAAATTCTTACCAGTTCTTACCCAGCAGCAGGCGGTGATCGGCAACCGTTATAGTCAAAACTCTCAAAAGCTTGGATAGAGCGATTGCCAGGGAGAGTCAAACGCACGATGTAGATGTATGTGGAGCTGGGAAGGCTTATAGTATGGTAGAAAAAAGGGTCAGCAATAATCAATTCAGAGATGCAAAGTTGAATAAACGCTCAACAACGGTACTGTGCTAGTCCTACGCGAGCCTAGAACACTAACAAAATCATGGCGCTGCACGTAAATAAGGGAAAATCACACTCTGGAACTATTTTTTTTCGCTCTTTTTTTTGCGCTCCTTTTTTTTTGCGCCTCTTTTTTTTTGCGAAAAATCACTATAATGGCGAGTGTCTCAAAACTCTTCCCTCGTCAAACTGATAGGATGGGCACAAAATTTTTTTTTCACTTTTTTTTTCGGAAATCAGGGCAGCGACGACGAAAAAGTGCGACAAAAAATCACTATGATGGAACGTGGCTCAAAAGACTCAGAAAAGCCTAAAAATAGGATAGGGAAAAAAATTTTGCCCGTGAAAATTTTGGCCTAAAAACTGCCCGGGGGTCTCCAGACTCCTTTTTTTTACGAGACCTACGCAGGCAAGGAAACACGAATCGGAATTTAGATTAATCTCAAGAACAAACCTAATATAAGAAGAACTCGGATTGGTGGTGGATATATGGTTGTGGTATATGGCAGCGGTGGTGGTATATGGTAGCGGTGGTGGTATATGGATACAGATTGGTGGTGGTATATGGATACGGATTGGTGGTGGTATATGGATATGGATTCAGAGCGGTGGCGGATAAGGAAAAGTGGTAGATGGGCGATGATGATGGTGCGGCGGCGGCGTGACAACTTATGACCAGAACTCGAAACTCTAAAAGACTAGACTCTAAGACCAGCAACTTGACACGACGATGCAACCGCAAATTCAACAAAGCAAAAACCCTAAAAAGATTATGCAAAGGCTCAGATTGGTTCGGATATGATGAACTAACCCTAAATTTTTTTTGTGGCTTTTTCGTGGACTGTAGGTATGAAGAACAGACTCGATCCAATCTACGAAAAACTGTAAAATCTCACCGAGCAACCTGGAAATCTGATACCACTTGATAGAGGCGAGGGTCCCGATGTTTCGATGAGATGGTGGCTATCATTTTCTGTCAAAGTCGACTTTGACGATCCGACTACGAACGTGCGAGACGTCGCGCCTTAGCAATCGCTAAACCAACTTCCGAGGGTTATTGACCACGCCGGAGCACGATCAACCTGACCACGAGGGTCTGTTTCCTGCGAGCAAACGAAGAACAAGCAAGAAACTGAGATTGCAATCTGGATATTGCGAATATAAGATGAAAGCTTTATTGATCAAGGTGGGGTTCTGTGACGCCTTTGTCTGGTCGTTGAACACAAACGAAGTACGCGAAGTTGCAGCTATGGCGAACTTTTAATCTAAACAAAACCCAAAGTCTAAACGATGCCCTAAGGGCTGTATATATGGAGGAAGAGGGGGGAATTTCGTGGCCCTTGGTGGAGGAGTCCGAAATCAACCCTATCTCTTGTTTCCCCACACATACGGACTCTAAAAATAGCCTATACTTATGTATTTCGAAATTACATGAGCCTGGCCCATTAATAAGGTGACGCAGCACCTAGAATAGCCTATGGACGAATATTATGAAGTGGCATCTTGTATATTTCGTCCAGGGCTTCATGCACTCCTTATGGCGGCTTTAAAGTCCTAAAATCATCACTTGTAACTCCGTTCTTGATCCCCTTGCGCATGCCATCAACTCCATGTGTGTTCTTGCTCCAATGTTCATCCTTCTCCAAGCTAGACCCTTCATTTGTAAGCAAAACAAATGTATCCAATTTAGGCAGCATCATAATCTCATGAACATTAGAATCATTACCAAGAAACGAAAGTGCCTGGTAATTTAATTGGCGTGCGCGAGCTCTAGTAATTGGTCCAGTATATGTAACAGTAGGGGCTGTGGGTGTAACAATGGTATTGATGTCCTCATCACCAGAGTTTGTACAAATTATTTTTCCCATGGATTTTTTAGTTTTTTTAAATAACTAAAAAGTTAAAATAAAAAAAAAAAGTTCAAAGTTTTCATCGTGACAAAAGATTAATCCGAGAAGTTTAAAAACAAAAAAAGGCGCAGTTCAAAAAGTTTATTAAATATGGGGTTTTCCCATTCCAAAGAAAACCAAGAAGTTCTAATTTAAATAACATAGTAGTTTGATGTTTATTACAATACAAAACAACCAAAATTAAAAACAAAGGATTTCAAAAAATCATTTAAAAAATGGTTGTCCCCATTTAAAAAAAATAGAAGTTCAAATTTAATTAACGGAGCGGTCCGATGTTTATTACAAAACTATGATTTTCCCCGTCACTAAAGAAAAAACCAAGAGGTTCAAAAATAAAGAAGGAGTAGTTCAAAAAGTTTATTAAAAAAATGGTGTTTCCACTTTTTACTAAAGTTGGTGATGAGGACATCAATACAATTGTTACACCCACAGCCCCTGCTGCTATACATACTGGACCAATTACTAGAGCTCGTGCACGCCAACTAAATTACCAGGTACTTTCGTTTCTTGGTAATGATTCTAATGTTCATGAGAATATGATGCTGCCTAAATTGGATACATTTGTTTTGCTTACAAATGAAGGGCCTAGCTTGGAGAAGGATGAACATTGGAGCAAGAACAAGCATGGAGATGATGGCATGCGCAAGGGGAACAAGAACGGAGTTACAAGTGATGATTTCAGGACTTTGAAGCCACCATAATGGGTGCATGAAGCCTTGGACGAAATATACAAGATGCCACTTCCTAAATTTCGTCCCGAGGCTATTTTAGGTGCTGCGTCACCTTATTATTGGGCCAGGCCCATGTAATTTCGAAATACATAAGTATAGGCTATTTTTAGAGTCCGTATGTGTGGGGAAACAAGAGATAGGGTTGATTTCGGACCCCTCCACCAAGGGCCACAAAATTCCCCCCTCTTCCTCCATATATACAGCCCTTAGGGCATCGTTTAGACTTTGGGTTTTGTTTAGATTAAAAGTTCGCCATAGCTGCAACTTCGCGTACTTCGTTTGTGTTCAACGACCAGACAAAGGCGTCACAGAACCCCACCTTGATCAATAAAGCTTCCATCTTATATTCGCAATATCCAGATTGCAATCTTAGTTTCTTGCTTGTTCTTCGTTTGCTCGCAGGAAACAGACCCTCGTGGTCAGGTTGATCGTGCTCCGGCGTGGTCAATAACCTCTCGGAGTTGGTTTAGCGATTGCTAAGGCGCGACGTCCTCGCACGTTCGTAGTCGGATCGTCAAAGTCGACTTCCACCAAAGCGATATCCATCATCTCATCGAAAGACGGGACACCTTTGCCTCTATCACACAACTTCCTTGGTATGGAACAAATTGTGCCTCTGATTTTGCTCAGCTTGTGTGACCTGCACACTCAAAACACGTTGAGCAACTAAACATTCATACCTGTCAGCGTCTTCAGGAGCCATGTATTGCGTCTCATGATCAGAATCATCTCCACCATGTTCTTCACATGTAATAAGAGCCAAAGTCTCCTCATCATAGTCACTAGCGGACTCATATCCACCGTCCGCGGTAGCAATCATCACACGCGGAGATTTGCATTCTCTCGCATAATGACCTCCTCCCTTACAACGATGACAAATAATATCACTTGTGTGCCCTGTTGATGCCATGGAAGAAGAAGAACGCTGTGCAGGCCCCACAGGTGCGCTCTTGGCAGATAATGGTGGTTGTGCCTGTTTTCTTGTATCACGGCTGGAGGTGGCACCGGATGGAGGTACTGGTGCAGTTGAAGTAGAAGATGCACGTGGTGTCCATGATGAAGGTCGGCCTGCAGAAAAGTTAGCTCGCCCCAATGCTTGTCGATCCTGCACTTCACGTTCAGCTTTACAAGCAAGATGGAATAAACGAGTGATATTAGTATACTCCTTATAGTCTAGAATGGTCTGAATCTCTCTATTTAATCCACCCAGAAAACGTGCAAGCATAGCTTCATTCTCCTCAACAATACCACATCTAATCATGCCAGTTTGTAATTCCTGATAATATTCTTCTACAGAATTTTTCCCTTGTCTTAAACGCTGCAATTTTTGAAGCAATTCACGTTGATAATATGGTGGAACCCAACGCGTACGCATAGCAGTTTTCAAAGCAGCCCAAGTAGTTGGAATAGGATATAATCTACAATGTTCAGACCACCATACACATGCAAAACTAGTGAAAGCACAAACAGCAGCAGCAACTCGTCTCTCCTCAGGATATTGTAAACATGTAAATAGTTGTTCAGTTTCTAACTCCCAAGTAAGATATATATCAGGAACATATCTACCCTCAAATGGTGGAATATTCAATTTCAGTTTAGGAATATGGACATCATCTCGTACCTGAGGTGGTGGTGCAGGCCTACCATTACGAATATATACCTGAGGTCGACCTGCTGGTGGTGGTACAGGTGGCTGCACGTAGTGTTGATTTTGATCAACCTCATCCTCATAATCTCCCACATAATCATCCTCCTCCGCATCAGCAGCAGGAGCCACAGAAGTATCAACAGCAGCACCAACAGTTTGGCCAAACGCAAGAGGAACACGGCTTGCTCGGCGGAGGTCTGCTTCGCGACGTGGAGGTAGTCGTTGTTGTTGTTGTTGGAGAGGTGCGTTAGGTGCAGCGGGTGGTGGTGGTGGAAGGCGCGCGAGCAATTCATTAAACTTGTTATCGAGCTTTGTTTCGAACGTCTTCTCAAGGCCAGTGATCTTCTCCATGGCCTCTTCAAAATTGTTCAGCACATCTTGCACCTGTTCAGTCATCATTTGCTGAAACTTATCATGAAGCTCCTTGTTCGATAAATTCTCCCAGTCAATCTCGTCGGCTTGTGATCCTGGCATGGTTAGCAGCAATAGAAACACACAAGAATATGATCCTACAGACTACGAACAAGTGGTGGTGGTGGGTGTCACAAATCCGTCAAGCAAATCTCAAATTCTTACCAGTTCTTACCCAGCAGCAGGCGGTGATCGGCAACCGTTGTAGTCAAAAACTCTCAAAGCTTGGATATAGCGATTACCAGGGAGAGTCAAATGCACGACGTAGATGTATGTGGAGCTGGGAAGGCTTATAGTATGGTAGCAAAAAGGGTCAGCAATAATCAATTCAGAGATGCAAAGTTGAATAAACGCTCAACGACGGTACTGTGCTGGTCCTAGGCTAGACTGTGCTAGAGACGCGAGCCTAGAACACCAACAAAATCACGGCGCGGCACGTAAACAAGGGAAAAGCACACTCTGATTTTTTTTTCGCTCTTTTTTTTGTGCGCTCTTTTTTTTTTGCGCTGCTTTTTTTTTGCGAAAAATCACTATAATGGCGAGTGTCTCAAAACTCTTCCTAGCTCAAACTGACAGGATGGGCATGAAATTTTTTCGACCAAATTTTTTTTTTTTCGACTGCCCGGACCCAAAAACTGGAAACGGGTCAAAAAAAACTTCCTATAATGGCACCTGTCTCAAAACACTCAGAAACACCTAAAAATAGGATAGCCAGAAATTTTTTCGAAAAATGCGTTTTCGAAAAATTTTGGGCCTAAACGGAGCGTGGCTACCCGACTCTTTTTTTTTTCCGAAACCTACTCCGGCAAGGAAACACGAATCGGAAACTAGATGGATCTCGAAAACAACCCTAATAAGCAAGGAACTCGGATTGGTGATGGATATATGGTGGTGGTATATGGCAGCGGTGGTAGTATATGGATATGGATCGGTGGTGGTATATGGACACGGATTGGTGGTGGTATATGGATACGGATTCGGAGCGGTGGTGGTAGATGGCAGGGGCGATGATGATGGTGCGGCGACGGCGTGACAACTTGTGAACAGAACTCGAAACTCTAAAAGACTAGACGCTAAGACCAGCAACTGAACACGACGATGCAACCGCAAATTCAACAAAGCAAATACAGAAAAGATTATGCAAGGCTCAGATTGGTTCGGATGGGATGAACTAACCCTAATATTTTTTTTGGCTTTTTCGTGGACTATAGGTATGAAGAACAGACTCGATCTAAACTACGAAAAACTGTAAAATCTCACCGAGCAACCTGGAAATCTGATACCACTTGATAGAGGCAAAGGTGTCCCGTCTTTCGATGAGATGATGGATTTCGCTTTGGTGGAAGTCGACTTTGACGATCCGACTACGAACGTGCGAGGACGTCGCGCCTTAGCAATCGCTAAACCAACTCCGAGAGGTTATTGACCACGCCGGAGCACGATCAACCTGACCACGAGGGTCTGTTTCCTGCGAGCAAACGAAGAACAAGCAAGAAACTGAGATTGCAATCTGGATATTGCGAATATAAGATGAAAGCTTTATTGATCAAGGTGGGGTTCTGTGACGCCTTTGTCTGGTCGTTGAACACAAACAAAGTACGCGAAGTTGCAGCTATGGCGAACTTTTAATCTAAACAAAACCCAAAGTCTAAACGATGCCCTAAGGGCTGTATATATGGAGGAAGAGGGGGGAATTTCGTGGCCCTTGGTGGAGGGGTCCGAAATCAACCCTATCTCTTGTTTCCCCACACATACAGACTCTAAAAATAGCCTATACTTATGTATTTCGAAATTACATGGGCCTGGCCCAATAATAAGGTGACGCAGCACCTAAAATAGCCTCGGGACGAAATTTATGAAGTGGCATCTTGTATATTTCGTCCAAGGCTTCATGCACCCATTATGGTGGCTTCAAAGTCCTGAAATCATCACTTGTAACTCCGTTCTTGTTCCCCTTGCGCATGCCATCATCTCCATGCTTGTTCTTGCTCCAATGTTCATCCTTCTCCAAGCTAGGCCCTTCATTTGTAAGCAAAACAAATGTATCCAATTTAGGCAGCATCATATTCTCATGAACATTAGAATCATTACCAAGAAACGAAAGTACCTGGTAATTTAGTTGGCGTGCACGAGCTCTAGTAATTGGTCCAGTATGTATAGCAGTAGGGGCTGTGGGTGTAACAATTGTATTGATGTCCTCATCACTAGGACCAGCACAGTACCGTCGTTGAGCGTTTATTCAACTTTGCATCTCTGAATTGATTATTGCTGACCCTTTTTGCTACCATATTATAAGCCTTCCCAGCTCCACATACATCTACGTCGTGCGTTTGACTCTCCCTGGTAATCGCTCTATCCAAGCTTTGAGAGTTTTTGACTACAACGGTTGCCGATCACCGCCTGCTGCTGGGTAAGAACTGGTAAGAATTTGAGATTTGCTTGACGGATTTGTGACACCCACCACCACCACTTGTTCGTAGTCTGTAGGATCATATTCTTGTGTGTTTCTATTGCTGCTAACCATGCCAGGATCACAAGCCGACGAGATTGACTGGGAGAATTTATCGAACAAGGAGCTTCATGATAAGTTTCAGCAAATGATGACTGAACAGGTGCAAGATGTGCTGAACAATTTTGAAGAGGCCATGGAGAAGATCACTGGCCTTGAGAAGACGTTCGAAACAAAGCTCGATAACAAGTTTAATGAATTGCTCGCGCGCCTTCCACCACCACCACCCGCTGCACCTAACGCACCTCTCCAACAACAACAACAACGACTACCTCCACGTCGCGAAGCAGACCTCCGCCGAGCAAGCCGTGTTCCTCTTGCGTTTGGCCAAACTGTTGGTGCTGCTGTTGATACTTCTGTGGCTCCTGCTGCTGATGCGGAGGAGGATGATTATGTGGGAGATTATGAGGATGAGGTTGATCAAAATCAACACTACGTGCAGCCACCTGTACCACCACCAGCAGGTCGACCTCAGGTATATATTCGTAATGGTAGGCCTGCACCACCACCTCAGGTACGAGATGATGTCCATATTCCTAAACTGAAATTGAATATTCCACCATTTGAGGGTAGATATGTTCCTGATATATATCTTACTTGGGAGTTAGAAACTGAACAACGAGTTACATGTTTACAATATCCTGAGGAGAGACGAGTTGCTGCTGCTGTTTGTGCTTTCACTAGTTTTGCATGTGTATGGTGGTCTGAACATTGTAGATTGTATCCTATTCCTAGGCTAGATGATATGCTTGATGAATTGAGTGGCTCTACAATATTCTCCAAAGTTGATTTGCGTAGTGGATACCATCAAATTCGTATGAAATTGGGAGATGAATGGAAAACAGCATTTAAAACTAAGTTTGGATTATATGAGTGGTTAGTCATGCCTTTTGGGTTAACTAATGCGCCTAGTACTTTCATGAGACTAATGAACGAAGTTTTACGTGCTTTCATTGGACGATTTGTGGTAGTCTATTTTGATGATATACTGATTTATAGCAGATCTTTGGAAGAACATTTGGAACATTTACGTGCTGTTTTTATTGCTCTACGTGATGCACGTTTGTTTGGTAACCTTGGGAAGTGCACCTTTTGCACCGACCGAGTATCTTTTCTTGGCTATGTTGTTACTCCACAGGGAATTGAAGTTGACAAAGCCAAGATTGAAGCTATTGAGAGTTGGCCGCAGCCCAAAACGGTCACACAAGTGAGGAGTTTTCTTGGCCTCGCTGGATTCTATAGGCGTTTTGTGAGAGATTTCAGCACCATTACTGCACCTCTCAACGAGCTTACAAAGAAGGATGTGCCTTTTGTTTGGGGTACCGCACAGGAAGAAGCCTTCACGGTATTGAAAGATAAGTTGACACATGCTCCTTTACTCCAACTTCCTGATTTTAATAAGACTTTTGAGCTTGAATGTGATGCTAGTGGAATTGGATTAGGAGGTGTGTTATTACAAGATGGCAAACCTGTTGCATACTTTTCTGAAAAATTGAGTGGGCCTAGTCTGAATTATTCTACTTATGATAAAGAATTATATGCTCTTGTTCGGACTTTAGAAACATGGCAACATTATTTATGGCCCAAAGAATTTGTTATACATTCTGATCATGAATCTTTGAAACATATTAAAAGTCAAGCTAAACTGAATCGTAGACATGCTAAATGGGTTGAATTCATTGAGACTTTCCCTTATGTCATTAAACACAAGAAGGGAAAAGAAAATGTTATTGCTGATGCTTTGTCTCGTCGCTATACTATGCTTTCACAACTTGACTTGAAAATATTTGGTTTGGAGACCATCAAAGATCAATATGTGCATGATGCTGATTTTAAAGATGTAATGCAGAATTGTAAAGAAGGAAGAATGTGGAACAAGTTTGTCGTTAACGATGGATTTGTGTTTCGTGCTAACAAGCTATGCATTCCAGCTAGCTCCGTTCGTCTTTTGTTGTTGCAGGAGGCGCATGGAGGAGGATTAATGGGACACTTTGGCGTGAAGAAGACGGAGGACGTACTTGCTACACATTTCTTTTGGCCAAAGATGAGACGGGATGTTGAGCGTTTTATTGCTCGATGCACTACATGTCAAAAAGCTAAGTCACGACTCAATCCTCATGGTTTATATATGCCTTTGCCTGTACCTAGTGTTCCTTGGGAGGATATATCTATGGACTTTGTTTTAGGTTTACCTCGAACAAACAAGGGGAGGGATAGCATATTTGTTGTCGTGGATAGATTCTCGAAAATGGCACACTTTATACCATGTCATAAAAGCGATGATGCTGTTAATGTTGCTGATTTGTTCTTTCGTGAAATTATTCGCTTGCATGGTGTGCCAAATACTATTGTTTCAGATCGTGATACTAAATTTCTTAGCCACTTTTGGAGATGTTTATGGGCTAAGTTGGGGACTAAACTGCTTTTTAGTACTACTTGTCACCCCCAAACTGATGGACAAACTGAAGTAGTCAATAGAACGTTGTGTACTATGCTTAGGGCTGTTTTGAAGAATAGTAAGAAAATGTGGGAGGAATGCTTGCCTCATATTGAATTTGCTTATAATCGTTCATTGCATTCTACTACTAAGATGTGCCCTTTTGAAGTTGTGTATGGTTTCCTACCTCGTGCACCTATTGATTTGTTGCCTCTTCCATCTTCGGAGAAGGTTAATTTTGATGCTAAACAACGTGCTGAATTGATTTTAAAAATGCATGAGTTAACTAAGGAAAACATTGAGCGTATGAATGCTAAATATAAACTTGCTGGAGATAAGGGTAGAAAACATGTTGTGTTTGAACCTGGAGATCTTGTTTGGTTTCATTTGCGTAAGGATAGATTTCCTGATTTGCGCAAATCAAAGCTAATGCCACGTGCTGATGGTCCCTTTAAGGTGTTAGAGAAAATAAATGATAATGCATATAAACTTGAGCTGCCTGCAGATTTTGGGGTTAGTCCCACTTTTAACATTGCAGATTTGAAGCCTTATTTGGGTGAGGAAGATGAACTTCCGTCGAGGACGACTTCATTTCAAGAAGGGGAGGATGATGAGGACATCAATACAATTGTTACACCCACCGCCCCTGCGGCTATACATACTGGACCAATTACTAGAGCTCGTGCACGCCAACTAAATTACCAGGTACTTTTGTTTCTTGGTAATGATTCTAATGTTCATGAGAATATGATGCTGCCTAAATTGGATACATTTGTTTTGCTTACAAATGAAGGGCCTAGCTTGGAGAAGGATGAACATTGGAGCAAGAACAAGCATGGAGATGATGGCATGCGCAAGGGGAACAAGAACGGAGTTACAAGTGATGATTTCAGGACTTTGAAGCCACCATAATGGGTGCATGAAGCCTTGGACGAAATATACAAGATGCCACTTCATAAATTTCGTCCCGAGGCTATTTTAGGTGCTGCGTCACCTTATTATTGGGCCAGGCCCATGTAATTTCGAAATACATAAGTATAGGCTATTTTTAGAGTCCGTATGTGTGGGGAAACAAGAGATAGGGTTGATTTCGGACCCCTCCACCAAGGGCCACGAAATTCCCCCCCCTCTTCCTCCATATATATAGCCCTTAGGGCATCGTTTAGACTTTGGGTTTTGTTTAGATTAAAAGTTCGCCATAGCTGCAACTTCGCGTACTTCGTTTGTGTTCAACGACCAGACAAAGGCGTCACAGAACCCCACCTTGATCAATAAAGCTTTCATCTTATATTCGCAATATCCAGATTGCAATCTTAGTTTCTTGCTTGTTCTTCGTTTGCTCGCAGGAAACAGACCCTCGTTGATGAGGACATCAATACAATTGTTACACCCACAGCCCCTGCTGCTATACATACTGGACCAATTACTAGAGCTCGTGCACGCCAACTAAATTACCAGGTACTTTCGTTTCTTGGTAATGATTCTAATGTTCATGAGAATATGATGCTGCCTAAATTGGATACATTTGTTTTGCTTACAAATGAAGGGCCTAGCTTGGAGAAGGATGAACATTGGAGCAAGAACAAGCATGGAGATGATGGCATGCGCAAGGGGAACAAGAACGGAGTTACAAGTGATGATTTCAGGACTTTGAAGCCACCATAATGGGTGCATGAAGCCTTGGACGAAATATACAAGATGCCACTTCCTAAATTTCGTCCCGAGGCTATTTTAGGTGCTGCGTCACCTTATTATTGGGCCAGGCCCATGTAATTTCGAAATACATAAGTATAGGCCATTTTTAGAGTCCGTATGTGTGGGGAAACAAGAGATAGGGTTGATTTCGGACCCCTCCACCAAGGGCCACGAAATTCCCCCCTCTTCCTCCATATATACAGCCCTTAGGGCATCGTTTAGACTTTGGGTTTTGTTTAGATTAAAAGTTCGCCATAGCTGCAACTTCGCGTACTTCGTTTGTGTTCAACGACCAGACAAAGGCGTCACAGAACCCCACCTTGATCAATAAAGCTTTCATCTTATATTCGCAATATCCAGATTGCAATCTTAGTTTCTTGCTTGTTCTTCGTTTGCTCGCAGGAAACAGACCCTCGTGGTCAGGTTGATCGTGCTCCGGCGTGGTCAATAACCTCTCGGAGTTGGTTTAGCGATTGCTAAGGCGCGACGTCCTCACACGTTCGTAGTCGGATCGTCAAAGTCGACTTCCACCAAAGCGAAATCCACCATCTCATCGAAAGACGGGACACCTTTGCCTCTATCAGTTGGAGAAGTTCAAATTTAAATAACATAGAAGTTCAAACTGTTTATTCCAAAACCTAGAAGGTCAAAATAAAAAAGCTGAGTAGTTCAAAAAGTTTGTAGACATGGATTTGCCCCTGTTTTTAAAAATGGTCTACAAGTTCAGTTTTGAATAAGTGAGTAGTTCGGTGTTTATTACATAACTAGGACTTTTTTCGTTACTAATGAATAACACCAAGAAGTCCTAATTAAAAAAATGAAGTTTGATGTTTATTTAAACACTCAATTTTTTCCGGTTACTAAAGAATAAGACCAATAAGTTCTTTTTAAAATAATGAAGTTTGATGTTTTTGGCAAAAATCCAATTTTCACATTTCTAAAAACATAAGCAAGTTCAAGTTAAAAAGTTAGAATGGTTCAATGTTTATAAAGAACTCATGTTTTTTCCGTTACTAAAATGCGAAATAGAGAGAAGTTCTAATTGATAAAAGCCGGAAGTTCACGTACAGCCTGGTGTGTGTTTCATATGAGAAAAGGGAATAAAAAGGTGAAGTCCAAAAAAATATTGCTAGAAGTTCAACTGCTCAGCCCAGGAAAGACCAAAAATTGTTGTGAGAGACGTTCGTATTTATTTACATGTTTGAAACACGCAAAAAATATATTATTTTTGGTCTTTAAAAACAATTATCTCAATGCGTTATAAAAAATTGAAACAAAATGCTCTGCATGAAAATCGTTCCACTTATTCAGCATCTCTACAAAGGTATATATTGTATGCTATATTCCAAAATGAATGGTTAACACAAATTTGTGGAACTCCAGCAAAATGGGTGAGGAATTACAAATAAAAATACGTGACAGAAGTTCAACATGAAAACAGTGAGCAGTTCATCTGCTACACGGGGTGCGTTTCATGTGAAAAAAGTATATAAAACTAAAAGCCTAAAACGTATGTTGCAAGAAGTTCACATGCTCCTCCCGATGAAGTTCAGGATCTCTAGTGTGAGACGTCCGACCTTCAATTACATGTAAAAAAATAGGCAAAAACAACGTTGTTTTTCCCATTTTTAAAACTGCTCTCAAATGACAACGAATTTGTAACGTCTGTCTACATGAAAAAGATGCTCTTATTCATAAGCTTTCCTTCAGTATATTATGTGCTATATTCTGATGAATGGTTTGAAAAATTTATGTATACCTTTAAAACACATTTTTACGCATTCAAAAAAAATATTTTGAACCATCGAGAGTATGAAAAACTGATCAACACGAAAAAGTTGCGTCTTTTCAACAACATTCCATCGGTATATCATTTGCTCAACTTCGGTAAGTGGTTTGGGAGTTACTTGCAAAAAACAGGGAGTAGTTTGATGTATATAGAAAACTCATATGCTTCCTGTCTCTATAAAAATAAGAGTATGAAGTTCAATTTAGAAAAAAAATGTTTGATGCTTATTTAAAAATATTTTTTGAAGAATATGTGGCTAAAGTTCAATGTGAAAACAACTAGCAGTTCAACAACTATACGGAATGCGTTTCAAATGAGAATAAAAAAATACAAAATTAAAAGCCTAAAATGTTTGTTGCAAGAAGTTCATAAATTATATTACGAGACATCCGACCTTCAATTACATGTTAAAAAAGAGGGGGAAAACAACAACATTTTTGCCAATTTTAAAACTGCCCTCAAACGGCGATGAATTGGGAACACCTGTCTACATGAAAAAGTTGCTCATATTCATAATCTTCCCAATGGGTATATTATATACTACATTTTGATGTACGGTTTTAAAGTTTCATGTATACCAATTAAAACACGTTTTATGTATGAAAAAATGATCAACATTGCAAAGTTACGTGTTTTCAACAACTTTCCATCGGTATATCATTTGCTCAATTTCGGTAAGTGGTTGGGGAGTTATGGGTAAAAAACGACACATGAAAAACAGAGTGAAGTTCAGAAAGAACTGCTCCAGAAGTTCAACCTCTTCACGAAGTGCATTTTTGGAGACTCTGTTTTTTAGATGAAGGCAGAACGCATGATCTCAGAAGTTCAGATTGATAACTGCCAGAAGTTCATGTACTGCATGGTGTGAGTTTTGTATTAAAAATAGAATGAAAATGCAAAGCCTAAAGTTTTATTGCTAGAAGTTCAAGTGCTCAGCCCGAGAAAGTTCAAAAATTCTTGTGAGAGAGGTTGAACAAAAAAACATGACAAAAGTTCAAGGTGAAAACAACGGGTAGTTCAACTACTACATGGAGTGCATTTCAGATGAGAATAAAAGAATACAAACCACCGTGCACGGTTCAAAAATTATATTATGAGACTCCGAACTTCATTAGCTTTCCAACGGTATATTATATGCTATATTCCGATGAATGGTTTAAATTTTTTATGTATACCGTTAAAACACATTTTTACGCATTCAAAAAAATATTTTGAACCATCGTGAGTATGAAAAACTGATCGACATGAAAAAGTTGCGTGTTTTCAACAGCTTTCCATCGGTATATCGTTTGCTCAATTTTGGTAAGTGGTTTGGGAGTTATGGGCAAAAAACCGCACGTAAAAAATAGAGTGAAGTTCAAACTGACATGCCTGAGAAGGTCAACTATTTCACGCAGTGCATTTTCATTCGCGATGAAGGCAGAAATCATGATCTCGTCATTTTCTAATTTACTTCAAAATGCCAGGAATATCATTAGTGTAAGTTCAAGTCCTCATTCGAAGAAAGTTAAAAAAATTATTGTGAGAGATGTTTGTACAAAAGAAAGATATCATTTGTGCAACACTGACGAATGGATGAGAAAATTACAAACGAAAATACGTCATAGAAGTTCAACGTGAAAACAGCAGGAAGTTCAACTACTACACTGAATGAATTTCAGATGAAAAACTTTTAAAATCATCGCGAGTAGGAAAAAATGATCAACACAGGAAAGTTGTGTGTTTACAGTAGCTTTCCATCGGTATATCACTTGCTCAATTCCGCTGAGTGTTCCGGTGAGTGGATGGAGAGCTATGAGTAAAAAAAAGCACCTAAAAATAGAGTGAAGTTCAAGTAGCCATGCCGATAAGTTCAAGTTCTTCACACGATGCATTTTCGAAGAATCTGTGTCGCGATAAAGATAGAACACATCATCTCGCCATTTTCAAAATTACTTGAAAACAATTAGGAATCAGAGAAACCCATCAACATGAAAACATTTCACATTTTCTGTAGCTTTCCACCAGTATATTATTTGTCCCATTTCGAGAAAGTTTGTAGAAATTACGGGCAAATTTTTTTGGGGAACGCAGTATTTCAAAATTTTTACCTACGATCACGAAAGATCTGTCTAGAAGATGCATAGCAACGAGAGGGGTGAGTGTATCTACGTACCCTCGTAGACTGAAAGCGGAAGCGTGTCCATAGCTTTCCAACGGTATATTGCAAGCCCCATTTGGACAATGTTGGTGGAAGTTCAATCTAGCACAGGGGGAAGTTCAGGTCGAACAACTCAGGCAGTTCAATTGCAAAAAACGCAAGTTCGTCACGACGCGAGAGCAAAATCCGCCAACAAGCGAGATTCCTATTTAAAACGGGCATTTAGTTGCTAAAAACCGTTTCTTGATTACACTTACATCATATAGAACATGACTAACCATAATAATTCACGCGGGGAGACACGGTTGTGAAGATAGCCCGAAGGTCGGGTTCGTACAGAGGGAAGTTCAGGCGTGTAACTCAGGAAGTTCATGTTGTGATCAGAATAATATTCTGATCCCGTGATCAGAATAGTGTTTATGTATATTCTGCACCCTCGACCATTTCGAGACTCCTCGTCATGTCCGTGATCTCATCGGGGACTCCGAACAAACTTCGGTTCATCAAATCACATAACTCATAATACAAATCATCATCGAACATTAAGCATGCAAACCCTATGGGTTCGAGAACTACGTAGACATGACCGAGACACATCTCCGGTCAATAACCAATAGCGGAACCTGGATGCTCATATTGGCTCCTACATATTCTACGAAGATCTTTATCGGTCAAATCGCACATAAACATATGTTGTTCCCTTTGTCATTTGTATGTTACTTGCCCGAGATTCGATCGTCGGTATCATCATACCTAGTTCAATCTCGTCACCGACAAGTCTCTTTACACGTTCCGTAATGTATCATCCCATGGCTAACTCATTAGACACATTGCTTCCAAGGCTCATAGTGATGTGCATTACCGAGAGGGCCCAGAGATACCTCTCCGATACACAGAGTGACAAATCTTAATTTTGATCTATGCCAACTCAACAAACACCATCGGGGACACCTGTAGTGCATATTTATAATCACCCAGTTACATTGTGAAATTTGATACCACACAAGGTGTTCCTCCGGTATTCGGGAGTTGCATAATCTCATAGTCTGAGGAACATGTATAAGTCATGAAGAAAGCAATAACAGAAAAACTAAACGATCATTATGCTAAGCTAACGGATGGGTCTTGTCCGTTACATCATTCTCTAATGATGTGACCCCGTTCATCAAATGACAACACATGTCTTTGGCCAGGAAACTTAACCATCTTTGATTAACGAGCTAGTCAAGTAGAGGCATACTAGGGACACACTATTTTTCTATGTATTCACACATGTACTTAGTTTCCGGTTAATACAATTCTAGCATGAATAATAAACATTTATCATGATATAAGGAAATATAAATAACAACTTTATTATTGTCTCTAGGGCATATTTCCTTCAAAAATGTTTTCAGCCATTTTCAGAATTGACATAAAACTGTAAGGAATTGGGAGAAACAATATATCACATAACGTTTCGTATTTCCTCAAGCTTTCTAACGCCATATCATTTGCTGCATTCGGATGTACGGTTAAAATATTAGCTCCAAAATAGGAACTCGGTGGAACTTGCATCGTTTTCTAAATTACTTTTCAACCATTCAAAATTAGAAAAAACTTTCAACATAAAAAGTAGCGCATTTTCATAAGCCTTCGAATGCCATATAGTTTGCCTCAATTGGATTAGCCATTTAGAAATGACATCGAAAATACAAACTCGGTTGTGCGGTTTGCAAAATTTTATGATTTTCCAAATTACTCTTTAATCGTAGGGAATTAGAGAAAACTTTCAACATGTGGAAGGAGCAGATTTGCAGCGGCTTTCCAACGCCATATTATTTGCCTCATTCCGTTAAACGGTTTAGAAATGCGATCAAAAACACGATTCACATTTTTTGTATGAAGAAAAAACGGTTCTCTAAACTGCTCTTAAACCGTTTACATTTTGCCAAAAATTTAACTTGGGTCCTGATACTCGTGTCAATAGCTTTCCAACAGTATACCGCAAGCCCCATTTGTACAATGTTGGCGGAAGTTCAATCTAGCACAGGGGGAAGTTCAGGTCGAACAACTCAGGCAGTAAAATTGCAAAAAACGCAAGTTCTTCAGGACCGGAGAGCAAAATCTACCAACGAGCGAGATTCCTATTTAAAACAGGGATTTAGTTGCTAAAAACCGTTTCTTGATTACACTTACATCATATAGAACATGACTAACCAGAATAATTCACGCGGGGAGACACGATTGTGAAGATAGCCCGAAGGTCGGGTTCTTACAGAGGGAAGTTCAGGCGTATAACTCAGGAAGTTCATGTTGTGATCAGAATAATATTCTCATCCCGGGATCAGAATAGTGTTTATGTATATTCTGAATCCTCGACCATTTCGAGACTCCTCGTCATGTCCCATTATGTCTCGACCATTTCGAGACTCCTTGTTATGTCCGTGATCTCATCGGGGACTCCGAACAAACTTCGGTTCATCGAATCACATAACTCATAATACAAATCGTCATCGAACGTTAAGCATGCGGACCCTATGGGTTCGAGAACTACGTAGACATAACAGAGACACATCTCCGGTCAATAACCAATAGCGGAACCTGGATGCTCATATTGGCTCCTACATATTCTACAAAGATCTTTATCGGTCAAACCGCATAACAACAAACGTTGTTCCCTTTGTCATCCGTATGTTACTTTCCCGAGATTCGATCATCAGTATCATCATACCTAGTTCAATCTCGCTACCGGCAAGTCTCTTTACTCATTCTGTAATGCATCATCCTGCAACTAACTCATTACTCACATTGCTTGCAAGGCTCATAGTGATGTGCATTACCGAGAGGGCCCAGAGATACCTCTCCGATACATGGAGTGACAAATCCTAATCTTGATATATGCCTACTCAACAAACACCATCAGAGACACCTGTAGAGCATCTTTATAATCACCCAGTTACGTTGTGACGTTTGATAGCACACAAGGTGTTCCTCCGGTATTCGGGAGTTGCACAATCTCATAATCAGAGGAACATGTATAAGTCATGATGAAAGCAATAGCAATAAAACTGAACGATCATTTATGCTAAGCTAACGGATGGGTCTTGTCCATCACATCATTCTCTAGTGATGTGATCATGTTCATCAAATGACAACACATGTCTATGGTCTGGAAACTTAACCATCTTTGATTAACGAGCTAGTCAAGTAGAGGCATACTAGGGACACTCTGTTTGTCTATGTATTCACACATGTACTAAGTTTCCGGTTAATACAATTCTAGCATGAATAATAAGTATTTATTATGATATAAGGAAATATAAATAACAACTTTATTATTGCCTCTAGGAATATTTCCTTCAGTCTCTCACTTGCACTAGAGTCAATAATCCAGATTACACAGTAATGATTCTAACACCCATGGAGTATTTGTGCTGATCATGTTTTGGTCATGAGAGAGGCTTAGTCAACGGGTCTGCAACATTCTGATATGTATGTATTTTGCAAATCTCTATGTCTCCGTACTTGACTTCATCGTGGATGGAATTGAAGCGTCTCTTGATGTGTTTGGTTCTCTTGTGAAATCTGGATTCCTTCGCCAAGGCAATACCTCCAGTACTGTCACAAAAGATATTCATTGGACCCGATGCACTAGGTATGACACCTAGATCGGATATGAACTCCTTCATCCAGACTCCTTCATTTGCTGCTTCCGAAGCAGCTATGTACTCCGCTTCACATGTAGATCCCGCCACGACGCTCTGCTTGGAACTACACCAACTGACAGCTCCACCATTCAATATAAATGTGTATCCGGTTTGTGACTTAGAGTCATCTGGATCAGTCTCAAAGATTGCATTGACGTAACCGTTTACGACGAGCTTTTTGTCACCTCCATAAATGAGAAACATATCCTTAGTCCTTTTCAGGTATTTCAGGATGTTCTTGACCGCTGTCCAGTGATCCACTACTGGATTACTTTGGTACCTCCCTGCTAAACTAATAGCAAGGAAAACATCAGTTCTGGTACACAACATTGCATACATGATAGAACCTATGGCCGAGGCATAGGGAATGACTTTCATTTTCTCTCTATCTTCTGCAGTGTCGGGCATTGAGTCTGACTCAATTTCACACCTTGTAACACAGGCAAGAACCCTTTCTTTGACTAATACATTTTTAACTTCTTCAAAACTTTATCAAGGTACATGCTTTGTGAAACTCCAAATAAGCGTCTTGATATATCTCTATAGATCTTGATGCCTAATATATAAGTAGCTTCACCGAGGTCTTTCATTGAAAAATTCTTATTCAAGTATCCTTTTATGCTATTTAGAAATTTAGTATCATTTCCGGTCAACACTATGTCATCCACATATAATAACAGAAATGCTACACAGCTCCCACTCACTTTCTTGTAAATACAGGCTTCTCCAAAAGTCTGTATAAAACCATATGCTTTGATCGCACTATCAAAACGTATATTCTAACTCCGAGAGGCTTGCACCGATCCATAAATGGATCGCTGGAGCTTGCACACTTTGTTAGCACCTTTTGGATCGACAAAACCTTCTGGTTGCATCATATACAACTCTTCTTTAAGATATCCATTAAGGAATGCAGTTTTGACATCCATTTGCCAAATTTCATAATCATAAAATGCGGCAATTCCTAACATGATTCGGACAGACTTAAGCATCGCTACGGGTGAGAAGGTTTTATCGTAGTCAACTCCTTGAACTTGTCGAAAACCTTTCGCAACAACTCGAGCTTTGTAGACAGTAACATTACCATCAGCATCAGTCTTCTTCTTGAAGATCTATTTATTCTCTATTGCTTGCCGATCATCGGGCAAGTCAACCAAAGTCCACACTTTGTTCTCATACATGGATCCCGTCTCAGATTGCATGGCCTCAAGCTATTTTGCGGAATTTGGGCTCATCATCGCTTCCTCATAGTTCGTAGGTTCGACATGGTCAAGCAACATGACCTCCAGAATAGGATTACGGTACCACTCTGGTGCGGATCTTACTCTGGTTGACCTACGAGGTTCGGTAGTAACTTGATCAGAAGTTTCATGATCATCATCATTAGCTTCCTCACTAATTGGTGTAGGAATCACTGGAACTGATTTCTGTGATGAACTACTTTCCAATTCGGGAGAAGGTACACTTACCTCATCAAGTTCTACTTTCCTCCCACTCACTTTTTTCGAGAGAAACTCCTTCTCTAGAAAGGATCATTTCTTAGCAACGAATATCTTGCCTTCAAATCTGTGATAGAAGGTGTACCCAATAGTCTCCTTTGGGTATCCTATGAAGGCACATTTCTCCGATTTGGGTTCGAGCTTATCAGGTTGAAGCTTTTTCACATAAGCATCGCAACCCCAAACTTTAAGAAACGACAACTTGCGTTTCTTGCCAAACCATAGTTCATATGGTGTCGTCTCAACGGATTTAGATGGTGCCCTATTTAACGTGAATGCAGTTGTCTCTAAAGCATAACCCCAAAACGATAGCGGTAAATCAGTAAGAGACATCATAGATCGCACCATATCTAATAAAGTACGATTACGACGTTCGGTCACAACATTACGCTGTGGTGTTCCAGGTGGCGTGAGTTGCAAAACTATTCCACATTGTTTCAAATGAAGACCAAACTCGTAACTCAAATATTCACCTCCACGATTAGATTGTAGAAACTTTATTTTCTTGTTATGATGATTTTCCACTTCACTCTGAAATTCTTTGAACTTTTCAAATGTTTCAGACTTATGTTTCATCACGTAGATATACCCATATCTGCTCAAATCATCTATGAAGGTTAGAAAATAATGATACCTGCCACGAACCTCAACACTCATCGGACCGCATACATTAGTATGTATTATTTCCAACAAGTCTGTTGCTCGCTCCATTGTTCCGGAGAATGGAGTCTTAGTCATCTTGCGCATGATGCATGGTTCGCAAGCATCAAGTCATTCGAAAAGTCCATCAGCATGGAGTTTCTTCATGCGCTTTACACCAATATGACCTAAACGGCAGTGCCACAAAGAAGTTGCACTATCGTATCATTATTAAACTTGTATCTTTTGGCTTCAATACTATGAATATGTGTATCACTACTATCGAGATTCAACAAAAATAGACCACTCATCAAGGGTTCATGACCATAAAAGATATTACTCATATAAATAGAACAACCATTATTCTCTGATTTAAATGAATAACCGTCTCGCATCAAACAAGATCCAGATATAATGTTCATGCTTAACGCTGGCACCAAATAACAATTATTTAGGTCTAAAACTAATCCCGAAGGTAGATGTAGAGGTAGCATGCCGACAGCGATCACATCGACTTTGGAACCATTTCCCACGTGCATCGTCACCTCGTCCTTAGCCAATCTTCGTTTAATCCATAGCCCCTGTTTCGAGTTGCAAATATGAGCAACAGAACCAGTATCAAATACCCAGGCACTACTGCGAGCATTAGTAAGGTACACATGAATAACATGTATATCAAATATAGCTTTCACTTTGCCATCCTTCTTATCCACCAAATACTTGGGGCAGTTCCGCTTCTAGTGACCAGTCCCTTTGTAGTAGAAGCACTCAGTTTCAGGCTTAGGACCAGACTTGGGCTTCTTCACTTGAGCAGCAACTCGCTTGTCGTTCTTCTTGAAGTTCCCCTTCTTCCCTTTGCCCTTTTTCTTGAAACTAGTGGTCTTGTTAACCATCAACACCTGATGCTCCTTCTTAATTTCTACCTCCGTAGCCTTTAGCATCGCGAAGAGCTCAGGAATTGTCTTATCCATCCCTTGCATATTATAGTTCATCACGAAGCTTTTGTAGCTTGGTGGCAGTGATTGAAGAACTCTATCAATGAAACTATCATCAGGAAGATTAACTCCCAATTGAGTCAAGTGGTTGTGGTACCCAGACATTCTGAGTATATGTTCACTGATAGAACTATTCTCCTCCATCTTGCGGTTATATAACTTATTGGAGACTTCATATATCTCAATCCGGGCATTTGCTTGAAATATTAACTACAACTCCTAGAACATCTAATATGCTCCATGACATTCAAAACGTCGTTGAAGTCCCGGTTCTAAGCCGTAAAGCATGGCACACTGAACTATTAAGTAGCCATCAGCTTTGCTCTGCCAGACATTCATAACATCCGTAGTTGCTCCTGCAGCGGGTCTAGCACCTAGTGGTGCTTCTAGGACGTAATTCTTCTATGCAGCAATGAGGATAATTCCCAAGTTACGGACCCAGTCTGTGTACTTGCTACCATCATCTTTCAACTTAGCTTTCTCTGGGAACGCATTAAAATTCAAGGGAACGGTAGCACAGGCCATTGATCTACAACAATGTAGATATGCAAAATACTATCAGGTACTAAGTTCATGATAAATTAAAGTTTAATTAATCATATTACTTAAGAACTCCCACTTAGATAGACATCTCTCTAGTCATCTAAATGATCATGTGATCCATATCAACTATACCATATCCGATCATCACGTGAGATGGAGTAGTTTTCAATGGTGAGCATCACTATGTTGATCATATCTACTAAATGATTCATGTTCGACCTTTCGGTCCTAGTGTTTCGAGGCCATATCTGCATATGCTAGGATCGTCAAGTTTAACCCGAGTATTTTGTATGTGCAAAAACTGGCTTGCACCCGTTGTATGTGAACGTAGAGATTATCACACCCGATCATCACGCGGTGTCTCGACACGACGAACTGTAGCAATGGTGCATACTTAGGGAGAACACTTATACCTTGAAATTTAGTGACAGATCATCTTATAATGCTACCGCCGTACTAAGCAAAATAAGATGCATATAAGATAAACATCACGTGCAATCAAAATAAGTGATATGATATGGCCATCATCATCTTGTGCCTTTGATCTCCATCTCCAAAGCACTGTCATGATCACCATCATCACCAGCTTGACACCTTTATCTCCATCGTAGCATCGTTGTCGTCTCGCCAACTATTGCTTCTACGACTATAGCTACCGCTTAGTGATAAAGTAAAGCAATTATATGGCGATTGCATTTCATACAATAAAGCGACAACCATAAGGCTCCTGCCAGTTGCCGATAACTTCTACAAAACATTATCATCTCATACAACAATTTATATATCATCATGTCTTAACCATATCACATCACAATATGCCCTGCATAAACAAGTTAGACGTCCTCTACTTTGTTGTTGCAAGTTTTACGTGGATGCTACGGGCTTTTAGCAAGAACCGTTCTTACCTACACATCAAAACCACCATGATTTTTCGTCAATTGTGTTGGTTTAACCTTCAACAAGGACCAGACGTAGTCAAACTTGATTCAACTAAAGTTGGAGAAACAGACACCCGCCAGCCACCTGTGTGCGAAGCACGTCGGTAGAACTAGTCTCAAGAACGCGGTCATGTAATGTCAGTCCGGGCCGCTTCATCCACCAATACCGCCGAATCAAAGTAAAACATTCTGGTAAGTAGTATGACAATTATCGCCCACAACTCTTTGTGTTCTACTCGTGCATATAACATCTACGCATAGACCAGGCTCGGATACCACCGTTGGGGAACATAGTATTTCAAAAAAGTCCTACGATCACGCAAGATCTATCTAGGAGATGCATAGCAACAAGAGGGGAGAGTGTTTCCACGTACCCTCATAGACCGGAAGCGGAAGCGTTTAGTAACGCGGTTGATGTAGTCGAACGTCTTCGGGATTCAACCGATCCTAGCACCGAACGTACGGAACCTCCATGTTCAGTACACGTTTAATTCGATGATGTCCATCGATCTCTTGATCCAATTGAGGATGAGGGAGAATTCCGTCAGCACGATGTCATGGCGACGGTGATCATGAAGTTACCGGTGTAGGGCTTCGCCTTAGCACTACGACGATATGACCGAGGTGTGTAACTGTGGAGTGGGGCACTGCACACGGCTAGGAGAAGACTTGATGTGCCTTTGGGGTGCCCCTCCCACGTATATAAAGGGGGAGGAGAGGTGGCTGGCCCAAGGGGGGCGCGCCATGGGGGGAGTCCTACTTGGACTCCCGATCCAAGTAGGATTCACCCCCCTTTCCTATTCCCACTAGGAAAAGGAGGGAAGGAGGAGGAGACAAGGAAAGGGGGGCCACACCCCACCCCTAGTCCAATTCGGTTTGGGCTTGGGGGGTGCGCCACCACCTGGCCGCTGCCTCCTCTCCCCACTAGGGCCCATGAGGGCCCATTAACTCCCTCGGGGAGGGGTGTCCGGTAACCCCCGGTACTCCGGAAAATGTTCGAACCTTTCTGAAACCATTTTGGTGTCTAAACATAACCTTCCAATATATCAATCTTTATGTCTCGACCATTTCGAGACTCCTGGTCATGTCCGTGATCTCATTTGGGACTCCGAACAAACTTCGGTTCATCAAATCACATAACTCATAATAATCGTCATCAAATGTTAAGCATGCGGACCCTACGGGTTCGAGAACTATTTAGACATGACCGAGACACATCTCCGGTCAATAACCAATAGCGGAACCTAGATGCTCATATTGGCTCCTACATATTCTACGAAGAACTTTATGGGTCAAACCGCATAACAACATACGTTGTTCCCTTTGTCATCGGTATGTTACTTGCCCGAGATTCGGTCGTCGGTATCATCATACCTAGTTCAATCTCATTACCGGCAAGTCTCTTTACTCATTCTGTAATGCATCATCCTGCAACTAACTCATTAGTCACATTGCTTGCAAGGCTCATAGTGATGTGCATTACCAAGAGGGCACAGAGATACCACTCTGATACATGGAGTGACAAATCCTAATCTCGATCTATGCCAACTCAACAAACACCATCGAAGACACTTATAGAGCATCTATATAATCACCCAGTTACTTTGTGATGTTTGATAGCACACAGGTGTTCCTCCGGTATTCGGGAGTTGTATAATCTCATAGTCAGAGGAACATGTATAAGTCATGATGAAAGCAATAGGAATAAAACTAAACGATCATTTATGTTAATCTAACAGAAGGGTCTTGTCCATCACATCATTCTCTAATGATGTGATCCCATTCATCAAATTAAAACACATGTCTATGGTCAGGAAACTTAACCATCTTTGATTAACGAGCTAGTCAAGTAGAAGCATACTAGGGACACTCTGTTTGTCTATGTATTCACACATGTACTAAGTTTTCGGTTAATACAATTCTAGCATGAATAATAAACATTTTTCATGATACAAGGAAATATAAAAAACAACTTTATTATTGCCTCTAGGGCATATTTCCTTCACAACTGGCTTCTGTATGATCTTGAGAAGAGGGAGTGTTAGGAAGTTAAATAAAAAGACGACCAAGTGAATCAAGCTCTACCTTCGACTCATCTCCGGCAGCGGCCTCATCATCGTTTACCGGCTCATTTTCCTGCTCAACTAGGTGAGGAGCAGACTTTCGAGCCTTCTTCTTCCAAAACTTGGAGTCTACCTACACATATGATGAGCCGATAATTAAGCTTGAGACAAAAAATAAGTTACTAACAGAATGAGTAAGAAAGCATAAGTACACTTACTTGAGGCACATGATTGGTCAAACACAAGGGAGCTAGCCCGATCTTGTTGCATTTCTCTTGGGGTTCTCCAAGCAGTTTCTTAGTGGCTTTGTTAACTTCATCCTTAAACAAATTTACTTGGCTGAAGCATTGGACATTTGCTGGGTCATCAGTATAATTGCACATTAAGTTACCCCTCAAGCTAAGGGGTTGAATTCCCTAGCTTATCCAACACCGGGTCAGATTGATCCCAGTGAGGCCATTAGCCATGAAAGCCCTTAACTTGGAATAGAAAGGTGCTACCTATTTCTGCTCTTCATCTGATGGCCAACCCGGAAAATCAACAGTAGCATTGAGTCGATCCAGTCTATACTCGGTAGGGGAGAGCGGTATTTCTACAATAAAACCAGGTTTTGTTCCTACACTTGGGATGACTCGCCAGTTTGGCTTCACGGAAGGCACTGTTCTTCCTCCTTTGAATGGAGATTCCACCAAGTTCTATACTGGGACCATCTTTGAACTCGGTTTGGTGGTTGATATAAAAGAATTCCTGGAAGAGAATGACAGTTGGCACTGTCTGGACGTATACCTCACAAAAAACATAGAATTGACAGAGATTGGTAATCGAGTTTGGGCCAAGATCCTGGGCCCGGATGTTGAAGAAATTGAGCATGTTGCAGAAGAATTTTGACCCGGGCGGGCAGAAACCCATATGTAAATGATCTGCAAAGACGACAACTTCCCATTGTTGAGGTTGAGGGGACTTTCTTCTTCAAGCGCATGCCAAGCAATCTCTCCCTGAGCCGGCAAGAGACCTTGACCCATGAGGTCAGCCAACACGAGGGTTGAAACCTGGGATCTAGCCCAGCCAACGGCTTTATCGGTCTTGGGAGCCATAATGATTCAGATAAGGTTAAAACTATAATGGTAAAAATGGTAAGACAACCATTGTTACCCAGGTTGTGACTCGAATTTGAGCAGTCTATCAAAAACGCGGATAAGTCGGCGAAGCAATGAGCCGGCATCAACTATTCAGTGACATTCTAGTTTTCTGCTAAGTGTTAAGCTGACTACAAACAAGAATCCAACGAGGTAACTATGTTCCTTTATATAAGGTGTATTTATTTTTCGATAAAATTCCACAATGTAAGGTGCATTTGTTCTAATTCCTCGTAATTCCGATCTTGGCCCTCTAGAAAAAGGAAAGTATATCTTCCCTGATTGCATGTATCTCTCCTTGTAGAGAAAGAAAAGGAAACTATCTCTGTCCCAATTGTGTGTATCTCTTTTTTTCCTAGTGTAAATGATTTACATGCCGCTAATCTACGATTTAGACAAGGGTATTTTTGTCCTATCTAGTCCATAATTATGTGCCTTGGTCACCGTGCTCAGAATAATACACCTTAGATAAATGAATGGAGGGAGGCATAGGATGAAGATGGTCTCTCTCAAACAACCCTGCAACCAAATAACAAAGAGTCTCTCGTGTCCCCAACACACCCAATACAATGGTAAATTGTATAGGTGCACTAGTTTGACGAAGAGATGGTGATACAAGTGTAGTATGGATAGTAGATATAGTTTTTTGTAATATGAAAATTTAAAACAGCAAGGTAGCAAATAGTAAAAGTGGGCAAAAACGGTATTGCAATGATTGAAAACAAGGCCTAAGGTTCATACTTTCACTAGTGCAAAATCTCTAAACAATGATAACTTAACTGGATCATATAACAATCCCTCAATGTGCAACAAAGAATCACTCCAAAGTTCCTATCACAGAGAACATAAGATGAAATTGTTTGTAGGGTACGTAAGCACCTCAAAGTTATTATTTCTGATCAATCCAATGATATATTCCTATAAGTTTCACAAACATCCCTAGAGTTTGTACTAAAATTACACCATATGACACACATCAATCAACCATAATGTCACCTAGATACTCCAATGTCACCACAAGTATCCGTGGGTTAATTATATGATGTGCATCACACAATTTTAGATTCATAAATATTCAATCCAACACATAGAACTTCAAAGAGTACCCCCAAGATTTCTTATCGGAGAAAGGAATATGAAAATGCGTATCAACCCCTATGCATAGATTACCCCAATGTCACCATGGGAATCCGCAAGATGATAACCAAAACATACATCAAGTGAATCAATAGAACATCCCACTGTCACCACGGATATCCCATGGCAAGTAATACATCAAGTTCTCTCAGATCCAAGAAGATACAATCCGACATAACAAAACCTCAAAGGAAAAGATCCAATTCATCACAAGAAGGTAGAGAGGGAAGAACACCATAAGATCCAAATATATTAACAAAGTTTGCGGTACATCAGGATCGTGCCAAATCAAGAACACGAGAGAGAGAGAGAGAGAGGGAGAGATCAAACACATAGCTATTGGTACATACCCTCAACCCCGAGGGTGAACTACTCCCTCCTCATCATGGTGGCCGCAAGGATGATGAAGATGGCCTCCAGTGATGATTTCCCCCTCCGGCAGGGTGCCGGAACGAGGTCCCGATTGAGTTTTTGTGGATACAGAGGCTTGTGGCGGTTGAAATTCACATCTAGGGTTCTCTTCGACATTTGGGGTATTTATAGGAATTTTTGGCGTCGGTCTAACCCCAGGGATGCCAGAAGAATGCCAGAAGAATGGAGACGGAGTATATTAGTACCAATCTTCAAGAACAAGGGGGATGTTCAGAGTTGTACTAATTACCGTGGAATTAAGCTGATGAGCCATACAATGAAGCTATGGGAGAGAGTCATTGAGCACCGCTAGAAGAATGACAAGCGTGACCAAAAATCAGTTTGGTTTCATGCCTGGGAGGTCGACCATGGAAGCCATTTTCTTGGTACGACAACTTATGGAGAGATATAGGGAGCATAAGAAGGACTTGCATATGGTGTTCATTGACTTGGAGAAGGCCTATGATAAGATACCGCGGAATGTCATGTGGTGGGCCTTGGAGAAACACAAAGTCCCAGCAAAGTACATTACCCTCATCAAGGACATGTACAGTAATGTTGTGACAAGTGTTCGAACAAGTGATGTCGACACCGATGACTTCCCTATTAAGATAGGACTGCATCAGGGGTCAGCTTTGAGCCCTTATCTTTTTGCATTGGTGATGGATGAGGTCACAAGGGGTATACAAGGAGATATCCCATGGTGTATGCTCTTTGCGGATGATGTGGTGCTAGTTGACGATAGTCGGATGGGGGTAAATAGGAAGTTAGAGTTATGGAGACAAACCTTGGAATCGAAAGGGTTTAGGCTTAGTAGAACTAAAACCGAGTACATGATGTGCGGTTTCAGTACTACTAGTTGTGAGGAGGAGGAGGTTAGCCTTGATGGCCAGGTGGTACCTCGGAAGGACACCTTTTGGTATTTGGGGTCAATGTTGCAGGAGGATGGGGGTATTGATGAAGATGTGAACCATCGAATCAAAGCCGGATGGATGAAGTGGCGCCAAGCTTCTGGCATTCTTTGTGACAAGAGAGTGCCACAAAAGCTAAAAGGCAAGTTCTACAGGACGGCGGTTCGACCCGCAATGTTGTATGGCGCAGAGTGTTGGCCGACTAAAAGGCGACATGTTCAACAGTTAGGTGTGGCGGAGATGCGTATGTTGAGATGGATGTGTGGCCACACGAGGAAGGATCGAGTCCGGAATGATGATATACGAGATAGAGTTGGGGTAGCACCAATTGAGGAGAAGCTTGTCCAACATCGTTTGAGATGGTTTGGGCATATTCAGCGCAGGCCTCCAGAAGCTCCAGTGCATAGCGGACGGCTAAAGCGTGCGGAGAATGTCAAGAGAGGGCGGGGTCGACCGATTTTGACATGGGAGGAGTCCGTTAAGAGAGACCTGAAGGATTGGAGTATCGACAAAGAGCTAGCTATGGACAGGGGTGCGTGGAAGCTTGCTATCCATGTGCCAGAGCCATGAGTTGGTTGCGAGATCTTATGGGTTTCACCTCTAGCCTACCCCAACTTGTTTGGGACTAAAGGCTTTGTTGTTGTTGTTGTTGTTGGTCTAACCCCAGGGAGGTCCACGAGGCAGCGACAAGCTTGGCCGCCCCTCCCTTGGGGGGTAGGGCGCGCCTAGCATGCTTGTCATGTCCTTGTGGGTCTTCTGGTCCTCCCACGAAGCGTTGGGGGTCTCTTTTGGTCCCCAAAAAATCATCGTAAATTTTCAGCCCATTCTAAGAACTTTAGTTCTGCACAAAAAAATGACACCATAGTCGTTTTGCTAAAAACAACATTATTCCGGGTTAGTTCTAATAAATTCATACCAAAACCATATAAAATTGTTGTAAACATGGCATGAATACTTCGTAAATTATAGATACATTGGAGACTGATTGCTTGTATCTGCGTTGGTATTTCCTCGAAGTGGAGAGGATGATGCAGCACAAGAATGATAAGTATTTCCCTCAGTTATGAAACCAAGGTTATCAATCCAGTAGGAGAACCAAGCAACACTATGTAAACAGTACCTGCACACAAATAACAAATACTTGCAACCCAACATGTAAGAGGGGTTGTCAATCGATGCTCGGTATTGAGATAGATTAACTTGTATGAGATTGGATTAAAGTGCAGCAAGGTATTTTTGTGCTTTAGGAATAATAGATCTGAAAACAATATGATAGGAAATAGACCCGGAGGCCGTAGATTTCACTAGTGGCTTCTCTCGAGAAAATAGCATACGGTGGGTAAACAAATTACTGTTGGGCAATTGATTGAAGAGCAAATAATTATGACGATATCCAAGGCAATGATTATGTATATAGGCACCCCGTCCAAGATTAATAGACCCAAACGATTCTGCACCTACTACTATTACTCCACACATCGATCGCTATCCAGCATGCATCTAGTGTATTAAGTTCATGGAGAAACGGAGTAATGCAATAAGAACGATGACATGATCTAGACAAGATCTATTCATGTAGGAATAGACCCCATCTTTTTATCCTTAGTGGCAACGATACATGCATGTCATGTTGATATGTCTCCAATGTATCTATAATTTTTTATTGTTCCATGCTATTATATTATCTTTTTTGGATGTTTTATATGTATTAATATGCTATTTTACATTATTTTGGGACTAACTTATTAACCTAGAGCCCAGTGCCAGTTTTCTGTTTTTCCTTGTTTTTGAGCTTCGCAGAAAAGTGTGGCGGGGATATCCGCGGCCACCTATGGGACCGGGCGGCCCCTTGCTGGTTCGACAGGGGATGTTGCGTTGCACAAAGAGCAGACCAGCGCGCGGCAGCACGGCAGAGAGCACACAAGCAGTTTACCAGGTTCGGGCCGCCGCGAGGCGTAAGACCCTACTCCTGCTTTGGTTGATTGATGGTGGAAATGAACGTGGTGGCGCGTGGTACACTTGCCCGGCAAGGCGTGCCTCAGGGCTACGGTGACCACAAGCATATGGTGGCTTGGATTTTGTCAAGTTTCCAAAACCTCTAACCCCCTCCTACCATTGCCATCGGCCTCCTTTTATAGATTAAGGTGTCACCACAGTGGCAAAATAGTCATTACCCACTGATATGATAGCAGGAGGTGGCGACCAGGAGGCGCCGTCCTGTCCCCCGTGCTCCTCCTTCGCAGCCTTGCCACTACCGGTCTTGTCAGGCCGTGCCTGACGGGCCCTGACGAGATCGGGGTGGGCTCTTGCTTCGGTGCTCCTTTTCTCATCTTTTCCTCCTTCCGCCGCAATGCCTGAAGCAAGGGAAATGAAAAGAGGGGATCACAGGGCACTTATCTTTTATCAATCTTAAATCTGCCGGCAATCACCAAATTTTAATTCAAATAATGTAATGTCTCGAGCCCATCTTTGTATTCTATAATGCTTGTACTTGTAACTGCATATGAATGAAAATGATGAGTCCTGCCAGGAACTCGTGCATGTGTACGTCCATGCAGAGGCAAAATGCCTCTTTAATAGAATACACGAGTTTTCCCCGACAGGATATCCTATCGGCACCCTCTTTGTCTGTCGGAGAACTTCGTCTGCCGGGGAACAGATAGAGGGGCCAACCCCCCGCCAACCCCTTCTTCCCAAAGGCCACTGCGACCACCCTGATTGAAGCAACATTCGAGTCATGGATGGGAGCACCTAAGTTTCAAAGAGGGAGGCGAGGTTTTCTCATGCAAAGTTGTAGCTTTACAGAATACTAATGGACAAGAGGTGAATTTATATGATTGGCTTGCCGGGGATCGCCGTGCCATGCAATCTTCTCGTCCTTGGCCGAAGCCAGGTTCATGGCAAGAACCTGCAACTCCATGTAGATGAGAATGAATGCAGGATGCAATCCTATCTATATGCATATGCAAATGCTCATGAAGTGCTTATGCAATGATCTGGGTGTGCTTGTGCATGCATGCAATCTTAGTTGGGCCCCCCTACAGATATTATTTATTCTCTCTTGCACGGGGTCATCGCCCCAGCTTGTACAAGGGGTTACATGCAACTTCAGCAATGCCATGTACAATGGGTGGCTGCTAGGCAGGTCCCGACAGCCTCTGCGCCTTATGGGTAGAATTTACGGAGATGCTCAATGTTCCATGAGTTTTGCAACGGCATGCCATCTCCGGTCTCCATACGGATTGCGCCGGGTCTGGAGACTCGTACTACCCGGGAAGGGCCTTCCCACTTCGGTGATAACTTGTGTGTACCCTTGGCGGACTGAATGCGCCTAAGGACAAGGTCACCTTCCTCAAGACACTGGGCACAAACCCTGCGGCTGTGATAGCGACGCAGGGCTTGCTGATAGTGCGCAGCACGCGTAGCGGCCCGGAGACGGTTCTCCTCAAGTAGCACAGCATCGTCACGCCGGTGCTGATCCTCCACTACTTCATCGTAGGCAAGCACCCGAGGAGACCCATAAATGAGTTTCGTGGGGATAACTACTTCTTCCCTGTAGACCAGGAAGAAGGGAGTCTGCCCGGTAGCTCGATTAGGTGTTGTTCTGAGGGACCAGAGAACTACCGGCAGCTCCTCGGTCCACCGCCTGATGTGCTTCTGCAATGTATCGAAAGAAGCACTTCAGCGTTCGCCCTTTCTGATGAGGACATCAATACCATTGTTACACCCACAGCCCCTACTGTTACATATACTGGACCAATTACTAGAGCTCGCGCACGCCAATTAAATTACCAGGTACTTTCGTTTCTTGGTAATGATTCTAATGTTCATGAGATTATGATGCTGCCTAAATTGGATACATTTGTTTTGCTTACAAATGAAGGGCCTAGCTTGGAGAAGGATGAACATTGGAGCAAGAACACACATGGAGTTGATGGCATGCGCAAGGGGATCAAGAACGGAGTTACAAGTGATGATTTCAGGACTTTAAAGCCGCCATAAGGAGTGCATGAAGCCTTGGACGAAATATACAAGATGCCACTTCATAATATTCGTCCATAGGCTATTCTAGGTGCTGCGTCACCTTATTAATGGGCCAGGCCCATGTAATTTCGAAATACTTAAGTATAGGCTATTTTTAGAGTCCGTATGTGTGGGGAAACAAGAGTTAGGGTTGGTTTTGGACCCCTCCACCAAGGGTCACGAAATTCCCCCCTCTTCCTCCATATATACAGCCCTTAGGGCATCGTTTAGACTTTGGGTTTTGTTTAGATTAAAAGTTCACCATAGCTGCAACTTCGCGTACTTCGTTTGTGTTCAACGACCAGACAAAGGCGTCACAGAACCCCACCTTGATCAATAAAGCTTTCATCTTATATTCGCAATATCCAGATTGCAATCTCAGTTTCTTGCTTGTTCTTCGTTTGCTCGCAGGAAACAGACCCTCGTGGTCAGGTTGATCATGTTCCGGCATGGTCAATAACCCTCGGAAGTTGGTTTAGCGATTGCTAAGGCGCGACGTCTCGCACGTTCGTAGTCGGATCGTCAAAGTCGACTCCCACAGAAAACGATAGCCACCATCTCATCGAAACGTCGGGACACCTTAGCCTCTATCAAGTGGTATCAGATTTCCAGGTTGCTCGGTGAGATTTTATAGTTTTTCGTAGATTAGATCGAGTCTGTTCTTCATACCTACAGTCCACGAAAAAGCCATAAAAAAATTTAGGTTAGTTCATCATATCCGAACCAATCTGAGCCTTTGCATAATCTTTTTAGGGTTTTTGCTTTGTTGAATTTGCGGTTGCATCGTCGTGTCAAGTTGCTGGTCTTAGAGTCTAGTCTTTTAGAGTTTCGAGTTCTGGTCATAAGTTGTCACGCCGCGCCGCACCATCATCATCGCCCATCTACCACTTTTGCTTATCCGCCACCGCTCTGAATCCATATCCATATACCACCACCAATCTGTATCCATATATCACCACCAATCTGTATCCATATACCACCACCGCTACCATATACCACCACCGCTGCCATATACCACAACCATAAATCCACCACCAATCCGAGTTCTTCTCATATTAGGTTTGTTCTTGAGATCAATCTAAATTCCGATTCGTGTTTCCTTGCCTGCGTAGGTCTCGGAAAAAAAAGAGTCTGGAGACCCCCGGGCAGTTTTTAGGCCAAAATTTTCATGGGCAAATTTTTTTTCCCTATCCTATTTTTAGGCTTTTCTGAGTCTTTTGAGCCACGTGCCATCATAGTGATTTTTTGTCGCACTTTTTCGTCGTCGCTGCCCTGATTTCCGAAAAAATAAGTGAAAAAAAAATTCGTGCCCATCCTATCAGTTTGACGAGGGAAGAGTTTTGAGACACTCGCCATTATAGTGATTTTTCGCAAAAAAAAGAGGAGCGCAAAAAAAAGGAGCGCAAAAAAAAAGAGCGAAAAAAAATAGTTCCAGAGTGTGCTTTTCCCTTATTTACGTGCAGCGCCGTGATTTTGTTAGTGTTCTAGGCTCGCGTCTCTAGCACGGTCTAGCCTAGGACCAGCACAGTACCGTCGTTGAGCGTTTATTCAACTTTGCATCTCTGAATTGATTATTGCTGACCCTTTTTGCTACCATACTATTAGCCTTCCCAGCTCCACATACATCTACGTCGTGCATTTGACTCTCCCTGGCAATCGCTCTATCCAAGCTTTTGAGAGTTTTGACTATAACGGTTGCTGATCACCGCCTGCTGCTGGGTAAGAACTGGTAAGAATTTGAGATTTGCTTGACGGATTTGTGACACCCGCCACCACCACCACTTGTTAGTAGTCTGTAGGATCATATTCTTGTGTGTTTCTATTGCTGCTAACCATGCCAGGATCACAATCCGATGAGACTAACTGGGAGAACTTGACGAACAAGGAGCTTCATGATACGTTTCAGCAAATGATGAGTGTACAGGTGCAAGATGTGATAAACCGATTTGAAGAGGCCATGGAGAAGATAGATGGCATGGAGAAGACGTTTGAAACAAAGCTCGATAACAAGTTTGCTGAATTGCTTTCGCGTTTTCCACCACCACCACCGGCTGCTCCTGCCGCACCTCTGCAACAACAACAACAACACCGACTACCTCCACATCGGGAAACAGCCCTCCGCCGAGCGAGCCGTGTCCCTCTTCAGTCGGGCCAAACTGCTGGTGCTGCTGTTGATACTTCTGTGGCTCCTACTGCTGATGTGGAGGAGGATGATTATGTGGGAGATTATGAGGATGAGGTTGATCAAAATCAGAACTACGTGCCACCACCAGCACAGCAACCACCAGGTCGTCCACATGCAAATAATGGCAATGGTAGGGCTCACCCTCAGGTACGAGATCATGACCATCTCCCGAAACTAAAATTTAATATTCCACCATTTGAGGGTAGATATGTTCCTGATATATATCTTACTTGGGAGTTAGAAACTGAACAACGATTTACATGTTTACAATATCCCGAGGAGAGACGTGTTCCTGCTGCTGTTTGTGCATTCACTAGTTTTGCATGTGTTTGGTGGTCTGAGCATTGTAGATTATATCCTATTCCGGCTACTTGGGCTGCTTTGAAAACTGCTATGCGTACTCATTGGGTTCCACCATATTATCAACGTGAATTACTTCAAAAATTGCAGCGCTTAAGACAGGAAAAAAATTCTGTAGAAGAATATTATCAGGAATTACAAACTAGCATGATTAGATGTGGTATTGTTGAGGAGAATGAAGCTATGCTTCCACGTTTTATGGGTGGATTAAATAGAGACATTCAGACGATTCTAGAGTATAAGGAGTATACTAATATCACTCGTTTATTCCATCTTGCTTGTAAAGCTGAACGTGAAGTGCAGGATCGACAGGCATTGGCGCGGACTTACTTTTCTGCAGGTCGACCTTCATCATGGACACCACGTGCATCATCTACTTCCACACGTTCTGCTACACCGGCGCCTTCGTCGGCTGCCACCTCCAACCGTGATGCAATAAAGCAGGCACAATCACTACTATCTGCAAAGAGCACACCTTCTGGGCCTGCAAAGAGCTCTTCTTCATCCATGGCATCAACAGGGCAAACACATGATATTATTTGTCGACGTTGCAAGGGTGGAGGTCATTATGCGAGAGAATGGCCATCTAAGCGTGTGATGATTGTTACTGAGGATGGTGGGTATGAGTCCGCTAGTGACTATGATGAGGAGACTTTGGCTCTTATTACACGTGAAGAACACGGTGGAGACGATTCTGATCATGAGACGCAATACATGGCTCCTGAAGATGCTGACAGGTATGAATGTTTAGTTGCTCAACGTGTTTTGAGTGTGCAGGTTACACAAGCTGAGCAAAATCAGAGGCATAATTGGTTCCATACAAAGGGAGTTGTGAAGGAACGTTCTGTTCGCGTGATCATAGATGGAGGGAGCTGCAATAACTTGGCTAGCATGGAGATGATGGAGAAGCTATCTCTCACCACAAGACCACATCCACATCCTTACTACATCCAATGGTTCAACAACAGCGGCAAGGTTAAGGTAACACGTACTGTTCGTGTGCATTTTAGTATCTCTACATATGCTGATTATGTTGATTGTGATGTGGTACCTATGCAAGCATGTTCCTTATTACTTGGTAGACCATGGCAATTTGATAAAAATTCTGTACACCATGGTAGAAACAATCAGTATACTCTTGTTCATAACGATAAAAATATTACTTTGCTTCCTATGACTCCTGATTCCATTTTGAAAGATGATATTAATAGAGCTAATAAAGCAAAACAGGAGACAAATAAGAGTGAAAATCAGATTGTGGCAAAAGAATTTGAGCACCAAATGAAGCCTAATAATAAACCATCTACTGTTGCTTCTGAAATTAAATTGAAAAGTGCATGTTTACTTGCCACCAAATCTGATATTTGATGAGGACATCAATACAATTGTTACACCCACAGCCCCTGCTGCTATACATACTGGACCAATTACTAGAGCTCGTGCACGCCAACTAAATTACCAGGTACTTTCGTTTCTTGGTAATGATTCTAATGTTCATGAGAATATGATGCTGCCTAAATTGGATACATTTGTTTTGCTTACAAATGAAGGGCCTAGCTTGGAGAAGGATGAACATTGGAACAAGAACGGAGTTACAAGTGATGATTTCAGGACTTTGAAGCCACCATAATGTGTGCATGAAGCCTTGGACGAAATATACAAGATGCCACTTCATAACTTTCGTCCCGAGGCTATTTTAGGTGCTGCGTCACCTTATTATTGGGCCAGACCCATGTAATTTCGAAATACATAAGTATAGGCTATTTTTAGAGTCTGTATGTGTGGGGAAACAAGAGATAGTGTTGATTTCGGACCCCTCCACCAAGGGCCACGAAATCCCCCCCCCCCTCTTCCTCCATATATACAGCCCTTAGGGCATCGTTTAGACTTTGGGTTTTGTTTAGATTAAAAGTTCGCCATAGCTGCAACTTCACGTACTTCGTTTGTGTTCAACGACCAGACAAAGGCGTCACAGAACCCCACCTTGATCAATAAAGCTTTCATCTTATATTCGCAATATCCAGATTGCAATCTTAGTTTCTTGCTTGTTCTTCGTTTGCTCGCAGGAAACAGACCCTCGTGGTCAGGTTGATCGTGCTCCGGCGTGGTCAATAACCTCTCGGAGTTGGTTTAGCGATTGCTAAGGCGCGACGTCCTCGCACGTTCGTAGTCGGATCGTCAAAGTCGACTTCCACCAAAGCGAAATCCACCATCTCATCGAAAGACGGGACACCTTTGCCTGTATCAAGTGGTATCAGATTTCCAGGTTGCTCGGTGAGATTTTACAGTTTTTCGTAGTTTAGATCGAGTCTGTTCTTCATACCTACAGTCCACGAAAAAGCCACAAAAAAAATTAGGGTTAGTTCATCATATCCGAACCAATCTGAGCCTTTGCATAATCTTTTTAGGGTTTTGCTTTGTTGAATTTGCGGTTGCATCGTCGTGTCTAGTTGCTGGTCTTAGAGTCTAGTCTTTTAGAGTTTCGAGTTCTGGTCATAAGTTGTCACGCCGCCGCCGCACCATCATCATCGCCTCTGCCATCTACCACCACCGCTTATCCGCCACCGCTCCGAATCCGTATCCATATACCACCACCAATCCGTGTCCATATACCACCACCGATCCATATCCATATACTACCACCGCTACCACCACCGCTACCATATACCACCACCATATATCCACCACCAATCCGAGTTCTTTGCTTTTAGGTTTGTTTTCGGGATCCATCTAGATTCCGATTCGTGTTTCCTTGCCGGAGTAGGTTTCGGAAAAAAAAAAAATTCGAAAACGCATTTTGTGGAACAACGTGTTTTGAGTGTGCAGGTCACACAAGCTGAGCAAAATCAGAGGCACAATTTGTTCCATACCAAGGGAGTTGTGAAGGAACGTTCTGTGCGCGTCATCATAGACGGAGGGAGATGCAACAACTTGGCTAGCATGGAGATGGTGGAGAAGCTTTCTCTCACCACAAGACCACATCCACATCCTTACTACATCCAATGGTTCAACAACAGCGGCAAGGTTAAGGTAACACGTACTGTTCGTGTGCATTTTAGTATCTCTACATATGCTGATTATGTTGATTGTGATGTGGTACCTATGCAAGCATGTTCCTTATTACTTGGTAGACCATGGCAATTTGATAAAAATTCTGTACACCATGGTAGAAACAATCACTATACTCTTGTTCATAAGGATAAAAATATTACTTTGCTTCCTATGACTCCTGATTCCATTTTGAAAGATGATATTAATAGAGCTAATAAAGCACAACAGGAGAAGAATAAGAGTGAAAATCAGATTGTGGCAAAAGAATTTGAGCAACAAATGAAGCCTAATAATAAACCATCTAGTGTTGCTTCTGAAATTAAATTGAAAAGTGCATGTTTATTTGCCACCAAATCTGATATTGATGAGCTAGATTTCAGCAAATCTGTCTGCTATGCTGTTGTGTGCAAAGAGGCATTATTTTCATTCGAGGACGTGCCTTCCTCTTTGCCTCCTGCTGTCACTAACATTTTGCAGGAGTTCGCTGACGTTTTTCCACAAGACGTGCCACCGGGATTACCGCCTATTCGAGGGATAGAGCATCAGATTGACTTAATTCCCGGTGCTTCACTGCCAAACCGTGCACCATACCGTACCAATCCAGAGGAGACGAAGGAGATTATGCGTCAAGTACAAGAGCTTCTCGACAAAGGTTATATACGCGAATCCCTTAGTCCTTGTGATGTTCCTATTATTCTAGTGCCGAAAAAGGATGGTACATCACATATGTGTGTTGATTGTAGAGGCATTAATAATATTACTATTCGTTATCGTCATCCTATTCCTAGGCTAGATGATATGCTTGATGAATTGAGTGGCTCTACAATATTTTCCAAAGTTGATTTGCGTAGTGGCTACCATCAAATTCGTATGAAATTGGGAGATGAATGGAAAACAGCATTTAAAACTAAGTTTGGATTATATGAGTGGTTAGTCATGCCTTTTGGGTTAACTAATGCACCTAGTACTTTCATGAGATTAATGAACGAAGTTTTACGTGCTTTCATTGGACGATTTGTGGTAGTTTACTTTGATGACATATTGATTTATAGCAGATCTTTGGAAGAACATTTGGAACATTTACGTGCTGTTTTTATTGCTCTACGTGATGCACGTTTGTTTGGTAACCTTGGGAAGTGCACCTTTTGCACCGACCGAGTATCTTTTCTTGGCTATGTTGTTACTCCACAGGGAATTGAAGTTGATAAAGCCAAGATTAAAGCTATTGAGAGTTGGCCGCAGCCCAAAACGGTCACACAAGTGAGGAGTTTTCTTGGCCTCGCTGGATTCTATAGGCGTTTTGTGAGAGATTTTAGCACCATTGCTGCACCTCTCAATGAGCTTACAAAGAAAGATGTGCTTTTTCTTTGGGGTACCGCACATGAAGAAGCCTTCACGGTATTGAAAGATAAGTTGACACATGCTCCTTTACTCCAACTTCCTGATTTTAATAAGACTTTTGAGCTTGAATGTGATGCTAGTGGAATTGGATTAGGAGGTGTGTTATTACAAGATGGCAAACCTGTTGCATACTTTTCTGAAAAATTGAGTGGGCCTAGTCTGAATTATTCTACTTATGATAAAGAATTATATGCTCTTGTTCGGACTTTAGAAACATGGCAACATTATTTATGGCCCAAAGAATTTGTTATACATTCTGATCATGAATCTTTGAAACATATTAGAAGTCAAGCTAAACTGAATCGTAGACATGCTAAATGGGTTGAATTCATTGAGACTTTTCCTTATGTCATTAAACACAAGAAGGGAAAAGAAAATGTTATTGCTGATGCATTGTCTCGCCGCTATACTATGCTTTCACAACTTGACTTCAAAATATTTGGTTTGGAGACCATCAAAGATCAATATGTGCATGATGCTGATTTTAAAGATGTAATGCAGAATTGTAAAGAAGGAAGAATGTGGAACAAGTTCGTCGTTAACGATGGATTTATGTTTCGTGCTAACAAGCTATGCATTCCAGCTAGCTCCGTTCGTCTTTTGTTGTTGCAGGAGGCGCATGGAGGAGGATTAATGGGACACTTTGGCGTGAAGAAGACGGAGGACGTACTTGCTACACATTTCTTTTGGCCAAAGATGAGACGGGATGTTGAGCGTTTTATTGCTCGCTGCACTACATGTCAAAAAGCTAAGTCACGACTCAATCCTCATGGTTTATATATGCCTTTGCCTGTACCTACTGTTCCTTGGGAGGATATATCTATGGACTTTGTTTTAGGTTTACCTCGAACAAAGAAGGGGAGGGATAGCATATTTGTTGTCGTGGATAGATTCTCGAAAATGGCACACTTTATACCATGTCATAAAAGTGATGATGCTGTTAATGTTGCTGATTTGTTCTTTCGTGAAATTATTCGCTTGCATGGTGATGAGGACATGACTACCTTGGATATGACCAAAAATATTGCATATATGCATATTTGTCAGGTGATTTCTAGTGCAAACTATTCAATAATCTATTTATGTTATCCAGAACAAAAATACTTCACACACTTTTGTGTTTTGTCTAATTGCAGGTGTATGGGACATTTGTACAATCCACATATGAAGATAAGGAAGAAAGAGATGTTTATTTGCTGTCCAAAAAGTTCTCTCACGTCACTTTTGGCCCAAGAGAAGATAGAGTCCAAGTCTCTCACGTTCTGGATTCAGATTCGGACTGCACAGACATACCTGACTCAAAACGCACACAAGTTTTTCATACGGACTCCGAATTGGGTGATTCTTTTTTTCTTGGAAACTAGATTTCGTGCACTTTCCAACCCAATTGGAATCACCTTCAAATTCGTCCGGAGCGTTGAGTTGTGGACGAAACAATCTGATGCTGCAGCAGAATCCGAGTCAAACTACAAGTCCAAAGGTGTTACATCACCTCCACTTGGGCCCATTGGCCTTGTACGACCGAGATTTAGTTTTAGGCTGCCTTGGGACGTCCTCCCACCTCCTTGGCCGCCACCCCTTGCTCCTATATAAGTAGATCCATCTAGTAGCTTTTCCTTGGGATTTGTTTAGTTAAAAGTTAGCCATTGCAACTTCGTGTACTTCGTTTGTGTCCAACGACCAGACCAAGACCGCTTACGGATCCCCACCATTATCAATACCTCATATATATTTGCAATATTCAGATTGCTTTATCATATTCTTGCTCGTTCTTCGATTGCTTGCAGGAATAGACCTTCGTGGTCAGGCTGACCGTGCTTCCGGCATCGTCAGTAACCTCAGGAGATTGGTTTAGCGATTGCTAAGGCGCAACGTCGTGCACATTTGTAGTCGGATCGTCAAAGTCGTCTCCACCAAATCGATAGTTATCATCTCATCGAAAGATCGGGACACCCTCGCCTCTATCAGCTGATTATGTTGATTGTGATGTGGTACCTATGCAAGCATGTTCCTTATTACTTGGTAGACCATGGCAATTTGATAAAAATTCTGTACACCATGGTAGAAACAATCACTATACTCTTGTTCATAAGGATAAAAATATTACTTTGCTTCCTATGACTCCTGATTCCATTTTGAAAGATGATATTAATAGAGCTAATAAAGCAAAACAGGAGACGAATAAGAGTGAAAATCAGATTGTGGCAAAAGAATTTGAGCAACAAATGAAGCCTAATAATAAACCATCTAGTGTTGCTTCTGAAATTAAATTGAAAAGTGCATGTTTATTTGCCACCAAATCTGATATTGATGAGCTAGATTTCAGCAAATCTGTTTGCTATGCTTTTGTGTGCAAAGAGGCATTATTTTCATTCAAGGCCGTGCCTTCCTCTTTGCCTCCTGCTGTCACTAACATTTTGCAGGAGTTCGCTGACGTCTTTCCACAAGACGTGCCACCGGGATTACCGCCTATTCGAGGGATTGAGCATCAGATTGACTTAATTCCCGGTGCTTCACTGCCAAACCGTGCACCATACCGTACCAATCCAGAGGAGACGAAGGAGATTATGCGTCAAGTACAAGAGCTTCTCGACAAAGGTTATATACGCGAATCCCTTAGTCCTTGTGCTGTTCCTATTATTCTAGTGCCGAAAAAGGATGGTACATCACGTATGTGTGTTGATTGTAGAGGCATTAATAATATTACTATTCGTTATCGTCATCCTATTCCTAGGCTAGATGATATGCTTGATGAATTGAGTGGCTCTACAATATTCTCCAAAGTTGATTTGCGTAGTGGCTACCATCAAATTCGTATGAAATTGGGAGATGAATGGAAAACAACATTTAAAACTTAGTTTGGATTATATGAGTGGTTAGTCATGCCTTTTGGGTTAACTAATGCACCTAGTACTTTCATGAGATTAATGAACGAAGTTTTACGTGCTTTCATTGGACGATTTGTGGTAGTTTACTTTGATGACATATTGATTTATAGCAGATCTTTGGAAGAACATTTGGAACATTTACGTGCTGTTTTTATTGCTCTACGTGATGCACGTTTGTTCGGTAACCTTGGGAAGTGCACCTTTTGCACCGACCGAGTATCTTTTCTTGGCTATGTTGTTACTCCACAGGGAATTGAAGTTGATAAAGCCAAGATTGAAGCTATTGAGAGTTGGCCGCAGCCCAAAACGGTCACACAAGTGAGGAGTTTTCTTGGCCTCGCTGGATTCTATAGGCGTTTTGTGAGAGACTTCAGCACCATTGCTGCACCTCTCAATGAGCTTACAAAGAAAGATGTGCCTTTTCTTTGGGGTACCGCACAGGAAGAAGCCTTCACGGTAATGAAAGATAAGTTGACACATGCTCCTTTACTCCAACTTCCTGATTTTAATAAGACTTTTGAGCTTGAATGTGATGCTAGTGGAATTGGATTAGGAGGTGTGTTATTACAAGATGGCAAACCTGTTGCATACTTTTCTGAAAAATTGAGTGGGCCTAGTCTGAATTATTCTACTTATGATAAAGAATTATATGCTCTTGTTCGGACTTTAGAAACATGGCAACATTATTTATGGCCCAAAGAATTTGTTATACATTCTGATCATGAATCTTTGAAACATATTAAAAGTCAAGCTAAACTGAATCGTAGACATGCTAAATGGGTTGAATTCATTGAGACTTTCCCTTATGTCATTAAACACAAGAAGGGAAAAGAAAATGTTATTGCTGATGCATTGTCTCGTCGCTATACTATGCTTTCACAACTTGACTTCAAAATATTTGGTTTGGAGACCATCAAAGATCAATATGTGCATGATGCTGATTTTAAAGATGTAATGCAGAATTGTAAAGAAGGAAGAATGTGGAACAAGTTTGTTGTTAGCGATGGATTTGTGTTTCGTGCTAACAAGCTATGCATTCCAGCTAGCTCCGTTCGTCTTTTGTTGTTGCAGGAGGCGCATGGAGGAGGATTAATGGGACACTTTGGCGTGAAGAAGACGGAGGACGTACTTGCTACACATTTCTTTTGGCCAAAGATGAGATGGGATGTTGAGCGTTTTATTGCTCGCTGCACTACATGTCAAAAAGCTAAGTCACGACTCAATCCTCATGGTTTATATATGCCTTTGCCTGTACCTAGTGTTCCTTGGGAGGATATATCTATGGACTTTGTTTTAGGTTTACCTCGAACAAAGAAGGGGAGGGATAGCATATTTGTTGTCGTGGATAGATTCTCGAAAATGGCACACTTTATACCATGTCATAAAAGCGATGATGCTGTTAATGTTGCTGATTTGTTCTTTCGTGAAATTATTCGTGTGCATGGTGTGCCAATTACTATTGTTTCAGATCGTGATACTAAATTTCTTAGCCACTTTTGGAGATGTTTATGGGCTAAGTTGGGAACTAAACTGCTTTTTAGTACTACTTGTCACCCCCAAACTGATGGACAAACTGAAGTAGTCAATAGAACGTTGTCTACTATGCTTAGGGCTGTTTTGAAGAATAATAAGAAAATGTGGGAGGAATGCTTGCCTCATATTGAATTTGCTTATAATCGTTCATTGCATTCTACTACTAAGATGTGCCCTTTTGAAGTTGTGTATGGTTTCCTACCTCGTGCACCTATTGATTTGTTGCCTCTTCCATCTTCGGAGAAGGTTAATTTTGATGCTAAACAACGTGCTGAATTGATTTTAAAAATGCATGAGTTAACTAAGGAAAACATTGAGCGCATGAATGCTAAATATAAACTTGCTGGAGATAAGGGTAGAAAACATGTTGTGTTTGCACCTGGAGATCTTGTTTGGTTACATTTGCGTAAGGATAGATTTCCTGATTTGCGCAAATCAAAGTTAATGCCACGTGCTGATGGTCCCTTTAAGGTGTTAGAGAAAATAAATGATAATGCATATAAACTTGAGCTGCCTGCAGATTTTGGGGTTAGTCCCACTTTTAACATTGCAGATTTGAAGCCTTATTTGGGTGAGGACGATGAACTTCCGTCGAGGACGACTTCATTTCAAGAAGGGGAGGATGATGAGGACATCAATACAATTGTTACACCCACAGCCCCTGCTGCTATACATACTGGACCAATTACTAGAGCTCGTGCACGCCAACTAAATTACCAGGTACTTTCGTTTCTTGGTAATGATTCTAATGTTCATGAGAATATGATGCTGCCTAAATTGGATACATTTGTTTTGCTTACAAATGAAGGGCCTAGCTTGGAGAAGGATGAACATTGGAACAAGAACGGAGTTACAAGTGATGATTTCAGGACTTTGAAGCCACCATAATGTGTGCATGAAGCCTTGGACGAAATATACAAGATGCCACTTCATAAATTTCGTCCCGAGGCTATTTTAGGTGCTGCGTCACCTTATTATTGGGCCAGGCCCATGTAATTTCGAAATACATAAGTATAGGCTATTTTTAGAGTCCGTATGTGTGGGGAAACAAGAGATAGGGTTGATTTCGGACCCCTCCACCAAGGGCCATGAAATCCCCCCCCCTCTTCCTCCATATATACAGCCCTTAGGGCATCGTTTAGACTTTGGGTTTTGTTTAGATTAAAAGTTCGCCATAGCTGCAACTTCGCGTACTTCGTTTGTGTTCAACGACCAGACAAAGGCGTCACAGAACCCCACCTTGATCAATAAAGCTTTCATCTTATATTCGCAATATCCAGATTGCAATCTTAGTTTCTTGCTTGTTCTTCGTTTGCTCGCAGGAAACAAACCCTCGTGGTCAGGTTGATCGTGCTCCGGCGTGGTCAATAACCTCTCGGAGTTGGTTTAGCGATTGCTAAGGCGCGACGTCCTCGCACGTTCGTAGTCGGATCGTCAAAGTCGACTTCCACCAAAGTGAAATCCACCATCTCATCAAAAGACGGGACACCTTTGCCTCTATCAATATTGATGAGCTAGATTTCAGCAAATCTGTTTGCTATGCTTTAGTGTGCAAAGAGGCATTATTTTCATTCGAGGACGTGCCTTCCTCTTTGCCCCCTGCTGTCACTAACATTTTGCAGGAGTTCGCTGACGTCTTTCCACAAGACGTGCCACCGGGATTACCACCTATTCGAGGGATTGAGCGTCAAATTGACTTAATTCCCGGTGCTTCGCTACCCAACCGTGCACCATACCGTACCAATCCAGAGGAGACGAAGGAGATTATGTGTCAAGTACAAGAACTGCTCGACAAAGGTTATATACGCGAATCCCTTAGTCCTTGTGCTGTTCCTATCATTTTAGTACCGAAAAATGATGGTACGTCGCGTATGTGCGTTGATTGTAGAGGCATTAATAATATTACTATTCGTTATCGTCATCCTATTCCTAGGCTAGATGATATGCTTGATGAATTGAGTGGCTCTACAATATTCTCCAAAGTTGATTTGCATAGTGGATACCATCAAATTCGTATGAAATTCGGTGATGAATGGAAAACAACATTTAAAACTAAGTTTGGATTATATGAGTGGTTAGTCATGCCTTTTTGGTTAACTAATGCACCTAGTACTTTCATGAGGTTAATGAACGAAGTTTTACGTGCTTTCATTGGACGATTTGTGGTAGTTTACTTTGATGACATATTGATTTATAGCAAATCTTTGGAGGAACATTTGGAACATTTACATGCTGTTTTTATTGCTCTACATGATGCACGTTTGTTTGGAAACCTTGGAAAGTGCATTTTTTGCACTGACCGAGTATCTTTTCTTGGCTATGTTGTTACTCCACAGGGAATTGAAGTTGATAAAGCCAAGATTGAAGCTATCGAGAGTTGGCCGTAGCCCAAAACGGTCACACAAGTGAGGAGTTTCCTTGGCCTCGCTGGTTTCTATAGGCGTTTTGTGAGAGATTTCAGCACCATTGCTGCACCTCTCAACGAGCTTACAAAGAAGGATGTGCCTTTTGTTTGGGGTACCGCACAGGAAGAAGCCTTCACGGTATTGAAAGATAAGTTGACACATGCTCCTTTACTCCAACTTCCTAATTTCAATAAGACTTTTGAGCTTGAATGTGATGCTAGTGGAATTGGATTAGGAGGTGTGTTATTACAAGATGGAAAACCTGTTGCATACTTTTCTGAAAAATTGAGTGGGCCTAGTCTGAACTATTCTACTTATGATAAAGAATTATATGCTCTTGTTCGGACCTTAGAAATATGGCAACATTATTTATGGCCCAAGGAATTTGTTATACATTCTGATCATGAATATTTGAAACACATTAAAAGTCAAGCAAAACTGAACCGTAGACATGCTAAATGGGTTGAATTCATTGAGACTTTCCCTTATGTCATTAAACACAAGAAGGGTAAAGAAAATGTTATTGCTGATGCCTTGTCTCGTCGTTATACTATGCTTTCACAACTTGACTTTAAAATATTTGGTTTGGAGACCATCAAAGATCAATATGTTCATGATGCTGAATTTAAAGATGTATTGCAGAATTGTAAGGAAGGGAGAACTTGGAACAAGTTCGTTCTTAACGATGGATTTGTGTTTCGTGCTAACAAGCTATGCATTCCAGCTTGCTCCGTTCGTCTTTTGTTGTTGCAGGAGGCGCATGGAGGAGGATTAATGGGATACTTTGGCGTCAAGAAGACGGAGGATATACTTGCTACACATTTCTTTTGACCAAAGATGAGACAGGATGTTGAGCGTTTTGTTGCTCGCTGCACTACATGTCAAAGAGCTAAGTCACGACTCAATCCTCATGGTTTATATATGCCTTTGCCTGTACCTAGTGTTCCTTGGGAGGATATATCTATGGACTTTGTTTTAGGTTTACCTTGAACAAAGAAGGGGAGGGATAGCATATTTGTTGTCGTGGATAGGTTCTCGAAAATGGCACACTTTATACCATGTCATAAAAGCGATGATGCTGTTAATGTTGCTGATTTGTTCTTTCGTGAAATTATTCGCTTACATGGTGTGCCAAATACTATTGTTTCAGATCGTGATACTAAATTTCTTAGCCACTTTTGGAGATGTTTATGGGCTAAGTTGGGGACTAAGCTGCTTTTTAGTACTACTTGTCACCCCCAAACTGAAGGACAAACTGAAGTAGTCAATAGAACATTGTCTACTATGCTTAGGGCTGTTTTGAAGAATAACAAGAAAATGTGGGAAGAATGCTTGCCTCATATTGAATTTGCTTATAATCGTTCATTGCATTCTACTACTAAGATGTGCCCTTTTGAAATTGTGTATGGTTTCCTACCTCATGCACCTATTGATTTGTTGCCTCTTCCATCTTTAGAGAAGGTTAATTTTGATGCTAAAGAACGTTCTGAATTGATTTTTAAAATGCATGAGTTAACTAAGGAAAACATTGAGCGTATGAATGCTAAATATAAACTTGCTGGAGATAAGGGTAGAAAACATGTTGTGTTTGCGCCTGGAGATCTTGTTTGGTTACATTTGCGTAAAGATAGATTTCCTAATCTGCGCAAATCAAAGCTAATGCCACGTGCTGATGGTCCTTTTAAGGTGTTAGAGAAAATAAATGATAATGCATATAAACTTGAGCTACCTGTAGATTTTGGGGTTAGTCCCACTTTTAACATTGCAGATTTGAAGCCTTATCTGGGTGAGGAAGATGCGCTTCCGTCGAGGACGACTTCATTTCAAGAAGGGGAGGATGATGAGGACATCAATACCATTGTTACACCCACAGCCCCTACTGTTACATATACTAGACCAATTACTAGAGCTCGCGCACGCCAATTAAATTACCAGGTACTTTTGTTTCTTGGTAATGATTCTAATGTTCATGAGATTATGATGCTGCCTAAATTGGATACATTTGTTTTGCTTACAAATGAAGGGCCTAGCTTGGAGAAGGATGAACATTGGAGCAAGAACACACATGGAGTTGATGGCATGCGCAAGGGGATCAAGAACGGAGTTACAAGTGATGATTTCAGGACTTTAAAGCCGCCATAAGGAGTGCATGAAGCCTTGGACGAAATATACAAGATGCCACTTCATAATATTCGTCCATAGGCTATTCTAGGTGCTGCATCACCTTATTAATGGGCCAGGCCCATGTAATTTCGAAATACTTAAGTATAGGCTATTTTTAGAGTCCGTATGTGTGGGGAAACAAGAGTTAGGGTTGGTTTCGGACCCCACCCTCAAGGGCCACGAAATTCCCCCCTCTTCCTCCATATATACAGCCCTTAGGGCGTCGTTTAGACTTTGGGTTTTGTTTAGATTAAAAGTTTGCCATAGCTGCAACTTCGCGTACTTCGTTTGTGTCCAACGACCAGACCAAGACGTCACAGAACCCCACCTTGATCAATAAAGCTTTCATCTTATATTCGCAATATCCAGATTGCAATTTCAGTTTCTTGCTTGTTCTTCGTTTGCTCGCAGGAAACAGACCCTCGTGGTCAGGTTGATCGTGCTCCGGCGTGGTCAATAACCCTCGGAAGTTGGTTTAGCGATTGCTAAGGCGCGACGTCTCGCACGTTCGTAGTCGGATCGTCAAAGTCGACTCCCACAGAAAACGATAGCCACCATCTCATCGAAACATCGAGACACCTTAGCCTCTATCACTTTCAGTTTGTCCATTGCTCCGGGGGTGTGCCACAGAGGCAAATGAGATCTTGCATCCAAGGGTTTAAACATATTGCATGAAGGCGTGGCTCGTGAATTGGGTGCCGTTGTCAGTGATGATCCTTGCCGGAACTCCGAAACGACACACCAATTCTTTCAAGAACTTGATAGCTGACTGAGCAGTCGCCTTCCTCATGGCAGTCACTTCTGGCCACTTTGTAAACTTGTCTATGCCAACGAACAAGAATTCAAAGCCCCCAATTGCTCGGGGGAAGGGGGCGAGGATATCGAGCCCCCCGACCGAAAATGGTCATGACAGAGGGATTGTCTGAAGAGCTTGGGCAGGCAGGTGTGTTTTCTTGGAATGGAACTAACAGGCTTCACATGTCGTGACGAGCTCAACTGCGTCTTGGAGGGCTGTGGGCCAATAGAATCCTTGCCGAAATGCTTCCCCAACTAGTGCCCTTGATCCAATGTGTGAGCCACACATTCCTCTGTGAATCTCAGCCAGCAGTTCCTTTCTGTCCTCTCGCAGACACAATTCAATTTCACACTGTTGGTGATAGAGGCGGGGTGTCCCGATCTTTCGATGAGATGGTAACTATCGATTTGGTGGAGACGACTTTGACGATCCGACTACAAACGTGCACGACGTTGCGCCTTAGCAATTGCTAAACCAATCTCCAGAGGTTATTGACCACGCCGGTGCACGATCAACCTGACCACGAAGGTCTATTCCTGCAAGCAATCGAAGAACGAGCAAGAATATGATAAAAGCAATCTGAATATTGCAAATATGTATGAAGTATTGATAAAGGTGGGGATCCGAAAGCGGTCTTGGTCTGGTCGTTGGACACAAACGAAGTACACGAAGTTGCGTTGGCTAACTTTTAACTAAACAAATCCCCAGGAAAAGCTACTAGATGGATCTACTTATATAGGAGCAAGGGGTGGCGGCCAAGGAGGTGGGAGGACGTCCCAAGGCAGCCTAAAACTAAATCTAGGTCGTACAAGGCCAATGGGCCCAAGTGGAGGTGATGTAACACCTTTGGACTTGTAGTTTGACTCGGATTCTGCTGCAGCATCAGATTGTTTCGTCCACAACTCAACTCTCCGGACGAATTTGAAGGTGATTCCAATTGGGTTGGAAAGTGCACGAAATCTAGTTTCCAATAAAAAAAGAATCACCCAATTCGGAGTCCGTATGAAAAACTTGTGTCCGTTTTGAGTCAGGTGTGTCTGTGCAGTCCGAATCTGAATCCAGAACGTGAGAGACTTGGACTCTATCTTCTCTTGGGCCAAAAGTGACGTGAGAGAACTTTTTGGACAGCAAATAAACATCTCTTTCTTCCTTATCTTCATATGTGGATTGTACAAATGTCCCATACACCTGCAATTACACAAAACACAAAAGTGTGTGAAGTATTTTTGTTCTGGATAACATAAATAGATTATTGAATAGTTTGCACTAGAAATCACCTGACAAATATGCATATATGCATTATTTTTGGTCATATCCAAGGTAGTCATGTCCTCATCATCCTCCCCTTCTTGAAAATAAAGCCGTCCTCGGCGTTGCTTAATCTGAAATGTGGCTAACAAAAAAGACAAGGTGTACATGTTGTATATGTATATGTCATCCATTTTTACTTCCCTTGATTTTTGCATATATGACACATGAATAGATGAGTAACTTGCATAGTTCATAAAATCTAAAGCCAAAAAATTAGCACAAGAAGTAGAAGGCATGAAAATATAGCAACTCAGTTTGCACATATAAGTGAAGCTCTTATTCATTTCAAATGATTGACAATGTTCATCATTAAACCATCCCAACATTGGTGAATAAACCTTACTTGCATCAAATTTACATGCTACAACATGCTTAAATAAGCAAACATGCAATAAGTCATTCAACACAGAATCATCACCAAGATTAGAGGTCATATCAAAATGATTAAACATTGGTTCTTTTGCATCAATAGTTAATTCAATGGGTGCACTCAAAATTGTTGGTATTTCAGTTGTTTGATCACATGCCAAAGTCAAATTATCAACGTAGTCCTCTAAAATAGATGGTGTGATCAAAGTAGTGGGTAGCTCATCAGATGGTGCATTCAAATTGACAAGGCATTCATCATTCTCATGTAGAGATGGAAGATCAGTACCTTTGTCATTACCTCTTATGATCAACTCAGATGATGTAGCCACTCTCGGGGGCGATGTGTCACATGGTGGAGGTGATGTAGTCCTGACAACAACGGATGTGGTTGTCATAGTATGCCTAGTAGTTGAAGGAACAATCATATCAACTCTTGGAATGTGCACCGTGCGCTTGTTCTCCTCGTGGCCAACCCGTCGTTTTATTTCCTGTTCAGCTTTGCAAGCAAGATGAAACAAATGGTCCATAGGATAACACTCTTCATGAATTAGTATCTCTTGAATATCACGGTTTAATCCTCCCCAAAATCTATCCATAAAATCATCTTCACTTTCTTCTAAAGAGGAATGCAACAAGGTAGTTTGTAAATCATCATAATATTTTGTTACAGTTTCACTACCTTGTTTTAAGTGTTGCAACTTCTTAATCATGTCATGAGTATAATAAGCAGGGACGAAAGTATGTCGCATGGCAAGTTTCAAATCATCCCAAGTAGTAGGTATATAATCAGGGTGTAACCGACAATATTCACTCCACCAAACCAAAGCATAACCAGTGAAAGAACCAACCGCAACCTTAACCTTTTTATGTTCATTGAAATTATGGGAAGCAAATATATTTTTTATGTCGAACTCCCATTCAATATATAAAGCAGGTTTAAAACGGCCATTAAATGGTGGTATAGATACATTAACCTGATCATGTGCATTTGGATGTTTGTGCACCTCTCGTGACGGTTGTGGTATTTGCAAAGGTGGTGGCACGTCTCCCGCGATCGACAAAGCCCATGAATTGACTCTGGATCCTGTCATGATTACTAGAACAAGAAACAAAACACAAAAATAATGTTCCTATAACTACTAGGATGTGGTGGTAAAACGCTCACAGTAAAGCAAATATCAATGTCTTACAAGTTCTTACCATGCAGCAGGCGGTGATCGGCAACCAGCGGTGTCAAGTAACTCCGAATATTGAGTAAAGCGATTGCCAGGGGAGCATACGTATACACGGTGATAGAGGCAAAGGTGTCCCGTCTTTCGATGAGATGGTGGATTTCGCTTTGGTGGAAGTCGACTTTGACGATCCGACTACGAACGTGCGAGGACGTCGCGCCTTAGAAATCGCTAAACCAACTCCGAGAGGTTATTGACCACGCCGGAGCACGATCAACCTGACCACGAGGGTCTGTTTCCTGCGAGCAAACGAAGAACAAGCAAGAAACTAAGATTGCAATCTGGATATTGCGAATATAAGATGAAAGCTTTATTGATCAAGGTGGGGTTCTGTGACGCCTTTGTCTGGTCGTTGAACACAAACGAAGTACGCGAAGTTGCAGCTATGGCGAACTTTTAATCTAAACAAAACCCAAAGTCTAAACGATGCCCTAAGGGCTGTATATATGGAGGAAGAGGGGGGAATTTCGTGGCCCTTGGTGGAGGGGTCCGAAATCAACCCTATCTCTTGTTTCCCCACACATATGGACTCTAAAAATAGCCTATACTTATGTATTTCGAAATTACATGGGCCTGGCCCAATAATAAGGTGTCGCAGCACCTAAAATAGCCTCGGGACGAAATTTATGAAGTGGCATCTTGTATATTTCGTCCAAGGCTTCATGCACCCATTATGGTGGCTTCAAAGTCCTGAAATCATCACTTGTAACTCCGTTCTTGTTTCCCTTGCGCATGCCATCATCTCCATGCTTGTTCTTGCTCCAATGTTCATCCTTCTCCAAGCTAGGCCCTTCATTTGTAAGCAAAACAAATGTATCCAATTTAGGCAGCATCATATTCTCATGAACATTAGAATCATTACCAAGAAACGAAAGTACCTGGTAATTTAGTTGGCGTGCACGAGCTCTAGTAATTGGTCCAGTATGTATAGCAGCAGGGGCTGTGGGTGTAACAATTGTATTGATGTCCTCATCATTAAACCATCCCAACATTGGTGAATAAACCTTACTTGCATCAAATTTACATGCTACAACATGCTTAAATAAGCAAACATGCAATAAGTCATACAACACAGAATGATCACCAAGATTAGAGGTCATATCAAAATGATTAAACATTGGTTCTTTTGCATCAATAGTTAATTCAATGGGTGCACTCAAAATTGTTGGTATTTCAGTTGTTTGATCACATGGCAAAGTCAAATTATCAACGTAGTCCTCTAAAATAGGTGGTGTGATCAAAGTAGTGGGTAGCTCATCAGATGGTGCATTCAAATTGACAAGGCATTCATCATTCTCATGTAGAGATGGAAGATCAGTACCTTTGTCATTACCTCTTATGATCAACTCAGATGATGTAGCCACTCTCGGGGGCGATGTGTCACATGGTGGAGGTGGTGTAGTCCTGACAACAACGGATGTGGTTGTCATAGTATGCCTAGTAGTTGAAGGAACAATCATATCAACTCTTGGAATGTGCACCGTGCGCTTGTTCTCCTCGTGGCCAACACGTCGTTTTATTTCCTATTCAGCTTTGCAAGCAAGATGAAACAAATGGTCCATAGGATAACACTCTTCATTAATTAGTATCTCTTGAATATCACGGTTTAATCCTCCCCAAAATCTATCCATAAAATCATCTTCACTTTCTTCTAAAGAGGAATGCAACAAGGTAGTTTGTAAATCATCATAATATTTTGTTACAGTTTCACTACCTTGTTTTAAGTGTTGCAACTTCTTAATCATGTCACGAGTATAATAAGCAGGGACGAAAGTATGTCGCATGGCAAGTTTCAAATCAACCCAAGTAGTAGGTATATAATCAGGGTGTAACCGACAATATTCACTCCACCAAACCAAAGCATAACCAGTGAAAGAACCAACCGCAACCTTAACCTTTTTATGTTCATTGAAATTATGGGAAGCAAATATATTTTTTATGTCGAACTCCCATTCAATATATAAAGCAGGTTTAAAACGGCCATTAAATGATGGTATAGATACATTAACCTGATCATGTGCATTTGAATGTTTGTGCACCTCTCGTGACGGTTGTGGTATTTGCAAAGGTGGTGGCACGTCTCCCGCGATCGACAAAGCCCATGAATTGACTCTGGATCCTGTCATGATTAGTAGAACAAGAGACAAAACCCAAAAATAATGTTCCTATAACTACTAGGATGTGGTGGTAAAACGCTCACAGTAAAGCAAATATCAATGTCTTACAAGTTCTTACCATGCAGCAGGCGGTGATCGGCAACCAGCGGTGTCAAGTAACTCCGAATATTGAGTAAAGCGATTGCCAGGGGAGCGTACGTATACACGGTGTAGAAATATGTGGAGCTGGGTTGGCTATATATGGTAGCAAAAGATTAGCAATAATCAATTCAAAGATGCAATGTTGAATAAACGCTCAACGACGGTACTGTGTTGGTCCTAGGCTAGACCGGACTAGAGACGCGAGCCTAGAACACTAATGAGGTCACGGCGTAGCACAACTAGCATCAATGAAGGATACTAACTAGCTCTTGACAGCAAGATATAAGTGAAGATCACAACAGCAGTGAAGATAATGAGGTGAAACAACAGCCAAGCAGGATATATCAACAACTTTGTCTCCAACTTTACTCTGAAAAAGTTTGTGCCGATTTTTTTGTTTTTTTTTCTTCTCTCTTTTTTTTCCTCACACTTCTTTTTTCTTTCTCTCCTTTTTTTTCTCTGACTTTTTTTTCCTTTTTTTCTCTCTTTTTTTCTCTCTTTTTTTCTCCCTCTTTCCAAAACAAACTAGATAAGATGCAGATTGGATCAAGTGAAGATGTGAACGATCTCAACTATTATTATGACAATGAATGGTGGGTAGCACGTGGTGGAAATTGATGGATGGGTGGTGGACAGCGGAAGAGATAATGATGCAGCGGTGGCGTGACTAATGTGAACAGAACTCGAAACTCTAAACGAACTAGGCAATAAGACCAGCAACTCGACACGACGATGCAATCGATAATTCAACTATGCAATCAATGAAAAGAAAATTGCAAAGGCTCAGACTGGCTTGGACCAAGGATGAATAGATCTAACTCTTTTTTGTGGCTTTTTCTTGGACAATAGGTAAGAAAGTAAATCTAATCTAGGAAAACTGGAAATTCTCACCGAGCAACCTGAAAACTGATACCACTTGATAGAGGCGGGGTGTCCCAATCTTTCGATGAGATGGTAACTATCGATTTGGTGGAGACGACTTTGACGATCCGACTATAAACGTGCACGACGTTGCGCCTTAGCAATCGCTAAACCAATCTCCAGAGGTTATTGACCATGCCGGTGCACGATCAACCTGACCACGAAGGTCTATTGCTGCAAGCAATCAAAGAACGAGCAAGAATATGATAAAAGCAATCTGAATATTGCAAATATGTATGAAGTATTGATAAAGGTGGGGATCCGAAAGCGGTCTTGGTCTGGTCGTTGGACACAAACGAAGTACACGAAGTTGCGTTGGCTAACTTTTAGCTAAACAAATCCCCAGGAAAAGCTACTAGATGGATCTACTTATATAGGAGCAAGGGGTGGCGGCCAAGGAGGTGGGAGGACGTCCCAAGGCAGCCTAAAACTAAATCTAGGTCGTACAAGGCCAATGGGCCCAAGTGGAGGTGATGTAACACCTTTGGACTTGTAGTTTGACTCGGATTCTGCTGCAGCATCAGATTGTTTCGTCCACAACTCAACGCTCCGGACGAATTTGAAGGTGATTCCAATTGGGTTGGAAAGTGCAAGAAATCTAGTTTCCAACAAAAAAAGAATCACCCAATTCGGTGTCCGTATGAAAAACTTGTGTCCGTTTTGAGTCAGGTGTGTCTGTGCAGTCCGAATCTGAATCCAGAACGTGAGAGACTTGGACTCTATCTTCTCTTGGGCCAAAAGTGACGTGAGAGAACTTTTTGGACAGCAAATAAACATCTCTTTCTTCCTTATCTTCATATGTGGATTGTACAAATGTCCCATACACCTGCAATTAGACAAAACACAAAAGTGTGTGAAGTATTTTTGTTCTGGATAACATAAATAGATTATTGAATAGTTTGCACTAGAAATCACCTGACAAATATGCATATATGCAATATTTTTGGTCATATCCAAGGTAGTCATGTCCTCATCAGTTGGGCCTCCTTCTGTATGAACTGTCATCGACAAACTAATACATACTGGCCCTCCGGGCTACTTTCTCATCTTCATCTGGGTCGCCTGGGAGTTCTTCGATTTGGAGGAAGCGGACGATGTGCCTTTCCCAAGTGGGAGCCTGAGGCTCGGCAACGAGGACTAGCGGCACCTCCTTGGTTGCGGGAGCACCAGCCTCATTTGCGGGGTCCATTGGCCCGTCTGGAGGGGGTGGTCCGGTAGGCTATGAGGAGTTGTTTCCGGCAGGGTCCCTGCCGAGAGCGGATGGCTCGACCAGGAGAGGCTTACTGTAGTCCAACTTTCTCATTTTCTGCGCCATTGTGGATGGTGATCCAGAGGGTTGAGAGAGGTGGAGAACAAAAGTTCCTAGTTCCACAGGAAGCTTTTGTGCAGCACACTTTGACAGGTGATCAGCTATGCTGTTTTCCGCACGGGGTACGTGTTCTGTTTGCAACCCGTCAAAGCACTCCTCTAACCTCCTTACTTCCTCAACGTATGCTTCCATCAATGGGCTTTGATAATCCTTGTTGACTTTTCTCACCACCAACTTTCAATCTCCTTGAATGATCAGCTTCTTGATTCCCAATTCTGCTGCAATCTTGAGCCCAACAAGGAGCCCTTCATACTCAGCTGTATTGTTGGTGGCTTCTTCCCAGGCAAAGTGCATTTGGATGACGTACTTCAAGTGCTCCCTGGAGGGGGCAACAAGTAGCACGCTAACTCCTGCTCCTTGTAGGGAAAAAGCACCATCAAAATACATAATCCATTCTTGGGGTGATTCCTTGCCGGGGAGAGTTGTTTCCATTGCTTCCTCATCAGGGGTTGGCGTCCATTCTGCAATAAACTCTACCAGTGCCCTTCTCTGAATGGTTGAAGTGCTCTCGAACTTCAAACCAAAGCTGGATAACTCCAAATCCCACTCCACTATTTTGCTAGTAGCCTCAGGGTTTCGGAGTATCCTCTGCAACCGGAAACGAGTAACAACTGTGATCTCATGGGCTTGGAAGTAGTGGCACAGTTTCCTTGAGGCCATGACAAGGCCATATATCAACTTTTGCAGACCAGAGTACCTCGATCTAGCCCCTTGCAACAAGGAGCTGACGAAGTATACTGGGCGCTGCACCACTTTCTTCCTTGCCTTGTCCTTGGGGTTGCACTCCTTGCCGTGCTTACTGCTATTCTGATCCTCCTCTGATTCTATTGAGTCTGGCCGCTCTCTGCTTCATCCACTTCTTATTGTGCTACCAAGGCTACACTGACCACTTGGTTGGTTGCTGCCAAGTAAAGCAGTAATGACTCTTGAGGCTTGGGCACAACCAAGGTAGGCACAGATGACAGGTAAGTCTTCAACTCTTGCAAGGCTGTATCTGCTTCTGGGGTCCACTTCATAGGCCTTGCCTTCTTCAAAATTTTGAAGAATGGCAAGGCACGCTCGATAGACTTGGAAATGAATCTGCTTAGCACGACAACGCATCCCGTCAACCGCCTCACATCCTTAATTTTTCTTGGCACTTGGATCTGCTCAATGGCCTTGATCTTGTCGGGGTTGGCTTCAATACCCCGGTGGGACACGAAGAATCCAAGTAGCCCGCCGGAGAGAACACCAAACACATACTTCTCCGGGTTAAGGTTGAAGTTGATCTTGTGCAAATTAGCAAATGTCTACTCCCAATCCTGGATAAGGGTGGCCTCATCCTTGGTCTTGACCACAATTTCATCCATATAGGCTTCTATGTTTCTGTGTAGTTGTGTCTCAAAACCAATCTAGACCGCTCTTGCAAAAGTAGACCCGGCACTCTTTCATCCGAAAGGCATGCGGACAAAACAGTATGTACCACATGGAGTGATGATTGATGTTTTCTGCTCATCTTCTTTGGACATGAAGATCTAGTGATACCCGGAGTATGCATCCAAAAAGGAGAGCAGATCACACCCTGAAGTAGAATCCACAATTTGATCAATGCGCAGCAAGGGGAATGGGTCCTTCGGGCAAGCCTTATTGAGATCTATGAAATCAATGCAGAGCCTCCATTTCCCATTTGCCTTCCGAACTACCATTGGGTTTGCCAACCATGTAGGGTGCAATACTCATGTGACCAATCCAGCTACCTCTAACTTCTTGATTTCCTCGGCAATGAACTGCTGCCGCTCCAAGGCTTGCTTCCTAACTTTCTGCTTGACGGGTTGGGCATGTGGGCAGACAGCAAGGTGGTGCTTGATTACCTCCCTTGGAACACCCGGAATATCAGATGGTTGCCAGGCAAACACATCGATATTCGCCCACAGGAAGGCAATGAGCGTGCTTTCCTATTTTTAATCAAGGGTGGCACTGATGGTGAAAGTACCATCAACACCAGCCAGCCCTGCCGTGACCTTCTTCACTTCGGGTGCTGCAACCTTGGATCTCTTGCTGTTGGAACACTACGACATGTCGTCAACGGGTGATGTGGACTCGGAGGGGGCACGCTTCCCAGACTCCATGCCAGAGGTCCTACAATCCCTCTTCTTTCCTTTTCTTACCTTGGCAGGGACCGTTGCCACCGCATCCTCTGCTGTGACGGCATCCCGATACATCCTGTCCACACAGATGATTGCATCCTTCTCATCTAATGGGATGGTGATGACTCCCAATGGCCTAGGCATCTTCAAGGTGTTGTAAGCATAATTGGATGTGGCCATGAACTTGGCCAAAGCTAGTCGTCCCACAATCCCATTATACGGCAGGGGGAGCTCGACCACATCAAACACAACCTTCTCAGTCACATAGTTCAACTCTCCCCCAAACATCACTGGCAACATAATCTTTCCCTTGGGATGGCTCCTGCCGGTATTGACTCCTTGAAACGTGTCGGTAACCTCCAGCTCTTCTTCTCCTATCTGAAGCTTGTTAAGGACTACTAGGGAAATCAGATTCAACCCGGCCCTGCCATCCACTAACATCTTTGTGACCTTGAGGTTGAGAATTGTTGGGGATACCAACAACGGCAAACACCCTACCGCGGTGGTGCGGCAAGGGTGGTCCTCCTCGTCAAAGATGATGGGCATGCGGGACCATTTGAGCGGTGAGGGAGTCCTGGATTAGGGGGTATCCGGACAGCCGGATTATATCCTTTGGCCGGACTGTTGGACTATGAAGATACAAGACTGAAGACTTCGTCTCGTGTCCGGATGGGACTCTACTTGGCGTGGAAGGCAAGCTAGGCAATACGGATATGTTTATCTCCTCCTTTGTAACCGACCTTGTGTAACCCTAGCCCTTTTCGGTGTCTATATAAACCGGAGGGTTTTAGTCCGTAGGAAAACATACAATCATACCATAGGCTAGCTTCTTGGGTTTAGCCTCTTCGATCTCATGGTAGATCAACTCTTGTACTACCCATATCATCAATATTAATCAAGCAGGATGTAGGTTTTACCTCCATCAAGAGGGCCCGAACCTGGGTAAAACATCGTGTCCCCTGCCTCCTATTACCATCTGCCTTAGACGCACAGTTCGGGACCCCCTAACCGAGATCCGCCGGCTTTGACACCGACATTGGTGCTTTCATTGAGAGTTCCTCTATGTCGTCGCCGTTAGGCTTGATGGCTCCTACTATCATCGATAGCGATGCAGTCCAGGGTGAGACTTTTCTCCCCGAACAGATCTTTGTATTTGGCGGCTTCGCACTGCGGGCCAACTCACTTGGCCATCTGGAGCAGATCGAAAGCTACGCCCCTGGCCATCAGGTCAGGTTTGGAAGCTTAAGCTACACGGCTGATATCCGCGGAGACTTGATCTTCGACGGATTCGAGCCTCTGCCTTGTGCGTCACGGTCACGATGAGTACGATTTAGCTCTGTCATCGGACAGTGTTCAAGAAATCACACCGGCGGCCGCTCCGATCCTTAATTCGGAGCCAGTTGCGCCTCCCATGGACGGGTGGATAGACCCCGCCACAGAGGCGACATCCCCAACGGCAATCGAGCCGAATATCGATCTTACCCTTCACAAGAGCCGTGTTGTTAAACTGCCGGATACTTTTCCGGCCACGAACTCCGAACCGCCTGCGCCCATTCCTATCGAATCCGGTTGGGCGCCGATCATGGCTCCGTGGATATCTTTCAGCACTCGCCCTTCGGCGACATACTGAATTCATTAAAGTCTATCTCCTTATCAGGAGAGTCCTGGCCGAAATATGTCCGGCAGGATTGGGATGCGGATGACAAAGAAATTCGCCGCCCACCCACCACCCACTCAGTAGCCACTGTCGATGACTTAACTGACATGCTCGACTCCGACTCCGAAGACATCCACGTTATGGACGACGATGCAGGATATGAACAGGAACCACTGCCCACAGGCCACTGGACGCCCACTTCATCACATGACGTATACATGGTGGACACACCAAAAGAAGACGACGACGAGGAACGGAAGGACACAACAAAGGGTTGTCCCCTCGAGAAGCAGTCAAAACAGCGGCGTAAGCGCCGCTCCAAATCCCGCCTCGGCAGAAACACCGATCATATAGACCCAGCTTTAGAGCAGGGTGAACCATCGCCGGACCACGGCAACACGGAGAATCAAACCGAACAACCCGACTCTGTCAAAGATAATAGTCCGGACGACATCACACCAGACAGACACCCGGAGCAACATAATGCCCGTCAAAGGCTTGTTGCCACCGCGAGGAGTCTAAAAAAGCAGAAGCAAAGGCTCAAGGCTGCGCAAGACACACTCCGAATCAGATGGAGTAAAGTACTCAACACAACAACAAAGTACGGTGCTAATCGCCCCACCAAGAGCTACCCGAAGCGGAAGTTGCTACCTGAATTCGATGAGGAGGCCTTAGATCCCCCGCAACCAAAAATTAAAACGGCCATCTGGCCGGATAGACGACCTCACGGCCAACATAATGCGGCAACCGATGCCGCACACAAGCCAGTACGTGATCCACGCGAGGGCTCGCATCAAAAGGACGGCACAACCAGATCCATCTACGGACCACACAAGCGCGCTCCAGCATGCAACACAACACAACAAACATCCAAACAATGCGGTACACCCAAATACAGGGGTGCCGCACACCCCCTATGTTTCATCGATGAGGTGATGGACCATGAATTTCCAGAGGGATTCAAACCCGTAAACATAGAGGCATACAACAGAACAACAGACCCTAGGGTCTGGATTGAGGACTATATCCTCCATATCCATATGGCTCGAGGAGATGATCTCCACGCCATTAAGTAGTTACCCCTCAAACTCAAAGGGCCAGCTCGGCACTGGCTTAAAAGTCTCCCCGAAAGCTTCATTGGAAGCTGGGAAGAGCTTGAAGACGCTTTTCGGGCAAATTTTCAAGGGACTTATGTCCGACCTCCGGACGCGGACGATTTGAGTCATATAACTCAACAGCCCGGAGAATCAGCCCGAAAGCTTTGGAACATGTTTCTTACTAAAAAGAACCAAATAGTCGACTATCTGGACGCCAAAGCCTTGGCAGCTTTTAAGCACATCGTCCGCGACGAATGGCTTGCCAGACACCTCGGCTAAGAAAAACCGAGAACAATGGCAGTATTAACAAGCCTCATGACCCGCTTTTGCGCGGGTGAGGACAGCTGGCTAGCCAGATGCAGCACCAGCGGCCCAAGTACATCCGAAGTTAGAGATGGAAATGGGAAATCACGACGCAGCAAAAATAATAAGCGCCAGATTAAAGAAGACAGCTCGAAGACCACGGCGGTAAACGCCGGATTCAGAAGCTCTCGGCCAGGTCAGCAAAAGCCACCCTCTAAAGGCGCCAGAGATGAACTGTCCAGCCTAAACAAAATTCTGGACCAAATATGTCAGATCCATAGCACCCCCGATAAACCTGCAAATCATACCCACAGAGAATGTTAGGTCTTCAAGCAGTCCAGCAAGCTCAATGTCGTACACAAGGGGGAGGATACACCAAGCAAAGAGGAGGATGAGCCTCTCAAGCAAGACACTGCGGAACAAAAGAAATTTCCACCAGAAGTCAAAACAGTGAATGTGTTACACATGATCAAGGGGAGAAACAAAGCGGCACACCCAGAGAAATATGCCCAAGGGCCTATCACCGCGGAGTCCTGCCACTAGTCGTCTAAACCGATCACTTTCGACCATCAGGATTACTCAGCAAGTATCCGGCGTGCAGGATGGGCTGCCTTGGTATTAGACCCAATAATTGACGGATACCACTTCACACGAGTCCTGATGGACGGTGGCAGCAGTCTAAACCTGATATATCAGGACACAATCCGCAAAATGGGGATAGACCCAACAAAAATTTGCCACAGCAATACCACCTTTAAAGGAGTAACGCCAGGCCCAGGGGCTCATTGCACGGGCTCCCGGCTACTAGAGGTTATATTCGGCTTCCCCGATAACTTCCGTAGCGAAAATTTAACCTTCCACATTGCTCCGTTCTAAAGTGGCTATCAAGCACTACTTGGACGCGAAGCTTTCGCTCGCTTTAATGCAATACCGCATTACGCTTCCCTCACGCTTAAGATGCCCGGTCCATGTGGCATCATTACAGTAAATGGAAATATCGAGCGATCCCTGTGCGCCGAAGAGAGTGCGGCTGCCTCGGCAGCCGCACAGTAAAATGACCTCAGCAACTAAAGCATTCAACAGGTCGTCAAGACTACGGACACGGTTAGACGAGTCTGAAGCAGCTATATGTAATTCATACAAGTTTGATGGCCACACCCCTATTACAAATACAAGGGGCTCAACGCGCGCAGACAAGTGGCAATTTTTACTCATCTTCAATTATACATGGTTTCTTTAAACCTACCTTTTTGCACGACAACTTTTCACCTAAGTTTCTCTCTTTTACAGATGACCATCGTGCTACACCCATCCAGGATACAGCACAATGGAGACACAGGCGCAGACATGCAGTAGGGACCCGTTCCAAGGATTCTTTTTAGATTAAGACCCTGCGTAAACCTTTCTTACTGTCTTTTGTTGATACACATCCCTCAGATTGTCAGTACTATTGAGAAGGATGCTGGCGTCTTGGCATGTGGCCACGTCAGAATAATGCACGTACCTGGACACCAGGGGCTTCTTACAAAGGGCACTGTTTAGGCCCGGTTTATACCATAAAGATCGAATACCTTAGGGAGTGTTCGGCGTCGCGAGTTTGGCCTTATATGCATCAGCTCCGAATCATGTCTTTGGTCAAATGTTGGGTTTGCCCGGCTCCTGTGTTTTGCTGCCTTACGTTCCACTCTATCGGCTAAGGCGGCACCAGGAGAACTACTACGATTGTGCCCTGGGTCATCTGGACGAGCACCTCAGTAGAGAAAGCCGAAAACTGATTGTCATGATATAGCGTGAGACTCGTCAACCACTCGATGACCTATCGGAATGTTAGAATTCCTCCGCCTTAACGAAGGGCCATTTTCCGGCCAGGCATGTTCGCACCCCGAATTCGGGAGAGTGCGGAGCCACCAGGGGCTATATAGTAGCCCCACCGTCAAACTCCTATGGCTAAGTGAAAGTGTTAAAGCATTATAGTCCGGTTGCCTCGTTCGCTGCGCTATCACCTCCTTAATAGGACCAACATGTTGGATTAAGTGTGAACACACATCTTCTACGAACACCTCCGCATTATATGCGTGGAGGTTGAAGCCGACGACTGCAATCTTTCAGGTTACATACATATATACATAAACGGCCGCACAGGAGGCATCATATTACTTCCAGGCAAAAGTATAAATACAACCTTACTAAATTTCATAAAACATTGTGTTTACAGTGGGAATACATGTCACTCAAACATAATATTCTTCGAGCACTGGGCCTCTATCAAACGAGCACCCTCGAGAACTTCTTCGAAATAGTGCTCGACAGCCACTCGGCCTATGGTCGAACCCTGCGCCGCAACAGTGGTCACATCCATCTCCGCCAGTATGCTTTAACACGGGCAAGGGCCATCCGTGAGCCTTCTATACATGTCGACATCTTCATCGCATTCATGCGCGGCACCGCTCCAAGGAACTGCTGCACTAAGCTGAAATAGTTGTTCGGCTTCGGTTTTTCCGGCCACAGATGATCTATGACGGACCTCATGGCGAGTCCGGACAATCTATTGAGTTCGGCCCATTCGGCTAGCTGATCAGTGAAGGGAAGTGGACGGTCTGGAACGTTAAATTGCGCCCAGAACAGCTTGTCCACTTCACGATCTGTTTGATCTCGGAAGTATTCGGCCGCATCGACAACGCTCGCCGCCAAGTCCATATATGTGTCTGCCGAACTCCACAGCCAATCCAGAGGGGCATACCGCGGATCTCCCAACTTCCTCCGCAGCATAAAGGGCTTCCCAGCCGCAATATCCCCGGCTTCACGCAGCTCCTCCTTCTTCGCCCTCATAGCAGAGCGGGTGTCTTTGGTCGCCATCGTGGCCTTTTTAAGGTTCGTCGCCTTCGCTTGGTTTTCTTCTTGATAGAGGCGGGGGTGTCCCGATCTTTCGATGAGATGGTAACTATCGATTTGGTGGAGACGACTTTGATGATCCGACTACAAACGTGCACGACGTTGCGCCTTAGCAATCGCTAAACCAATCTCCAGAGGTTATTGACCACGCGGGTGCACGATCAACCTGACCACGAAGGTCTATTCCTGCAAGCAATCGAAGAACGAGCAAGAATATGATAAAAGCAATCTGAATATTGCAAATATGTATGAAGTATTGATAAAGATGGGGATCCGAAAGCGGTCTTGGTCTGGTCGTTGGACACAAACGAAGTACACGAAGTTGCGTTGGCTAACTTTTAACTAAACAAATCCCAAAGTCTAAATGATGCCTTAAGGGCTGTATATATGAAGGAAGAGGGGGGAATTTCGTGACCCTTGGTGGAGGGGTCCGAAATCAACCCTATCTCTTGTTTCCCCACACATACGGACTCTAAAAATAGCCTATACTTATGTATTTCGAAATTACATGGGCCTGGCCCAATAATAAGGTGACGCAGCACCTATAATAGCCTCGAGACGAAATTTATGAAGTGGCATCTTGTATATTTCGTCCAAGGCTTCATGCACCCATTATGGTGGCTTCAAAGTCCTGAAATCATCACTTGTAACTCCGTTCTTGTTCTTAATCCAATGTTCATCCTTCTCCAAGCTAGGCCCTTCATTTGTAAGCAAAACAAATGTATCCAATTTAGGCAGCATCATATTCTCATGAACGTTAGAATCATTACCAAGAAACGAAAGTACCTGGTAATTTAGTTGGCGTGCACGAGCTCTAGTAATTGGTCCAGTATTTATAGCAGCAGGGGCTGTGGGTGTAACAATTGTATTGATGTCCTCATCACTTCTTCAAGGAACTTGCAGCGGTCAGCCGTGTCTTTTAACTTTACAGCCATCTTGGCCATCTTCTCTTTGCTCTCACAATGCGCGGCCTTCTCGGCTCTCAACTCTTCGGCTGCCTTCAAAGCAGACGCATTACTACTCCTTGCTTGTTCTTTGGATCGGGCAAGTTCGCCCGAAGGGTCTCCACGGTAGCAGCTCCATCTGCAGTCACAACATATTAAAGATAATGGCATCATGCAGCTCTTACTATGTGACATTCACCAGAAAACATTACTTACCTTGTGCCTCATCAAGCCGCTTGTTGACAAGCTCGATGTCGGCATCTGCCGCATCCAGTTGCCGCTTTAGTTCGGCAAACTCATTAGTCCGGCTAGCCACCGGAGTTTCCACCACCTGCACATAAAGGCGGTTTGGTTATTACCTGAGACTACGATCCTCTGTTCGCCGCCGTTCTCGACGGCAACCAGAGTCTCAAGGGCTACTATCTACACAGGGCACACCTAAAAATGTGTGATACTATCAGAAAGTATATCATTTCACGTACCTCAAAGCCCGTCAGTAGACTCATAAAGGCTTCATGCAATCCGCTTTTGGCGGACGAAATTCTTTCCATCACTGTACCCATCAACGTACGGTGTTCTTCTGAGATGGCCGCTCGCTCCAACAGCTCCCTCAGTACATCCGACCGCATACCAACTGCTCCATCAACGTACGGAGTTACAAGTGATGATTTCAGGACTTTGAAGCCACCATAATGGGTGCATGAAGCCTTGGACGAAATATACAAGATGCCACTTCATAAATTTCGTCCCGAGGCTATTTTAGGTGCTGCGTCACCTTATTATTGGGCCAGGCCCATGTAATTTTGAAATACATAAGTATAGGCTATTTTTAGAGTCCGTATGTGTGGGGAAACAAGAGATAGGGTTGATTTCGGACCCCTCCACCAAGGGCCACGAAATTCCCCCCTCTTCCTCCATATATACAGCCCTTAGGGCATCGTTTAGACTTTGGGTTTTGTTTAGATTAAAAGTGATGAGGACATGACTACCTTGGATATGACCAAAAATATTGCATATATGCATATTTGTCAGGTGATTTCTAGTGCAAACTATTCAATAATCTATTTATGTTATCCAGAACAAAAATACTTCACACACTTTTGTGTTTTGTCTAATTGCAGGTGTATGGGACATTTGTACAATCCACATATGAAGATAAGGAAAAAAGAGATGTTTATTTGCTGTCCAAAAAGTTCTCTCACGTCACTTTTGGCCCAAGAGAAGATAGAGTCCAAGTCTCTCACGTTCTGGATTCAGATTCGGACAGCACAGACACACCTGACTCAAAACACACACAAGTTTTTCATACGGACTCCGAATTGGGTGATTCTTCTTTTGTTGGAAACTAGATTTCGTGCACTTTCCAACCCAATTGGAATCACCTTCAAATTCGTCCGGAGCGTTGAGTTGTGGACGAAACAATCTGATGCTGCAGCAGAATCCGAGTCAAACTACAAGTCCAAAGGTGTTACATCACCTCCACTTGGGCCCATTGGCCTTGTACGACCTAGATTTAGTTTTAGGCTGCCTTGGGACGTCCTCCCACCTCCTTGGCCTCCACCCCTTGCTCCTATATAAGTAGATCCATCTAGTAGCTTTTCCTTGGGATTTATTTAGTTAAAAGTTAGCCAACGCAACTTCGTGTACTTCGTTTGTGTCCAACGACCACACCAAGACCGCTTACGGATCCCCACCATTACCAATACCTCATATATATTTGCAATATTCAGATTGCTTTATCATATTCTTGCTCGTTCTTCGATTGCTTGCAGGAATAGACCTTCGTGGTCAGGCTGACCGTGCTTCCGGCATCGTCAGTAACCTCAGGAGATTGGTTTAGCGATTGCTAAGGCGCAACGTCGTGCACGTTTGTAGTCGGATCATCAAAGTCATCTCCACCAAATCGATAGTTATCATCTCATCGAAAGATCGGGACACCCTCGCCTCTATCAAAAAGTTCGCCATAGCTGCAACTTCGCGTACTTCGTTTGTGTTCAACGACCAGACAAAGGCGTCACAGAACCCCACCTTGATCAATAAAGCTTTCATCTTATATTCGCAATATCCAGATTGCAATCTCAGTTTCTTGCTTGTTCTTCGTTTGCTCGCAGGAAACAGACCCTCGTGGTCAGGTTGATCGTGCTCCGGCGTGGTCAATAACCTCTCGGAGTTGGTTTAGCGATTGCTAAGGCGCGACGTCCTCGCACGTTCGTAGTCGGATCGTCAAAGTCGACTTCCAACAAAGCGATATCCATCATCTCATCGAAAGACGGGACACCTTTGCCTCTATCAAGTGGTATCAGAGTTCCAGGTTGCTCGGTGAGATTTTACAGTTTTTCGTAGTTTAGATCGAGTCTGTTCTTCATACCTACAGTCCACGAAAAAGCCACACAAAAAAATTAGGGTTAGTTCATCATATCCGAACCAATCTGAGCCTTTGCATAATCTTTTTAGGGTTTTGCTTTGTTGAATTTGCGGTTGCATCGTCGGTCTAGTTGTTGGTCTTAGCGTCTAGTCTTTTAGAGTTTCGAGTTCTGGTCATAAGTTGTTACGCCGCCGCCGCACCATCATCATCGCCCCTGCCATCTACCACCACCGCTCCGAATCCGTATCCATATACCACCACCAATCCGTGCCCATATACCACCACCGATCCATATCCATATACTACCACCGCTACCACCACCGCTGCCATATACCACCACCATATATCCACCACCAATCCGAGTTCCTTGCTTATTAGGTTTGTTTTCGGGATCCATCCAGATTCCGATTCGTGTTTCCTTGCCGGAGTAGGTTTCGGAAAAAAAAAGAGTCGGGTAGCCACGCTCCGTTTAGGCCCAAAATTTTTCGAAAACGCATTTTTCGAAAATTTTTCTGGCTATCCTATTTTTAGGTGTTTCTGAGTGTTTTGAGACAGGTGCCATTATAGGAACTTTTTTTGACCCGTTTCCAGTTTTTGGGTCCGGGCAGTTGAAAAAAAAAATTGGTCGAAAAATTTCGTGCCCATCCTGTCAGTTTGAGCTAGGAAGAGTTTTGAGACACTCGCCATTATAGTGATTTTTCGCAAAAAAAAAAGCAGCGCAAAAAAAAGAGCGCAAAAAAAAAGAGCGAAAAAAAATTCAGAATGTGCTTTTCCCTTGTTTACGTGCCGCGCCGTGTTTTTGTTGGTGTTCTAGGCTCGCGTCTCTAGCACAGTCTAGCCTAGGACCAGCACAGTACCGTCGTTGAGCGTTTATTCAACTTTGCATCTCTGAATTGATTATTGCTGACCCTTTTTGCTACCATAGTATAAGCCTTCCCAGCTCCACATACATCTACGTCGTGCGTTTGACTCTCCCTGGTAATCGCTCTATCCAAGCTTTGAGAGTTTTGACTACAACGGTTGCCGATCACCGCCTGTTGCTGGGTAAGAACTGGTAAGAATTTGAGTTTTGCTTGACGGATTTGTGACACCCACCACCACCACTTGTTCGTAGTCTGTAGGATCATATTCTTGTGTGTTTCTATTGCTGCTAACCATGCCAGGATCACAAGCCGACGAGATTGACTGGGAGAATTTATCGAACAAGGAGCTTCATGATAAGTTTCAGCAAATGATGACTGAACAGGTGCAAGATGTGCTGAACAATTTTGAAGAGGCCATGGAGAAGATCACTGGCCTTGAGAAGACGTTCGAAACAAAGCTCGATAACAGATTTAATGAATTGCTCGCGCGTCTTCCACCACCATCACCCGCTGCACCTAACGCACCTCTCCAACAACAACAACAACGACTACCTCCACGTCGCGAAATAGACCTTCGCCGAGCGAGCCGTGTTCCTCTTGCGTTTGGCCAAACTGTTGGTGCTGCTGTTGATACTTCTGTGGCTCCTGCTACTGCTGTTGCTGGTACCCAGGAGGATGATGAGTATGCGGGCGATTATGAGGATGAGGTTGATCAAAATCAGATCTACGAGCAGCCACCAGCACCACCACCAGCAGGTCGACCTCAGGTATATATTCGTAATGGTAGGCCTGCACCACCACCTCAGGTACGAGATGATGTCCATATTCCTAAACTGAAATTGAATATTCCACCATTTGAGGGTAGATATGTTCCTGATATATATCTTACTTGGGAGTTAGAAACTGAACAACGATTTACATGTTTACAATATCCTGAGGAGAGACGAGTTGCTGCTGCTGTTTGTGCTTTCACTAGTTTTGCATGTGTATGGTGGTCTGAACATTGTAGATTGTATCCTATTCCAACTACTTGGGCCGCTTTGAAAACTGCTATGCGTAGGCGTTGGGTTCCACCATATTATCAACGTGAATTGCTTCAAAAATTACAGCGCTTAAGACAAGGAAAAAATTCTGTAGAAGAATATTATCAGGAATTACAAACTGGCATGATTAGATGTGGTATTGTTGAGGAGAATGAAGCTATGCTTGCACGTTTTCTGGGTGGATTAAATAGAGAGATTCAGACCATTCTAGACTATAAGGAGTATACTAATATCACTCGTTTATTCCATCTTGCTTGTAAAGCTGAACGTGAAGTGCAGGATCGACAAGCATTGGGGCGAACTAACTTTTCTGCAGGCCGACCTTCATCATGGACACCATGTGCATCCTCTACTTCAACTGCACCAGCACCTCCATCCGGTGCCACCTCCAGCCGTGATACAAGAAAACAGGCACAACCACCATTATCTGCCAAGAGCGCACCTGCGGGGCCTGCACAGCGTTCTTCTTCTTCCATGGCATCAACAGGGCACACAAGTGATATTATTTGTCGTCGTTGTAAGGGAGGAGGTCATTATGCGAGGGAATGCAAATCTCCGCGTGTGATGATTGCTACCGCGGAACGTGGATATGAGTCCGCTAGTGACTATGATGAGGAAACATTGGCTCTTATTACACGTGAAGAACATGGTGGAGATGATTCTGATCATGAGACGCAATACATGGCTCCTGAAGACGCTGACAGGTATGAATGTTTAGTTGCTCAACGTGTTTTGAGTGTGCAGGTCACACAAGCTGAGCAAAATCAGAGGCACAATTTGTTCCATACCAAGGGAGTTGTGAAGGAACGTGCTGTGCGCGTCATAATAGACGGAGGGAGCTGCAACAACTTGGCTAGCATGGAGATGGTGGAGAAGCTTTCTCTCACCACAAGACCACATCCACATCCTTACTACATCCAATGGTTCAACAACAGCGGCAAGGTTAAGGTAACACGTACTGTTCGTGTGCATTTTAGTATCTCTACATATGCTGATTATGTTGATTGTGATGTGGTACCTATGCAAGCATGTTCCTTATTACTTGGTAGACCATGGCAATTTGATAAAAATTCTGTACACCATGGTAGAAACAATCACTATACTCTTGTTCATAAGGATAAAAATATTACTTTGCTTCCTATGACTCCTGATTCCATTTTGAAAGATGATATTAATAGAGCTAATAAAGCACAACAGGAGAAGAATAAGAGTGAAAATCAGATTGTGGCAAAAGAATTTGAGATTTGCTTGACGGATTTGTGACACCCACCACCACCACTTGTTCGTAGTCTGTAGGATCATATTCTTGTGTGTTTCTTGTTCTACTAATCATGACAGGATCCAGAGTCAATTCATGGGCTTTGTCGATCGCGGGAGACGTGCCACCACCTTTGCAAATACCACAACCGTCACGAGAGGTGCACAAACATCCAAATGCACATGATCAGGTTAATGTATCTATACCACCATTTAATGGCCGTTTTAAACCTGCTTTATATATTGAATGGGAGTTCGACATAAAAAATATATTTGCTTCCCATAATTTTGATGAACATAAAAAGGTTAAGGTTGCGGTTGGTTCTTTCACTGGTTATGCTTTGGTTTGGTGGAGTGAATATTGTCGGTTACACCCTGATTATATACCTACTACTTGGGATGATTTGAAACTTGCCATGCGACATACTTTCATCCCTGCTTATTATACTCGTGACATGATTAAGAAGTTGCAACACTTAAAACAAGGTAGTGAAACTGTAACAAAATATTATGATGATTTACAAACTACCTTGTTGCATTCCTCTTTAGAAGAAAGTGAAGATGATTTTATGGATAGATTTTGGGGAGGATTAAACCGTGATATTCAAGAGATACTAATTCATGAAGAGTGTTATCCTATGGACCATTTGTTTCATCTTGCATGCAAAGCTGAACAGGAAATAAAACGACGTGTTGGCCACGAGGAGAACAAGCGCACGGTGCACATTCCAAGAGTTGATATGATTGTTCCTTCAACTACTAGGCATACTATGACAACCACATCCGTTGTTGTCGGGACTACATCACCTCCACCATGTGACACATCACCCCCGAGAGTGGCTACATCATCTGAGTTGATCATAAGAGGTAATGACAAAGGTACTGATCTTCCATCTCTACATGAGAATGATGAATGCCTTGTCAATTTGAATGCACCATCTGATGAGCTACCCACTACTTTGATCACACCACCTATTTTAGAGGACTACGTTGATAATTTGACTTTGCCATGTGATCAAACAGCTGAAATACCAACAATTTTGAGTGCACCCATTGAATTAACTATTGATGCAAAAGAACCAATGTTTAATCATTTTGATATGACCTCTAATCTTGGTGATGATTCTGTGTTGAATGACTTATTGCATGTTTGCTTATTTAAGCATGTTGTAGCATGTAAATTTGATGCAAGTAAGGTTTATTCACCAATGTTGGGATGGTTTAATGATGAACATTGTCAATCTTTTGAAATGAATAAGAGCTTCACTTATATGTGCAAACTGAGTTGCAATATTTTCATGCCTTCTACTTCTTGTGCTAATTTTTTGTCTTTAGATTTTATGAACTATGCAAGTTACTCATCTATTCATGTGTCATATATGCAAAAATCAAGGGAAGTAAAAATAGATGACATATACATATACAACATGTACACCTTGTCTCTTTTGTTAGCCACATTTCAGATTAAGCAACGCCGAGGACGGCTTTATTTTCAAGAAGGGGAGGATGATGAGGACATGACTACCTTTGATGAGGACATCAATACAATTATTACACCCACAGCCCCTGCTGCTATACATACTGGACCAATTACTAGAGCTCGTGCACGCCAACTAAATTATCAGGTACTTTCGTTTCTTGGTAATGATTCTAATGTTCATGAGAATATGATGCTGCCTAAATTGGATACATTTGTTTTGCTTACAAATGAAGGGCCTAGCTTGGAGAAGGATGAACATTGGAGCAAGAACAAGCATGGAGATGATGGCATGCGCAAGGGGAACAAGAACGGAGTTACAAGTGATGATTTCAGGACTTTGAAGCCACCATAATGTGTGCATGAAGCCTTGGACGAAATATACAAGATGCCACTTCATAAATTTCGTCCCGAGGCTATTTTAGGTGCTGCGTCACCTTATTATTGGGCCAGGCCCATGTAATTTCGAAATACATAAGTATAGGCTATTTTTAGAGTCCGTATGTGTGGGGAAACAAGAGATAGGGATGATTTCGGACCCCTCCACCAAGGGCCACGAAATCCACCCCCTCTTCCTCCATATATACAGCCCTTAGGGCATCGTTTAGACCTTGGGTTTTGTTTAGATTAAAAGTTCGCCATAGCTGCAACTTCGCGTACTTCGTTTGTGTTCAACGACCAGACAAAGGCGTCACAGAACCCCACCTTGATCAATAAAGCTTTCATCTTATATTCGCAATATCCAGATTGCAATCTCAGTTTCTTGCTTGTTCTTTGTTTGCTCGCAGGAAACAGACCCTCGTGGTCAGGTTGATCGTGCTCCGGCGTGGTCAATAACCTCTCGGAGTTGGTTTAGCGATTGCTAAGGCGCGACGTCCTCGCACGTTCGTAGTCGGATCGTCAAAGTCGACTTCCACCAAAGCGAAATCCACCATCTCATCGAAAGACGGGACACCTTTGCTTCTATCAAGTGGTATCAGATTTCCAGGTTGCTCGGTGAGATTTTACAGTTTTTCGTAGTTTAGATCGTGTCTGTTCTTCATACCTACAGTCCACGAAAAAGCCACAAAAAAAATTAGGGTTAGTTCATCATATCCGAACCAATCTGAGCCTTTGCATAATCTTTTTAGGGTTTTGCTTTGTTGAATTTGCGGTTGCATCGTCGTGTCTAGTTGCTGGTCTTAGAGTCTAGTCTTTTAGAGTTTCGAGTTCTGGTCATAAGTTGTCACGCCGCCGCCGCACCATCATCATCACCCCTGCCATCTACCACCACTGCTTATCCGCCACCGCTTCGAATCCGTATCCATATACCACCACAGCTGTCATATACCACCACCGCTGCCATCTATCACCATATATCCACCACCAATCCGAGTTCTTGTCATATTAGGTTTGTTTTCGAGATCCATCTAGATTCCGATTCGTGTTTCCTTGCCGGAGTAGGATTCGGAAAAAAAAAAGAGCGCAAAAAAAAAAGAGCGAAAAAAAAATTCCAGAGTGTGCTTTTCCCTTGTTTACGTGCCGCGCCGTGATTTTGTTAGTGTTCTAGGCTCGCGTCTCTAGCACAATCTAGCCTAGGACCAGCACAGTACCGTCGTTGAGCGTTTATTCAACTTTGCATCTCTGAATTGATTATTGCTGACCCTTTTTGCTACCATATTATAAGCCTTCCCAGCTCCACATACATCTACGTCGTGCGTTTGACTCTCCCTGGTAATCGCTCTATCCAAACTTTGAGAGTTTTTGACTACAACGGTTGCCGATCACCGCCTGCTGCTGGGTAAGAACTGGTAAGAATTTGAGATTTGCTTGACGGATTTGTGACACCCACCACCACCACTTGTTCGTAGTCTGTAGGATCATATTCTTGTGTGTTTCTATTGCTGCTAACCATGCCAGGATCACAAGCCGACGAGATTGACTGGGAGAATTTATCGAACAAGGAGCTTCATGATAAGTTTCAGCAAATGATGACTGAACAGGTGCAAGATGTGCTGAACAATTTTGAAGAGGCCATGGAGAAGATCACTGGCCTTGAGAAGATGTTCGAAACAAAGCTCGATAACAGATTTAATGAATTGCTCGCGCGTCTTCCACCACCACCACCCGCTGCACCTAACGCACCTCTCCAACAACAACAACAACGACTACCTCCACGTCACGAAATAGACCTTCGCCGAGCGAGCCGTGTTCCTCTTGCGTTTGGCCAAACTGTTGGTGCTGCTGTTGATACTTCTGTGGCTCCTGCTACTGCTGTTGCTGGTACCCAGGAGGATGATGAGTATGCGGGCGATTATGAGGATGAGGTTGATCAAAATCAGATCTACGAGCAGCCATCAGCAGGTCGACCTCAGGTATATATTCGTAATGGTAGGCCTGCACCACCACCTCAGGTACGAGATGATGTCCATATTCCTAAACTGAAATTGAATATTCCACCATTTGAGGGTAGATATGTTCCTGATATATATCTTACTTGGGAGTTAGAAACTGAACAACGATTTACATGTTTACAATATCCTGAGGAGAGACGAGTTGCTGCTGCTGTTTGTGTTTTCACTAGTTTTGCATGTGTATGGTGGTCTGAACATTGTAGATTATATCCTATTCCAACTACTTGGGCTGCTTTGAAAACTGCTATGCGTACGCGTTGGGTTCCACCATATTATCAACGTGAATTGCTTCAAAAATTGCAGCGTTTAAGACAAGGAAAAAATTCTGTAGAAGAATATTATCAGGAATTACAAACTGGCATGATTAGATGTGGTATTGTTGAGGAGAATGAAGCTATGCTTGCACGTTTTCTGGGTGGATTAAATAGAGAGATTCAGACCATTCTAGACTATAAGGAGTATACTAATATCACTCGTTTATTCCATCTTGCTTGTAAAGCTGAACGTGAAGTGCAGGATCGACAAGCATTGGGGCGAACTAACTTTTCTGCAGGCCGACCTTCATCATGGACACCACGTGCATCTTCTACTTCAACTGCACCAGCACCTCCATCAGGTGCCACCTCCAGCCGTGATACAAGAAAACAGGCACAAACACCATTATCTGCCAAGAGCGCACCTGCGGGGCCTACACAGCGTTCTTCTTCTTCCATAGCATCAACAGGGCACACAAGTGATATTATTTGTCGTCGTTGTAAGGGAGGAGGTCATTATGCGAGAGAATGCAAATCTCCGCGTGTGATGATTGCTACCGCGGATGGTGGATATGAGTCCGCTAGTGACTATGATGAGGAGACTTTGGCTCTTATTACACGTGAAGAACATGGTGGAGATGATTCTGATAATGAGACGCAATACATGGCTCCTGAAGACGCTGACAGGTATGAATGTTTAGTTGCTCAACGTGTTTTGAGTGTGCAGATCACACAAGTTGAGCAAAATCAGAGGCACAATTTGTTCCATACCAAGGGAGTTGTGAAGGAACGTTCTGTGCGCGTCATCATAGACGGAGGGAGCTGCAACAACTTGGCTAGCATGGAGATGGTCAAGAAGCTTTCTCTCACCACAAGACCACATCCACATCCTTACTACATCCAATGGTTCAACAACAGCGGCAAGGTTAAGGTAACACGTACTGTTCGTGTGCATTTTAGTATATCTACATATGCTGGTTATGTTGATTGTGATGTGGTACCTATGCAAGCATGTTCCTTATTACTTGGTAGACCATGGCAATTTGATAAAAATTCTGTACACCATGGTAGAAACAATCACTATACTCTTGTTCATAAGGATAAAAATATTACTTTGCTTCCTATGACTCCTGATTCCATTTTGAAAGATGATATTAATAGAGCTAATAAAGCAAAACAGGAGACGAATAAGAGTGAAAATCAGATTGTGGCAAAAGAATTTGAGCAACAAATGAAGCCTAATAATAAACCATCTAGTGTTGCTTCTGAAACTAAATTGAAAAGTGCATGTTTATTTGCCACCAAATCTGATATTGATGAGCTAGATTTCAGCAAATCTGTTTGCTATGCTTTTGTGTGCAAAGAGGCATTATTTTCATTCGAGGACGTGCCTTCCTCTTTGCCTCCTGCTGTCACTAACATTTTGCAGGAGTTCGCTGACGTCTTTCCACAAGACGTGCCACCGGGATTACCGCCTATTCGAGGGATTGAGCATCAGATTGACTTAATTCCCGGTGCTTCACTGCCAAACCGTGCACCATACTGTACCAATCCAGAGGAGACGAAGGAGATTATGCGTCAAGTACAAGAACTGCTCGACAAAGGTTATATACGCGAATCCCTTAGTCCTTGTGCTGTTCCTATCATTTTAGTGCCGAAAAATGATGGTACGTCGCGTATGTGCGTTGATTGTAGAGGCATTAATAATATTACTATTCGTTATCGTCATCCTATTCCTAGGCTAGATGATATGCTTGATGAATTGAGTGGCTCTACAATATTCTCCAAAGTTGATTTGCATAGTGGATACCATCAAATTCGTATGAAATTCGGTGATGAATGGAAAACAACATTTAAAACTAAGTTTGGATTATATGAGTGGTTAGTCATGCCTTTTGGGTTAACTAATGCACCTAGTACTTTCATGAGGTTAATGAATGAAGTTTTACGTGCTTTCATTGGACGATTTGTGGTAGTTTACTTTGATGACATATTGATTTATAGCAGATCTTTGGAAGAACATTTGGAACATTTACGTGCTGTTTTTATTGCTCTACGTGATGCACGTTTGTTTGGTAACCTTGGGAAGTGCACCTTTTGCACCGATCGAGTATCTTTTCTTGGCTATGTTGTTACTCCACAGGGAATTGAAGTTGATAAAGCCAAGATTGAAGCTATTGAGAGTTGGCCGCAGCCCAAAACGGTCACACAAGTGAGGAGTTTCCTTGGCCTCGCTGGATTCTATAGGCGTTTTGTGAGAGATTTCAGCACCATTGCTGCACCTCTCAACGAGCTTACAAAGAAAGATGTGCCTTTTGTTTGGGGTACCGCACAGGAAGAAGCCTTCACGGTATTGAAAGATAAGTTGACACATGCTCCTTTACTCCAACTTCCTGATTTCAATAAGACTTTTGAGCTTGAATGTGATGCTAGTGGAATTGGATTAGGAGGTGTGTTATTACAAGATGGCAAACCTGTTGCATACTTTTCTGAAAAATTGAGTGGGCCTAGTCTGAATTATTCTACTTATGATAAAGAATTATATGCTCTTGTTCGGACTTTAGAAACATGGCAACATTATTTATGGCCCAAAGAATTTGTTATACATTCTGATCATGAATCTTTGAAACATATTAAAAGTCAAGCTAAACTGAATCGTAGACATGCTAAATGGGTTGAATTCATTGAGACTTTCCCTTATGTCATTAAACACAAGAAGGGAAAAGAAAATGTTATTGCTGATGCATTGTCTCGTCGCTATACTATGCTTTCACAACTTGACTTCAAAATATTTGATAGAGGCAAAGGTGTCCCGTCTTTCGATGAGATGGTGGATTTCGCTTTGGTGGAAGTCGACTTTGACGATCCGACTACGAACGTGCGAGGACGTCGCGCCTTAGCAATCGCTAAACCAACTCCGAGAGGTTATTGACCACGCCGGAGCACGATCAACCTGACCACGAGGGTCTGTTTCCTGCGAGCAAACGAAGAACAAGCAAGAAACTAAGATTGCAATCTGGATATTGCGAATATAAGATGAAAGCTTTATTGATCAAGGTGGGGTTCTGTGACGCCTTTGTCTGGTCGTTGAACACAAACGAAGTACGCGAAGTTGCAGCTATGGCGAACTTTTAATCTAAACAAAACCCAAAGTCTAAACGATGCCCTAAGGGCTGTATATATGGAGGAAGAGGGGGGAATTTTGTGGCCCTTGGTGGAGGGGTCCGAAATCAACCCTATCTCTTATTTCCCCACACATACGGACTCTAAAAATAGCCTATACTTATGTATTTCGAAATTACATGGGCCTGGCCCAATAATAAGGTGACGCAGCACCTAAAATAGCCTCGGGACGAAATTTATGAAGTGGCATCTTGTATATTTCGTCCAAGGCTTCATGCACCCATTATGGTGGCTTCAAAGTCCTGAAATCATCACTTGTCACTCCGTTCTTGTTTCCCTTGCGCATGCCATCATCTCCATGCTTGTTCTTGCTCCAATGTTCATCCTTCTCCAAGCTAGGCCCTTCATTTGTAAGCAAAACAAATGTATCCAATTTAGGCAGCATCATATTCTCATGAACATTAGAATCATTACCAAGAAACGAAAGTACCTGGTAATTTAATTGGCGTGCACGAGCTCTAGTAATTGGTCCAGTATGTATAGCAGCAGGGGCTGTGGGTGTAACAATTGTATTGATGTCCTCATCTTCCTCCCCTTCTTGAAATGAAGTCGTCCTCGACGAAAGTTCATCTTCCTCACCCAAATAAGGCTTCAAATCTGCAATGTTAAAAGTGGAACTAACCCCAAAATCTGCAGGCAGCTCAAGTTTATATGCATTATCATTTATTTTCTCTAACACCTTAAAGGGACCATCAGCACGTGGCATTAACTTTGATTTGCGCAAATCAGGAAATCTATCCTTACGCAAATGTAACCAAACAAGATCTCCAGGTGCAAACACAACATGTTTTCTACCCTTATCTCCAGCAAGTTTATATTTAGCATTCATGCGCTCAATGTTTTCCTTAGTTAACTCATGCATTTTTAAAATCAATTCAGCACGTTGTTTAGCATCAAAATTAACCTTCTCCGAAGATGGAAGAGGCAACAAATCAATAGGTGCATGAGGTAGGAAACCATACACAACTTCAAAAGGGCACATCTTAGTAGTAGAATGCAATGAACGATTATAAGCAAATTCAATATGAGGCAAGCATTCCTCCCACATTTTCTTATTACTCTTCAAAACATTCTATTGACTACTTCAGTTTGTCCATCAGTTTGGGGGTGACAAGTAGTACTAAAAAGCAGTTTAGTCCCCAACTTAGCCCATAAACATCTCCAAAAGTGGCTAAGAAATTTAGTATCACGATCTGAAACAATAGTATTTGGCACACCATGCAAGCGAATAATTTCACGAAAGAACAAATCAGCAACATTAACAGCATCATCGCTTTTATGACATGGTATAAAGTGTGCCATTTTCGAGAATCTATCCACGACAACAAATATGCTATCCCTCCCCTTCTTTGTTCGAGGTAAACCTAAAACAAAGTCCATAGATATATCCTCCCAAGGAACACTAGGTACAGGCAAAGGCATATATAAACCATGAGGATTGAGTCGTGACTTAGCTTTTTGACATGTAGTGCAGCGAGCAATAAAACGCTCAACATCCCGTGATGAGGACATCAATACAATTGTTACACCCACAACCCCTGCTGCTATACATACTGGACCAATTACTAGAGCTCGTGCACGCCAACTAAATTACCAGGTACTTTCATTTCTTGGTAATGATTCTAATGTTCATGAGAATATGATGCTGCCTAAATTGGATACATTTGTTTTGCTTACAAATGAAGGGCCTAGCTTGGAGAAGGATGAACATTGGAGCAAGAACAAGCATGGAGATGATGGCATGCGCAAGGGAAACAAGAACGGAGTTACAAGTGATGATTTCAGGACTTTGAAGCCACCATAATGAGTGCATGAAGCCTTGGACGAAATATACAAGATGCCACTTCATAAATTTCGTCCCGAGGCTATTTTAGGTGCTGCGTCACCTTATTATTGGGCCAGGCCCATGTAATTTCGAAATACATAAGTATAGGCTATTTTTAGAGTCCGTATGTGTGGGGAAACAAGAGATAGGGTTGATTTCGGACCCCTCCACCAAGGGCCACGAAATTCCCCCCTCTTCCTCCCTATATACAGCCCTTAGGGCATCGTTTAGACTTTGGGTTTTGTTTAGATTAAAAGTTCGCCATAGCTGCAACTTCGCGTACTTCGTTTGTGTTCAACGACCAGACAAAGGCGTCACAGAACCCCACCTTGATCAATAAAGCTTTCATCTTATATTCGCAATATCCAGATTGCAATCTTAGTTTCTTGCTTGTTCTTCGTTTGCTCGCAGGAAACAGACCCTCGTGGTCAGGTTGATCGTGCTCCGGCGTGGTCAATAACCTCTCGGAGTTGGTTTAGCGATTGCTAAGGCGCGACGTCCTCGCACGTTCGTAGTCGGATCGTCAAAGTCGACTTCCACCAAAGCGAAATCCACCATCTCATCGAAAGACGGGACACCTTTGCCTCTATCAGTGTGCCAAATACTATTGTTTCAGATCGTGATACTAAATTTCTTAGCCACTTTTGGAGATGTTTATGGGCTAAGTTGGGGACTAAACTACTTTTTAGTACTACTTGTCACCCCCAAACTGATGGACAAACTGAAGTAGTCAATAGAACGTTGTCTACTATGCTTAGGGCTGTTTTGAAGAATAATAAGAAAATGTGGGAGGAATGCTTGCCTCATATTGAATTTGCTTATAATCGTTCATTGCATTCTACTACTAAGATGTGCCCTTTTGAAGTTGTGTATGGTTTCCTACCTCGTGCACCTATTGATTTGTTGCCTCTTCCATCTTCGGAGAAGGTTAATTTTGATGCTAAACAACGTGCTGAATTGATTTTAAAAATGCATGAGTTAACTAAGGAAAACATTGAGCGCATGAATGCTAAATATAAACTTGCTGGAGATAAGGGTAGAAAACATGTTGTGTTTTCACCTGGAGATCTTGTTTGGTTACATTTGCGTAAGGATAGATTTCCTGATTTGCGCAAATCAAAGTTAATGCCACGTGCTGATGGTCCCTTTAAGGTGTTAGAGAAAATAAATGATAATGCATATAAACTTGAGCTGCCTGCAGATTTTGGGGTTAGTCCCACTTTTAACATTGCAGATTTGAAGCCTTATTTGGGTGAGGAAGATGAACTTCCGTCGAGGACGACTTCATTTCAAGAAGGGGAGGATGATGAGGACATCAATATAATTGTTACACCCACAGCCCCTGCTGCTATACATACTGGACCAATTACTAGAGCTCGTGCAGGCCAACTAAAGTACCAGGTACTTTCATTTCTTGGTAATGATTCTAATGTTCATGAGAATATGATGCTGCCTAAATTGGATACATTTGTTTTGCTTACAAATGAAGGGCCTAGCTTGGAGAAGGATGAACATTGGAGCAAGAACAAGCATGGAGATGATGGCATGCGCAAGGGGAACAAGAACGGAGTTACAAGTGATGATTTCAGGACTTTGAAGCCACCATAATGGGTGCATGAAGCCTTGGACGAAATATACAAGATGCCACTTCATAAATTTCGTCCCGAGGCTATTTTAGTTGCTGCATCACCTTATTATTGGGCCAGGCCCATGTAATTTCGAAATACATAAGTATAGGCTATTTTTAGAGTCCGTATGTGTGGGGAAACAAGAGATAGGGTTGATTTCGGACCCCTCCACCAAGGGCCACGAAATTCCCCCCTCTTCCTCCATATATACAGCCCTTAGGGCATCGTTTAGACTTTGGGTTTTGTTTAGATTAAAAGTTCGCCATAGCTGCAACTTCGCGTACTTCGTTTGTGTTCAACGACCAGACAAAGGCGTCACAGAACCCCACCTTGATCAATAAAGCTTTCATCTTATATTCGCAATATCCAGATTGCAATCTCAGTTTCTTGCTTGTTCTTCGTTTGCTCGCAGGAAACAGACCCTTGTGGTCAGGTTGATCGTGCTCCGGCGTGGTCAATAACCTCTCGGAGTTGGTTTAGCGATTGCTAAGGCGCGACGTCCTCGCACGTTCGTAGTCGGATCGTCAAAGTCGACTTCCAACAAAGCGATATCCATCATCTCATCGAAAGACGGGACACCTTTGCCTCTATCAATAAATGAAAGACGGTGTGTTTGGCTAGAGGATTACTTACTTGGTCGGCGGTACAGTTGCTGCTCAGGCCCACGTCCTCGGTAGTGTCTGGACACTCTATTTGGGGTCCGAAGAATGATTTATACATCTCCTCGTGCGTCAGGCCGAGGAAATTCTGAATAGTGCGTGGTCCTTCTGGGTTGAACTCCCACATGCGGAGGGGCCGGCGTTTGCATGGCTGGATTCGTCGAACTAGCATGACTTGCACCACCATAACCAGACTGAAATCTCCTTCGAAGAGATCTTGAATGCGGCTCTTGATAGAGGCAAAGGTGTCCCATCTTTCGATGAGATGATGGATATCGCTTTGGTGGAAATCGACTTTGACGATCCGACTACGAACGTGCGAGGACGTCGCGCCTTAGCAATCGCTAAACCAACTCCGAGAGGTTATTGACCACGCCGGAGCACGATCAACCTGACCACGAGGGTCTGTTTCCTGCGAGCAAACGAAGAACAAGCAAGAAACTAAGATTGCATTCTGGATATTGCGAATATAAGATGAAAGCTTTATTGATCAAGGTGGGGTTCTGTGACGCCTTTGTCTGGTCGTTGAACACAAACGAAGTACGCGAAGTTGCAGCTATGGCGAACTTTTAATCTAAACAAAACCCAAAGTCTAAACGATGCCCTAAGGGCTGTATATATGGAGGAAGAGGGGGGGAATTTCGTGGCCCTTGGTGGAGGGGTCCGAAATCAACCCTATCTCTTGTTTCCCCACACATACGGACTCTAAAAATAGCCTATACTTATGTATTTCGAAATTACATGGG
>NC_041386.1:315833321-315858827 GCF_002162155.2 Triticum dicoccoides | reverse complement strand
CTCTTCTTAGCTCAAACTGACAGGATGGGCACGAAATTTTTTCGACCAATTTTTTTTTTTTGACTGCCCGGACCTAAAAACTGGAAACGGGTCAAAAAAACTTCCTATAATGGCACCTGTCTCAAAACACTCAGAAACACCTAAAAATAGGATAGCCAGAAAATTTTTCGAAAAATGCGTTTTCGAAAAATTTTGGGCCTAAACGGAGCGTGGCTACCCGACTCTTTTTTTTTTTCCGAAACCTACTCCGGCAAGGAAACACGAATCGGAAACTAGATGGATCTCAAAAACAACCCTAATAAGCAAGGAACTCGGATTGGTGGTGGATATATGGTGGTGGTATATGGCAGCGGTGGTGGTAGCGGTGGTAGTATATGGATATGGATCGGTGGTGGTATATGGACACAGATTGGTGGTGGTATATGGATACGGAGTCGGAGCGGTGGCGGATAAGCGGTGGTGGTAGATGGCAGGGGCGATGATGATGGTGCGGCGGCGGCGTGACAACTTATGACCAGAACTCGAAACTCTAAAAGACTAGACTCTAAGACCAGCAACTAGACACGACGATGCAACCGCAAATTCAACAAAGCAAAACCCTAAAAAGATTATGCAAAGGCTCAGATTGGTTCGGATATGATGAACTAACCCTAATTTTTTTTTGTGGCTTTTTCGTGGACTATAGGTATGAAGAACAGACTCGATCTAAACTACGAAAAACTGTAAAATCTCACCGAGCAACCTGGAAATCTGATACCACTTGATAGAGGCAAAGGTGTCCCGTCTTTCGATGAGATGATGGATATCGCTTTGGTGGAAATCGACTTTGACGATCCGACTACGAACGTGCGAGGACGTCGCGCCTTAGCAAAAGCTAAACCAACTCCGAGAGGTTATTGACCACGCCGGAGCACGATCAACCTGACCACGAGGGTCTGTTTCCTGCGAGCAAACGAAGAACAAGCAAGAAACTAAGATTCCAATCTGGATATTGCGAATATAAGATGAAAGCTTTATTGATCAAGGTGGGGTTCTGTGACGCCTTTGTCTGGTCGTTGAACACAAACGAAGTACGCGAAGTTGCAGCTATGGCGAACTTTTAATCTAAACAAAACCCAAAGTCTAAACGATGCCCTAAGGGCTGTATATATGGAGGAAGAGGGGGGGAATTTCGTGGCCCTTGGTGGAGGGGTCCGAAATCAACCCTATCTCTTGTTTCCCCACACATACGGACTCTAAAAATAGCCTATACTTATGTATTTCGAAATTACATGGGCCTGGCCCAATAATAAGGTGACGCAGCACCTAAAATAGCCTCGGGACGAAATTTATGAAGTGGCATCTTGTATATTTCGTCCAAGGCTTCATGCACCCATTATGGTGGCTTCAAAGTCCTGAAATCATCACTTGTAACTCCGTTCTTGTTCCCCTTGCGCATGCCATCATCTCCATGCTTGTTCTTGCTCCAATGTTCATCCTTCTCCAAGCTAGGCCCTTCACTTGTAAGCAAAACAAATGTATCCAATTTAGGCAGCATCATATTCTCATGAACATTAGAATCATTACCAAGAAACGAAAGTACCTGGTAATTTAGTTGGCGTGCACGAGCTCTAGTAATTGGTCCAGTATGTATAGCAGCAGGGGCTGTGGGTGTAACAATTGTATTGATGTCCTCATCAGCTCTGCAGTACAGGCACGTCCTTGGCTGGACCCCAGCTCAGCCCTCTGCTAATCCATGACATCAGTTGTGGTGGAGGGCCCGAGCGGAAAGCAGGGGCAGCCGCCCACTTGGCACTTCTAGGAGCTGTGATGTAAAACCACTCCCGTTGCCATAATCCGGACACCTCTGGAATGGAACCCTTTGGCCATGGAGCTCCAGCGATCTTGCTTATTAATGCGCCTCCGCACGCTACATGCTACCCCTCGACCATCTTCGGCTTCACGTCAAAGGTCTTGAGCCACAGGCCGAAGTGAGGGGTAATGCGGAGGAAGGCCTCACATACAACAATAAATGAGAAAGGAGTCCGGGGCTAGATCGTGGGAATCTAGCCCATAATAGAACATCAAACCCCTAACGAAGGGATCCAGAGTGAGGCCGAGACCTTGAAGGAAGTGGGAGACGAACACGACGCTCTCGTCGGGTTCGGGAGTAGGGATGACCTGCCCTCGGGTGGGCAGCCTATGTGAAATTTCGGCGGTCAGGTATCTGGCCTCCCTCAACTTCTTGATATCCTCTTCCATAACTGAGGAGGGCATCCACCGGCCTTCAAGGCTAGATCCGGACATGATTGAAGGTCCGAAGCACCTGACCTGGGCTTTGGGTGTTAGAACTCGAGGCTAGGGAAGGATTCGATTGAGCACGGGAGGGAAAAAAGTAAAAGCCTTGTCCCTTGATAAAGAGGGTGAATATCAAGCGTCCTCTCCGTAGCCGTTTGGGACTTGGCTATAATCTAGGAGTCCTAGACACGGTTGGGTTACCCATGACCGTATTGATGAGAATCCCGTAATTAGGGGAACACGATCTCTGCTTTGACAAGACGTGTAAAGAAACCGCCCCGCGTTATGTGTGGAAATGGTTAAAGGAAAACGGTTCGAATAATCACCGAGCCATGGCATGATGTCATGTTGCCAAAACGTGTCAGCAGATTAAGATTTGTGGAAATATTATTCTCTCTACAGTGGTATGTGGAACTTATTTTGCAAGGTCGGACACTATCCTTGTATTCAAATTCTTCTGTGATGTGTTCGGAGGAGGAACCCGCCTTGCAATGCCAAAGACAATACTGCGCGCCGGACTCATCGTCATTGAAGCCTGGTTCAGGGGCTACTGAGGGAGTCCTGGATTAGGGGGTATCCGGGCAGCCGGATTATATCCTTTGGCTGGACTGTTGGACTATGAAGATACAAGACTGAAGACTTCGTCTCGTGTCCAGATGGGACTCTACTTGGCGTGGAAGGCAAGCTAGGCAATACGGATATGTGTATCTCCTCCTTTGTAACCGACCTTGTGTAACCCTAGCCCTTTCCGGTGTCTATATAAACCGGAGGGTTTTAGTCCGTAGGACAACATACAATCATACCATAGGCTAGCTTCTAGGGTTTAGCCTCTTCGATCTCGTGGTAGATCAACTCTTGTACTACCCATATCATCAATATTAATCAAGCAGGACGTAGGGTTTTACCTCCATCAAGAGGGCCAGAACTTGGGTAAAACATCGTGTCCCCTGCCTCCTGTTACCATCCGCCTTAGACGCACAGTTCGGGGCCCCCTACCCGAGATCCGCTGGTTTTGACACCGACAAGCGGCTTCCGGGCCTCCGGCGCTGGCTCCACAGCATTGACCTCTCTTGCCCATCACTTGAGCTGGCGATGGGAGGAGTGCAAGGACGCACCCCATCAATGCATAGGGCATCAGTGGCCTTCTGAAGTTACTGCTCAGTGGTTTCCTCTTGATTCCCTCCATCACTCAAATCATCACAGGCTTCCTTCTCTTGGCCCCTGGCGGGTTTTCCTTGGTTCCAAAAAGGTTTGTCAGGACGGTTTGCTTCACCACCTTGGCCCTTTCCGCCAGCAGCGTTCTGACCTTTCTCCTTATCACGCTTATCAGATTTTGCTCTCTGTCTCTTGACAAGCCGCTCAACTTGATAACATTCATGGAGGTCGTGGCCTTTGGTATGGTGGATCTTGCAGTACATCCCTTCCCCTTTCCCGGCTTTCTTCGCGGTAGCGGCTTCCCGGCAGGCAGTGCACGCGGCAACTTCCTTGCCGGGGGCCTCATCCTTGGCCTTCTTGCCGGTACTAGGCATGCCAGAACCTTCCAGAGTCATCACTGTCTTATCTCTTGGCTTCTTGTTGTGCTTCTTGCCCTTTCTTTGACTGGTTGATTCATCTTCTTCCTCTTAATCAACATTGATGCAATCATCCTCTCCGGGAAACTTCCTTCCTTCCTCCATCCGAGCACACTTATCCACTAGTGTGTACAGCTCCTTCACAGTCTTGGGCAACCGCACATTCATCTTAGAATGAATGCGACGGTTGCACACATTGGACTGGAAGGCTGCTATAACAGCTGCAGGATGGATATTCGGAATATTCCTATGGACTTTACCGAATCTTTGTAAATACTTACGGAGAGTTTCTCCTTCCTTCTGCTGGAGAAGCTGTAGGTCACTGAGCCTGCCGGGCTCCTGGTGGCCACCGTTGAAGGCACCGATGAACTCGTGGCCTAGGTCTGCCCAGGATGAAACGGAGTTCCCCGGCAGGTGCATGAGCCATGATCTCACGTTGGACTTGAGAGACAAAGGGAAGTAGTTGGCGAACACCTTCTTGTCTCTTTCCCCGGCAGCCTGGACAGCGATGGTGTAGATGCTCAGGAACTCTGTGGACGGATGGCCAGCGGACTTGCCGCAACTCGCATGTAAAGGCAGGGTAGCCAACCTCGAAAGGTAGGCACCCGCCAACAATGAGCGCAGGCTTGTCGATGTTGAGGCCGCTGCACCCGTCGGTCTGGCGGGGGTCATCGAGAGGTCGTCCCATGATGACGCGCGCATCTCCCCGCCACCTTTCTTCCAGGGTCCGCCGTTGGCCCGAATGTGCTCGAGGGTCGGTAGAGGCCATCGAGACATCGTCGGGATCTTGTTCTTGCTGCGCTCGCGCCTGCTGCCATGGTGGGGACAGCACGATAGGGACAACCCCCTCCGTTCGGCCAGCAGTACGAGCAGTCGTCCTCACGTAGGGAGGTCGTGGCGGGCCGGCGCGTCGCAAGCCCCCAGCCTCGGTGAAATCGAGCATACTCTAGATGGTGGCACGCCATTTATCCATTTGTTCGGCCGCTGGCGAGAACCTTAGTAGCAGCTGGGCCCGCGCCAGAGCCTCCGTGGCTGTGCTTGGTGTGGAAGTTGATGACCTCGACCTCACCGTCGCCTGGCTCCTGATGGTGCCCGCGGCGGTGGTGGCGCGCTCGTGCTACGGTGGAGTGGCCATCTGCGCAGCGAGGTCGCGCGATGATGGCGCTCGAGGGTCTGCGGCTCCATCGGTGGGAGGAGGGGATGTAAGCGGAGTCAGCTTCCCATCCACACCTTGCGGAGCTTGACCATCGACACGCTGCTGAAGCTGTTCTCCCCCAACGACTTTGGCCCCCGTGCCTGCCACAGGGGGAGTGGCGATGGCGCCACCTGCTCCTGCCACACCCCCAGCAGCACTCACGTCCTCACTTGTCCTCGCACCCCCGGCGGCATCTAGGGTCGCGGGCGTCAGAGCCTTTGAGGTAGATGGCTAGTCCGAAAGGCCGGACTTCTTATTCTTGGGCTCCACGGTCGAGGGAGTCGTCGAAGATGAAGATGTCGATGAAGATGATGCGCTGCGTACGCTTTCAGGTTCGCACAACGAACCCCCTACCTGGCGCGCCAAAGATGTCGCGGGGATATCCGCGGCTACCTATGGGACTGGGTGGCCCCTTGCTGGTTTGGCGGGGGACGTCGTGTTGCACAAAGAGCGGACCAGCGCGCGGCAACATGACAGAGAGCACACAAGCAGTTTACCCAGGTACGGGCTGCCGTGAGGCGTAATACCCTACTCCTACTTTGGTGGATTGATGGTGGAAATGAACGTGATGGTGCATGGTACACTTGCCCGGCAAAGCCTGCCTCAGGGCTATGGTGACCACAAGCGTATGGAGGCTTCAGCTTTGTCAAGTTTCCAAAACCTCTAACCCTCTCCTACCATTGCCATGGGCCTCCTTTTATAGACTAAGGGATCACCACAATGGCACAATTGATGAGGACATGACTACCTTGGATATGACCAAAAATATTGCATATATGCATATTTGTCAGGTGTATGGGACATTTGTACAATCCACATATGAAGATAAGGAAGAAAGAGATGTTTATTTGCTGTCCAAAAAGTTCTCTCACGTCACTTTTGGCCCAAGAGAAGATAGAGTCCAAGTCTCTCACGTTCTGGATTCAGATTCGGACTGCACAGCCACACCTGACTCAAAACAGACACAAGTTTTTCATACGGACTCCGAATAGGGTGATTCTTTTTTTGTTGGAAACTAGATTTCGTGCACTTTCCAACCCAATTGGAATCACCTTCAAATTCGTCCGGAGCGTTGAGTTGTGGACGAAACAATCTGATGCTGCAGCAGAATCCGAGTCAAACTACAAGTCCAAAGGTGTTACATCACCTCCACTTGGGCCCATTGGCCTTGTACGACCTAGATTTAGTTTTAGGCTGCCTTGGGACGTCCTCCCACCTCCTTGGCCGCCACCCCTTGCTCCTATATAAGTAGATCCATCTAGTAGCTTTTCCTTGGGATTTGTTTAGTTAAAAGTTAGCCATTGCAACTTCGTGTACTTCGTTTGTGTCCAACGACCAGACTAAGACCGCTTCCGGATCCCCACCATTATCAATACTTCATATATATTTGCAATATTCAGATTGCTTTATCATATTCTTGCTCGTTCTTCGATTGCTTGCAGGAATAGACCTTCGTGGTCAGGCTGACCGTGCTTCCGACATCGTCAGTAACCTCAGGAGATTGGTTTAGCGATTGCTAAGGCGCAACATCGTGCACGTTTGTAGTCGGATCGTCAAATTCGTCTCCACCAAATCGATAGTTATCATCTCATCGAAAGATCGGGACACCCTCGCTTCTATCAAGTGGTATCAGTTTTCAGGTTGCTCGGTGAGAATTTCCAGTTTTTCTTAGATTAGATTTATTTTCTTACCTATTGTCCAAGAAAAAGCCACAAAAAAAAAGTTAGATATGTTCATCCTTTATCCAAGCCAGTCTGAGCCTTTGCAATTTTCTATTCATTGCTTGCATAGTTGAATTATCGGTTGCATCGTCGTGTCAGTTGCTGGTCTTAGTGTCTAGTTCCTTTAGAGTTTTGAGTTCTGTTCACATTAGTCACGCCGCCGCTGCATCATTATCCGTTCCGCTGTCCACCATCCCATCTATTAATTTCCACCACGTGCTATGCACTGTTCATTGTCATAATCATAGTTGAGGTCATTCACATCTTTGCCTGATCCAATCTGCATCTTATCTAGTTTGTCTTGGAAAGAGGGAGAAAAAAAAGATAGAGAAAAAAAAAGAAAAAAAGGAAAGAAAAAGAGAGAGGAGAAAAAAAGCGTGAGAAAAAAAAGAGAGAAGAAAAAAAATTGGATCTATCTAGAATCAATCTCGTACCTGAATTCGGATTGGAATCTGTTTTGCGCACTATTCAGTAAAACAGGTGTATCTTCCTCATACGAAGTCCGTTTTGGCTCCGTGAGTACTCAAATTTAAGATAGAGACGAGCCGCATCTAAATAGTTGCAGAAGCTAGTTCAATATTTGACACCTCAAAATCGGCTTCTAATTAGGTCTTTTTGCCCTCCGAAGTTCGTCAACACAACTTGTTCCAATTTTTCAGGCCAGTTTTAGAATTCTTTGACTCCTCATATCAACTCGGAATTGAGTGATTCTTTTTGCATTGGAAAGCTTGAGTTAGTAGCATTCTTTGAAAGAATTTATCAGAAAATTGTCTCAAACTTTTCAAGAGGAAAGTTGGAGAGAGAGTTGTTGTATATCCTGCTTGGCAGTTGTTTTTCATCATTATCTTCACTGCCGTTGTGATCTTCACTTATATCTTACTGTCAAGAGCTACTTAGTATCCTTCATTGATGCTAGTTGTGCTACGCCGTGACCTCATTAGTGTTCTAGGCTCGCGTCTCTAGTCCGGTCTAGCCTAGGACCAGCACAGTACCGTCGTTGAGCGTTTATTCAACATTGCATCTTTGAATTGATTATTGCTAATCTTTTGCTACCATATATAGCCAACCCAGCTCCACATATTTCTACACCGTGTATACGTACGCTCCCTTGACAATCGCTTTACTCAATATTCGGAGTTACTTGACACCGCTGGTTGCCGATCACCGCCTGCTGCATGGTAAGAACTTCTAAGACATTGATATTTGCTTTACTGTGAGCGTTTTACCACCACATCCTAGTAGTTATAGGAACATTATTTTTGGGTTTTGTTTCTTGTTCTACTAGTCATGACAGGATCCAGAGTCAATTCATGGGCTTTCTCGATCGCGGGAGACGTGCCACCACCTTTGCAAATACCACAACCGTCACGAGAGGTGCACAAACATCCAAATGCACATGATCAGGTTAATGTATCTATACCACCATTTAATGGCCGTTTTAAACCTTGATAGAAGCGAGGGTGTCCTGATCTTTCGATGAGATGATAACTATCGATTTGGTGGAGACGACTTTGACGATCCGACTACAAACATGCACGATGTTGCGCCTTAGCAATCGCTAAACCAATCTCCTGAGGTTACTGACGATGTCGGAAGCACGGTCAGCCTGACCACGAAGGTCTATTCCTGCAAGCAATCGAAGAACGAGCAAGAATATGATAAAGCAATCTGAATATTGCAAATATATATGAAGTATTGATAATGGTGGGGATTCGGAAGCGGTCTTAGTCTGGTCGTTGGACACAAACGAAGTACACGAAGTTGCAATGGCTAACTTTTAACTAAACAAATCCCAAGGAAAAGCTACTAGATGGATCTACTTATATAGGAGCAAGGGGTGGCGGCCAAGGAGGTGGGAGGACGTCCCAAGGCAGCCTAAAACTAAATCTAGGTCGTACAAGGCCAATGGGCCCAAGTGGAGGTGATGTAACACCTTTGGACTTGTAGTTTGACTCGGATTCTGCTGCAGCATCAGATTGTTTCGTCCACAACTCAACGCTCCGGACGAATTTGAAGGTGATTCCAATTGGGTTGGAAAGTGCACGAAATCTAGTTTCCAACAAAAAAGAATCACCCAATTCGGAGTCCGTATGAAAAACTTGTGTCTGTTTTGAGTCAGGTGTGTCTGTGCAGTCCGAATCTGAATCCAGAACGTGAGAGACTTGGACTCTATCTTCTCTTGGGCCAAAAGTGACGTGAGAGAACTTTTTGGACAGCAAATAAACATCTCTTTCTTCCTTATCTTCATATGTGGATTGTACAAATGTCCCATACACCTGACAAATATGCATATATGCAATATTTTTGGTCATATCCAAGGTAGTCATGTCCTCATCAACAATAGTCATTACCCACTGATATGATAGCAAATAGTGGTATCATACCTAACTCTACGGGCTGGCAGGGTGCATTAAATGCACCAGTTAGTGTCACATCACTAGCTGCCCGGCAAGGCCTGTCGGGCTTATCTTGCCAGCTTCGCTCCTGTTCTCTTGACACATCGCTGGACGGGTGTCACCTGTGGGTTTCTTATGTAGGAGTTGGCTGTCATGTGGGGAATGCTGCAACTTAATCACCTTGTGGCTTGACACTGCACTTATTGACTACGTGGGTCGTTTTAGCGTGGTTGGTGCGGTGGTTCAGGCCCCACAAGCCCCGGCATGTGCTGCCGGGGAAACTTGGCTCCTTGCTTCTGGTGGTGGCCTGGCCCCTTGCCGGGCTCGCCTGCCCGGCGAGGAAGGCCCTTCTCTTGCTGATATCCTGATCCTTTGGCTTGATCCTGATCCCTCTAATATGCATATTGGTTCTTCAAGTCTCTTGACCTTTTAACTTCTGGCTTAAGCTGGTGCTCCAATCTTATCCTTGTGCCAGTGCATAGTTGGGCAACATACCCAGGGTCTGTTGCACCGACAAAAGGGAATATGATGAGGACATGACTACCTTGGATATGACCAAAAATATTGCATATATGCATATTTGTCAGGTGATTTCTAGTGCAAACTATTCAATAATCTATTTATGTTATCCAGAACAAAAATACTTCACACACTTTTGTGTTTTGTCTAATTGCAGGTGTATGGGACATTTGTACAATCCACATATGAAGATAAGGAAGAAAGAGATGTTTATTTGCTGTCCAAAAAGTTCTCTCACGTCACTTTTGGCCCAAGAGAAGATAGAGTCCAAGTCTCTCACGTTCTGGATTCAGATTCGGACTGCACAGACATACCTGACTCAAAACGCACACAAGTTTTTCATACGGACTCCGAATTGGGTGATTCTTTTTTTGTTGGAAACTAAATTTCGTGCACTTTCCAACCCTATTGGAATCACCTTCAAATTCGTCTGGAGCGTTGAGTTGTGGACGAAACAATCTGATGCTGCAGCAGAATCCGAGTCAAACTACAAGTCCAAAGGTGTTACATCACCTCCACTTGGGCCCATTGGCCTTGTACAACCTAGATTTAGTTTTAGGCTGCCTTGGGACGTCCTCCCACCTCCTTGGCCGCCACCCCTTGCTCCTATATAAGTAGATCCATCTAGTAGCTTTTCCTTGGGATTTGTTTAGTTAAAAGTTAGCCATTGCAACTTCGTGTACTTCGTTTGTGTCCAACGACTAGACCAAGACCGCTTACGGATCCCCACCATTATCAATACTTCATATATATTTGCAATATTCAGATTGCTTTTATCATATTCTTGCTCGTTCTTCGATTGCTTGCAGGAATAGACCTTCGTGGTCAGGTTGATCGTGCTGCGGCATGGTCAATAACCTCAGGAGATTGGTTTAGCGATTGCTAAGGCGCAACGTCGTGCACGTTTGTAGTCGGATCGTCAAAGTCGTCTCCACCAAATCGATAGTTATCATCTCATAGAAAGATCGGGACCCTCGCCTCTATCACGGCGTAGCACAACTAGCATCAATGAAGGATACTAAGTAGCTCTTGACAGCAAGATATAAGTGAAGATCACAACGGCAGTGAAGATAATGATGAAAAACAACTGCCAAGCAGGATATACAACAACTCTCTCTCCAACTTTCCTCTTGAAAAGTTTGAGACAATTTTCAGATAAATTCTTTCAAAAAATGCTACTAACTCAAGCTTTCCAATGCAAAAAGAATCACTCAATTCCGAGTTGATATGAGGAGTCAAAGAATTCTAAAACTGGCCTGAAAAATTGGAACAAGCTATGTTCACGAACTTCAAAGGGCAAAAAGACCTATTTAGAAGTCGATTTTGAGGTGTCAAATATTGAACTTGCTTCTGCAACTATTTAGATGCGGCTCGTCGCTAGCTTCAATTTGAATACTCACGGTGCCAAAACGGACTTCGTATGAGGAAGATACACCTGTTTTACTGAACAGTGCGCAAAACAGATTCCAATCCGAATTCAGGTACGAGATTGATTCTAGATAGATTCGATTTTTTTTCTCACGCTTTTTTTTCTTTTTCTTCTCTCTCTTTTTCTTTTTTTTTCTTTCCTTTTTTTTCTTTTTTTTTCTCTCTCTTTTTTTTCTCCCTCTTTCCAAGACAAAGATAAGATGGAGATTGGATTAGGCGAAGATGTGAATGACCTCAACTATGATTATGACAATGAACAGTGCGTAGCACGTGGTGGAAATTAATAGATGGAATGGTGGACGGCGGAAGGGATAATGATGCAGCGGCGGCGTGACTAATGTGAACAGAACTCGAAACTCTAAAGGAACTAGACACTAAGACCAGCAACTGACACGACGATGCAACCGATAATTTAACTATGCAAGCAATGAATAGAAAATTGCAAAGGCTCAGACTGGCTTGGATAAAGGATGAACAGATCTAACTTTTTTTGTGGCTTTTTCTTGGACAATAGGTAAGAAAAAAAATCTAATCTAGAAAAAACTGGAAATTCTCACCGAGCAACCTGAAAACTGATACCACTTGATAGAGGCGAGGGTCCCGATCTTTCGATGAGATGATAACTATCGATTTGGTGGAGACGACTTTGACGATCCGACTACAAACGTGCACGACGTTGCGCCTTAGCAATCGCTAAACCAATCTCCTGAGGTTATTGACCACGCCGCAACACGATCAACCTGACCACGAAGGTCTATTCCTGCAAGCAATCGAGGAACGAGCAAGAATATGATAAAAGCAATCTGAATATTGCAAATATATATGAAGTATTGATAATGGTGGGGATCCGTAAGCGGTCTTGGTCTAGTCGTTGGACACAAACGAAGTACACGAAGTTGCAATGGCTAACTTTTAACTAAACAAATCCCAAGGAAAAGCTACTAGATGGATCTACTTATATAGGAGCAAGGGGTGGCGGCCAAGGAGGTGGGAGGACGTCCCAAGGCAGCCTAAAACTAAATCTAGGTTGTACAAGGCCAATGGGCCCAAGTGGAGGTGATGTAACACCTTTGGACTTGTAGTTTGACTCGGATTCTGCTGCAGCATCAGATTGTTTCGTCCACAACTCAACGCTCCAGACGAATTTGAAGGTGATTCCAATAGGGTTGGAAAGTGCACGAAATTTAGTTTCCAACAAAAAAAGAATCACCCAATTCGGAGTCCGTATGAAAAACTTGTGTGCGTTTTGAGTCAGGTATGTCTGTGCAGTCCGAATCTGAATCCAGAACGTGAGAGACTTGGACTCTATCTTCTCTTGGGCCAAAAGTGACGTGAGAGAACTTTTTGGACAGCAAATAAACATCTCTTTCTTCCTTATCTTCATATGTGGATTGTACAAATGTCCCATACACCTGCAATTAGACAAAACACAAAAGTGTGTGAAGTATTTTTGTTCTGAATAACATAAATAGATTATTGAATAGTTTGCACTAGAAATCACCTGACAAATATGCATATATGCAATATTTTTCGTCATATCCAAGGTAGTCATGTCCTCATCAGAATACCAAACGGACTCCAAACGGAATAAAACCTTCACGATGATTTTTCCTGGACCAGAAGACACCTAGGAGACTTGGAGTGCAAGTCAGAAGAGCCACGAGGCGGCCACAAGGGTGGGGGCGCGTCCAGGGGGTAGGGCGCGCCCCCTACCTTGTGGGCCCCTCGGTGACCCCCTAAGCTAGATATCCCCCTATATGTTCACATATATTCCCAAACCACCAGAAGCATCCACGAAAACACTTTTCCACCGCCGCAACCTTTTGTTCCCGTGAGATCCCATCTTGGGGCCTTTTCCGACATCCTGCCAGAGGGGGATTCGATCACGGAGCACTTCTACATCAACTCTATTACCCTTTCGATGAAGCGTGAGTAGTTTACCTCAGACCTACGAGTCCATATCTAGTAGCTAGTGATAGAGGCAAAGGTGTCCCATCTTTCGATGAGATGATGGATATCGCTTTGGTGGCAGTCGACTTTGACGATCCGACTACGAACGTGCGAGGACGTCGCGCCTTAGCAATCGCTAAACCAACTCCGAGAGGTTATTGACCACGCCGGAGCACGATCAACCTGACCACGAGGGTCTGTTTCCTGCGAGCAAACAAAGAACAAGCAAGAAACTAAGATTGCAATCTGGATATTGCGAATATAAGATGTGATGAGGACATCAATACAATTGTTACACCCACAGCCCCTGCTGCTATACATACTGGACCAATTACTAGAGCTCGTGCACGCCAACTAAATTATCAGGTACTTTCGTTTCTTGGTAATGATTCTAATGTTCATGAGAATATGATGCTGCCTAAATTGGATACATTTGTTTTGCTTACAAATGAAGGGCCTAGCTTGGAGAAGGATGAACATTGGAGCAAGAACAAGCATGGAGATGATGGCATGCGCAAGGGGAACAAGAACGGAGTTACAAGTGATGATTTCAGGACTTTGAAGCCACCATAATGTGTGCATGAAGCCTTGGACGAAATATACAAGATGCCACTTCATAAATTTCGTCCCGAGGCTATTTTAGGTGCTGCGTCACCTTATTATTGGGCCAGGCCCATGTAATTTCGAAATACATAAGTATAGGCTATTTTTAGAGTCCGTATGTGTGGGGAAACAAGAGATAGGGTTGATTTCGGACCCCTCCACCAAGGGCCATGAAATCCACCCCCTCTTCCTCCATATATACAGCCCTTAGGGCATCGTTTAGACTTTGGGTTTTGTTTAGATTAAAAGTTCGCCATAGCTGCAACTTCGCGTACTTCGTTTGTGTTCAACGACCAGACAAAGGCGTCACAGAACCCCACCTTGATCAATAAAGCTTTCATCTTATATTCGCAATATCCAGATTGCAATCTCAGTTTCTTGCTTGTTCTTCGTTTGCTCGCAGGAAACAGACCCTCGTGGTCAGGTTGATCGTGCTCCGGCGTGGTCAATAACCTCTCGGAGTTGGTTTAGCGATTGCTAAGGCGCGACGTCCTCGCACGTTCGTAGTCGGATCGTCAAAGTCGACTTCCACCAAAGCGAAATCCACCATCTCATCGAAAGACGGGACACCTTTGCCTCTATCAACTAATATCACTCGTTTATTCCATCTTGCTTGTAAAGCTGAACGTGAAGTGCAGGATCGACAAGCATTGGGGCGAACTAACTTTTCTGCAGGCCGACCTTCATCATGGACACCACGTGCATCTTCTACTTCAACTGCACCAGCACCTCCATCCAGTGCCACCTCCAGCCGTGATACAAGAAAACAGGCACAACCACCATTATCTTCCAAGAGCGCACCTGCGGGTCCTGCACAGCGTTCTTCTTCTTCCATGGCATCAACAGGGCACACAAGTGATATTATTTGTCGTCGTTGTAAGGGAGGAGGTCATTATGCGAGGGAATGCAAATCTCCGCGTGTGATGATTGCTACCGCGGATGGTGGATATGAGTCCGCTAGTGACTATGATGAGGAGACGTTGGCTCTTATTACACGTGAAGAACATGGTGGAGATGATTCTGATCATGAGACGCAATACATGGCTCCTGAAGACGCTGACAGGTATGAATGTTTAGTTGCTCAACGTGTTTTGAGTGTGCAGGTCACACAAGCTGAGCAAAATCAGAGGCACAATTTGTTCCATACCAAGGGAGTTGTGAAGGAACGTTCTGTGCGCGTCATAATAGACGGAGGGAGCTGCAACAACTTGGCTAGCATGGAGATGGTGGAGAAGCTTTCTCTCACCACAAGACCACATCCACATCCTTACTACATCCAATGGTTCAACAACAGCGGCAAGGTTAAGGTAACACGTACTGTTCGTGTGCATTTTAGTATCTCTACATATGCTAATTATGTTGATTGTGATGTGGTACCTATGCAAGCATGTTCCTTATTACTGGGTAGACCATGGCAATTTGATAAAAATTCTGTACACCATGGTAGAAACAATCACTATACTCTTGTTCATAAGGATAAAAATATTAATTTGCTTCCTATGACTCCTGATTCCATTTTGAAAGATGATATTAATAAAGCTAATAAAGCACAACAGGAGAAGAATAAGAGTGAAAATCAGATTGTGGCAAAAGAATTTGAGCAACAAATGAAGCCTAATAATAAACCATCTAGTGTTGCTTCTGAAATTAAATTGAAAAGTGCATGTTTATTTGCCACCAAATCTGATATTGATGAGCTAGATTTCAGCAAATCTGTTTGCTATGCTTTTGTGTGCAAAGAGGCATTATTTTCATTCGAGGACGTGCATTCCTCTTTGCCTCCTGCTGTCACTAACATTTTGCAGGAGTTCGCTGACGTTTTTCCACAAGACGTGCCACCGGAATTACCGCCTATTCGAGGGATTGAGCATCAGATTGACTTAATTCCCGGTGCTTCACTGCCAAACCGTGCACCATACCGTACCAATCCAGAGGAGACGAAGGAGATTATGCGTCAAGTACAAGAGCTTCTCGACAAAGGTTATATACGCGAATCCCTTAGTCCTTGTGCTGTTCCTATTATTCTAGTGCCGAAAAAGGATGGTACATCACGTATGTGTGTTGATTGTAGAGGCATTAATAATATTACTATTCGTTATCGTCATCCTATTCCTAGGCTAGATGATATGCTTGATGAATTGAGTGGCTCTACAATATTCTCCAAAGGTGATTTGCGTAGTGGATACCATCAAATTCGTATGAAATTGGGAGATGAATGGAAAACAGCATTTAAAACTAAGTTTGGATTATATGAGTGGTTAGTCATGCCTTTTGGGTTAACTAATGCGCCTAGTACTTTCATGAGACTAATGAACGAAGTTTTACGTGCTTTCATTGGACGATTTGTGGTAGTCTATTTTGATGATATACTGATTTATAGCAGATCTTTGGAAGAACATTTGGAACATTTACGTGCTGTTTTTATTGCTCTACGTGATGCACGTTTGTTTGGTAACCTTGGGAAGTGCACCTTTTGCACCGACCGAGTATCTTTTCTTGGCTATGTTGTTACTCCACAGGGAATTGAAGTTGACAAAGCCAAGATTGAAGCTATTGAGAGTTGGCCGCAGCCCAAAACGGTCACACAAGTGAGAAGTTTTCTTGGCCTCGCTGGATTCTATAGGCGTTTTGTGAGAGATTTCAGCACCATTGCTGCACCTCTCAACGAGCTTACAAAGAAGGATGTGCCTTTTGTTTGGGGTACCGCACAGGAAGAAGCCTTCACGGTATTGAAAGATAAGTTGACACATGCTCCTTTACTCCAACTTCCTGATTTTAATAAGACTTTTGAGCTTGAATGTGATGCTAGTGTGATGAGGACATCAATACAATTGTTACACCCACAGCCCCTGCTGCTATACATACTGGACCAATTACTAGAGCTCATGCACGCCAACTAAATTACCAGGTACTTTCGTTTCTTGGTAATGATTCTAATGTTCATGAGAATATGATGCTGCCTAAATTGGATACATTTGTTTTGCTTACAAATGAAGGGCCTAGCTTGGAGAAGGATGAACATTGGAGCAAGAACAAGCATGGAGATGATGGCATGCGCAAGGGGAACAAGAATGGAGTTACAAGTGATGATTTCAGGACTTTGAAGCCACCATAATGGGTGCATGAAGCCTTGGACGAAATATACAAGATGCCACTTCATAAATTTCGTCCCGAGGCTATTTTAGGTGCTGCGTCACCTTATTATTGGGCCAGGCCCATGTAATTTCGAAATACTTAAGTATAGGCTATTTTTAGAGTCCGTATGTGTGGGGAAACAAGAGATAGGGTTGATTTCGGACTCCTCCACCAAGGGCCACGAAATTCCCCCCTCTTCCTCCATATATACAGCCCTTAGGGCATCGTTTAGACTTTGGGTTTTGTTTAGATTAAAAGTTCGCCATAGCTGCAACTTCGCGTACTTCGTTTGTGTTCAACGACCAGACAAAGGCGTCACAGAACCCCACCTTGATCAATAAAGCTTTCATCTTATATTCGCAATATCCAGATTGCAATCTTAGTTTCTTGCTTGTTCTTCGTTTGCTTGCAGGAAACAGACCCTCGTGGTCAGGTTGATCGTGCTCCGGCGTGGTCAATAACCTCTCGGAGTTGGTTTAGCGATTGCTAAGGCGCGACGTCCTCGCACGTTCGTAGTCGGATCGTCAAAGTCGACTTCCACCAAAGCAAAAACCACCATCTCATCGAAAGACGGGACACCTTTGCCTCTATCATATATGGACACGGATTGGTGGTGGTATATGGATACGGATTCGGTGCGGTGGTGGTAAATGGCAGGGGCGATGATGATGGTGCGGCGGCGGCGTGACAACTTATGACCAGAACTCGAAACTCTAAAAGACTAGACTCTAAGACCAGCAACTAGACACGACGATGCAACCGCAAATTCAACAAAGCAAAACCCTAAAAAGATTATGCAAGGCTCAGATTGGTTCGGATATGATGAACTAACCCTAAAAATTTTTTTGTGGCTTTTTCGTGGACTATAGGTATGAAGAGCAGACTCGATCTAAACTACTAAAAAACTGTAAAATCTCACCGAGCAACCTGGAAATCTGATACCACTTGATAGAGGCAAAGGTGTCCCGTCTTTCGATGAGATGGTGGATTTCGCTTTGGTGGAAGTCGACTTTGACGATCCGACTACGAACGTGCGAGGACGTCGCGCCTTAGCAATCGCTAAACCAACTCCGAGAGGTTATTGACCACGCCGGAGCACGATCAACCTGACCACGAGGGTCTGTTTCCTGCGAGCAAACGAAGAACAAGCAAGAAACTGAGATTGCAATCTGGATATTGCGAATATAAGATGAAAGCTTTATTGATCAAGGTGGGGTTCTGTGACGCCTTTGTCTGGTCGTTGAACACAAACGAAGTACGCGAAGTTGCAGCTATGGCGAACTTTTAATCTAAACAAAACCCAAAGTCTAAACGATGCCCTAAGGGCTGTATATATGGAGGAAGAGGGGGTGGATTTCATGGCCCTTGGTGGAGGGGTCCGAAATCAACCCTATCTCTTGTTTCCCCACACATACGGACTCTAAAAATAGCCTATACTTATGTATTTCGAAATTACATGGGCCTGGCCCAATAATAAGGTGACGCAGCACCTAAAATAGCCTCGGGACGAAATTTATGAAGTGGCATCTTGTATATTTCGTCCAAGGCTTCATGCACACATTATGGTGGCTTCAAAGTCCTGAAATCATCACTTGTAACTCCGTTCTTGTTCCCCTTGCGCATGCCATCATCTCCATGCTTGTTCTTGCTCCAATGTTCATCCTTCTCCAAGCTAGGCCCTTCATTTGTAAGCAAAACAAATGTATCCAATTTAGGCAGCATCATATTCTCATGAACATTAGAATCATTACCAAGAAACGAAAGTACCTGGTAATTTAGTTGGCGTGCACGAGCTCTGGTAATTGGTCCAGTATGTATAGCAGCAGGGGCTGTGGGTGTAACAATTGTATTGATGTCCTCATCATCCTCCCCTTCTTGAAATGAAGTCGTCCTCGACGGAAGTTCATCTTCCTCACCCAAATAAGGCTTCAAATCTGCAATGTTAAAAGTGGGACTAACCCCAAAATCTGCAGGCAGCTCAAGTTTATATGCATTATCATTTATTTTCTCTAACACCTTAAAGGGACCATCAGCACGTGGCATTAACTTTGATTTGCGCAAATCAGGAAATCTATCCTTACGCAAATGTAACCAAACAAGACCTCCAGGTGCAAACACAACATGTTTTCTACCCTTATCTCCAGCAAGTTTATATTTAGCATTCATGCGCTTAATGTTTTCCTTAGTTAACTCATGCATTTTTAAAATCAATTCAGCACGTTGTTTAGCATCAAAATTAACCTTCTCTGAAGATGGAAGAGGCAACAAATCAATAGGTGCACGAGGTAGGAAACCATACACAACATCAAATGGGCACATCTTAGTAGTAGAATGCAATGAACGATTATAAGCAAATTCAATATGAGGCAAGCATTCCTCCCACATTTTCTTATTATTCTTCAAAACAGCCCTAAGCATAGTAGACAACGTTCTATTGACTACTTCAGTTTGTCCATCAGTTTGGGGGTGACAAGTAGTACTAAAAAGCAGTTTAGTCCCCAACTTAGCCCATAAACATCTCCAAAAGTGGCTAAGAAATTTAGTATCACGATCTGAAACAATAGTATTTGGCACACCATGCAAGCGAATAATTTCACGAAAGAACAAATCAGCAACATTAACAGCATCATCGCTTTTATGACATGGTATAAAGTGTGCCATTTTCGAGAATCTATCCACGACAACAAATATGCTATCCCTCCCCTTCTTTGTTCGAGGTAAACCTAAAACAAAGTCCATAGATATATCCTCCCAAGGAACACTAGGTACAGGCAAAGGCATATATAAACCATGAGGATTGAGTCGTGACTTAGCTTTTTGACATGTAGTTCATCGAGCAATAAAATGCTCAACATCCCGTCTCATCTTTGGCCAAAAGAAATGTGTAGCAAGTACGTCCTCCGTCTTCTTCACGCCAAAATGTCCCATTAATCCTCCTCCATGTGCTTCCTGCAACAACAAAAGACGAACAGAGCTAGCTGGAATGCATAGCTTGTTAGCACGAAACACAAATCCATCGTTAACGACAAACTTGTTCCACATTCTTCCTTCTTTACAATTCTGCATTACATCTTTAAAATCAGCATCATGCACATATTGATCTTTGATGGTCTCCAAACCAAATATTTTGAAGTCAAGTTGTGAAAGCATAGTATAGCGACGAGACAATGCATCAGCAATAACATTTTCTTTTCCCTTCTTGTGTTTAATGACATAAGGGAAAGTCTCAATGAATTCAACCCATTTAGCATGTCTACGATTCAGTTTAGCTTGACTTTTAATATGTTTCAAAGATTCATGATCAGAATGTATAACAAATTCTTTGGGCCATAAATAATGTTGCCATGTTTCTAATGTCCGAAGAAGAGCATATAATTCTTTATCATAAGTAGAATAATTCAGACTAGGCCCACTCAATTTTTCAGAAAAGTATGCAACAGGTTTGCCATCTTGTAATAACACACCTCCTAATCCAATTCCACTAGCATCACATTCAAGCTCAAAAGTCTTATTAAAATCAGGAAGTTGGAGTAAAGGAGCATGTGTCAACTTATCTTTCAATACCGTGAAGGCTTCTTCCTGTGCGGTACCCCAAACAAAAGGCACATCCTTCTTTGTAAGCTCGTTGAGAGGTGCAGCAATGGTGCTGAAATCTCTCACAAAACGCCTATAGAATCCAGCGAGGCCAAGAAAACTCCTCACTTGTGTGACCGTTTTGGGCTGCGGCCAACTCTCAATACCTTCAATCTTGGCTTTGTCAACTTCAATTCCCTGTGGAGTAACAACATAGCCAAGAAAAGATACTCGGTCGGTGCAAAAGGTGCACTTCCCAAGGTTACCAAACAAACGTGCATCACGTAGAGCAATAAAAACAGCACGTAAATGTTCCAAATGTTCTTCCAAAGATCTGCTATAAATCAGTATATCATCAAAATAGACTACCACAAATCGTCCAATGAAAGCACGTAAAACTTCGTTCATTAGTCTCATGAAAGTACTAGGCGCATTAGTTAACCCAAAAGGCATGACTAACCACTCATATAATCCAAACTTAGTTTTAAATGCTGTTTTCCATTCATCTCCCAATTTCATACGAATTTGATGGTATCCACTACGCAAATCACCTTTGGAGAATATTGTAGAGCCACTCAATTCATCAAGCATATCATCTAGCCTAGGAATAGGATGACGATAACGAATAGTAATATTATTAATGCCTCTACAATCAACACACATACGTGATGTACCATCCTTTTTCGGCACTAGAATAATAGGAACAGCACAAGGACTAAGGGATTCGCGTATATAACCTTTGTCGAGAAGCTCTTGTACTTGACGCATAATCTCCTTCGTCTCCTCTGGATTGGTACGGTATGGTGCACGGTTTGGCAGTGAAGCACCGGGAATTAAGTCAATCTGATGCTCAATCCCTCGAATAGGCGGTAATCCCGGTGGCACGTCTTGTGGAAAAACGTCAGCGAACTCCTGCAAAATGTTAGTGACAGCAGGAGGCAAAGAGGAAGGCACGCCCTCGAATGAAAATAATGCCTCTTTGCACACAAAAGCATAGCAAACAGATTTGCTGAAATCTAGCTCATCAATATCAGATTTGGTGGCAAATAAACATGCACTTTTCAATTTAATTTCAGAAGCAACCCTAGATGGTTTATTATTAGGCTTTATTTGTTGCTCAAATTCTTTTGCCACAATCTGATTTTCACTCTTATTCTTCTCCTGTTGTGCTTTATTAGCTCTATTAATATCATCTTTCAAAATGGAATCAGGAGTCATAGGAAGCAAAGTAATATTTTTATCCTTATGAACAAGAGTATAGTGATTGTTTCTACCATGGTGTACAGAATTTTTATCAAATTGCCATGGTCTACCAAGTAATAAGGAACATGCTTGCATAGGTACCACATCACAATCAACATAATCAGCATATGTAGAGATACTAAAATGCACACGAACAGTACGTGTTACCTTAACCTTGCCGCTGTTGTTGAACCATTGGATGTAGTAAGGATGTGGATGTGGTCTTGTGGTGAGAGAAAGCTTCTCCACCATCTGATGAGGACATCAATACAATTGTTACACCCACAGCCCCTGCTGCTATACATACTGGACCAATTACTAGAGCTCGTGCACGCCAACTAAATTATCAGGTACTTTCGTTTCTTGGTAATGATTCTAATGTTCATGAGAATATGATGCTGCCTAAATTGGATACATTTGTTTTGCTTACAAATGAAGGGCCTAGCTTGGAGAAGGATGAACATTGGAGCAAGAACAAGCATGGAGATGATGGCATGCGCAAGGGGAACAAGAACGGAGTTACAAGTGATGATTTCAGGACTTTGAAGCCACCATAATGTGTGCATGAAGCCTTGGACGAAATATACAAGATGCCACTTCATAAATTTCGTCCCGAGGCTATTTTAGGTGCTGCGTCACCTTATTATTGGGCCAGGCCCATGTAATTTCGAAATACATAAGTATAGGCTATTTTTAGAGTCCGTATGTGTGGGGAAACAAGAGATAGGGTTGATTTCGGACCCCTCCACCAAGGGCCACGAAATCCACCCCCTCTTCCTCCATATATACAGCCCTTAGGGCATCGTTTACACTTTGGGTTTTGTTTAGATTAAAAGTTCGCCATAGCTGCAACTTCGCGTACTTCGTTTGTGTTCAACGACCAGACAAAGGCGTCACAGAACCCCACCTTGATCAATAAAGCTTTCATCTTATATTCGCAATATCCAGATTGCAATCTCAGTTTCTTGCTTGTTCTTCGTTTGCTCGCAGGAAACAGACCCTCGTGGTCAGGTTGATCGTGCTCCGGCGTGGTCAATAACCTATCGGAGTTGGTTTAGCGATTGCTAAGGCGCGACGTCCTCGCACGTTCGTAGTCGGATCGTCAAAGTCGACTTCCACCAAAGTGAAATCCACCATCTCATCGAAAGACGGGACACCTTTGCCTCTATCAAGATGAAAGCTTTATTGATCAAGGTGGGGTTCTGTGACGCCTTTGTCTGGTCGTTGAACACAAACGAAGTACGCGAAGTTGCAGCTATGGCGAACTTTTAATCTAAACAAAACCCAAAGTCTAAACGATGCCCTAAGGGATGTATATATGGAGGAAGAGGGGGGGAATTTCGTGGCCCATGGTGGAGGGGTCCGAAATCAACCCTATCTCTTGTTTCCCCACACATACGGACTCTAAAAATAGCCTATACTTATGTATTTCGAAATTACATGGGCCTGGCCCAATAATAAGGTGACGCAGCACCTAAAATAGCCTCGGGACGAAATTTATGAAGTGGCATCTTGTATATTTCGTCCAAGGCTTCATGCACCCATTATGGTGGCTTCAAAGTCCTGAAATCATCACTTGTAACTCCGTTCTTGTTCCCCTTGCGCATGCCATCATCTCCATGCTTGTTCTTGCTCCAATGTTCATCCTTCTCCAAGCTAGGCCCTTCATTTGTAAGCAAAACAAATGTATCCAATTTAGGCAGCATCATATTCTCATGAACATTAGAATCATTACCAAGAAACGAAAGTACCTGGTAATTTAATTGGCGTGCACGAGCTCTAGTAATTGGTCCAGTATGTATAGCAGCAGGGGCTGTGGGTGTAACAATTGTATTGATGTCCCCATCATCCTCCCCTTCTTGAAATGAAGTCGTCCTCAACGGAAGTTCATCTTCCTCACCCAAATAAGGCTTCAAATCTGCAATGTTAAAAGTGGGACTAACCCCAAAATCTGCAGGCAGCTCAAGTTTATATGCATTATCATTTATTTTCTCTAACACCTTAAAGGGACCATCAGCACGTGGCATTAACATTGATTTGCGCAAATCAGGAAATCTATCCTGACGCAAATGTAACCAAACAAGATCTCCAGGTGCAAACACAACATGTTTTCTACCCTTATCTCCAGCAAGTTTATATTTAGCATTCATACGCTCAATGTTTTCCTTAGTTAACTCATGCATTTTTAAAATCAATTCAGCATGTTGTTTAGCATCAAAATTAACCTTCTCCGAAGATGGAAGAGGCAACAAATCAATAGGTGCACGAGGTAGGAAACCATACACAACTTCAAAAGGGCACATCTTAGTAGAAGAATGCAATGAACGATTATAAGCAAATTCAATATGAGGCAAGCATTCCTCCCACATTTTCTTATTATTCTTCAAAACAGCCCTAAGCATAGTAGACAACGTTCTATTGACTACTTTAGTTTCTCCATCAGTTTGGGGGTGACAAGTAGTACTAAAAAGCAGTTTAGTCCCCAACTTAGCCCATAAACATCTCCAAAAGTGGCTAAGAAATTTAGTATCACGATCTGAAACAATAGTATTTGGCACACCATGCAAGCAAATAATTTCACGAAAGAACAAATCAGCAACATTAACAGCATCATTGCTTTTATGACATGGTATAAAGTGTGCCATTTTCGAGAATCTATCCACGACAACAAATATGCTATCCCTCCCCTTCTTTGTTCGAGGTAAACCTAAAACAAAGTCCATAGATATATCCTCCCAAGGAACACTAGGTACAGGCAAAGGCATATATAAACCATGAGGATTGAGTCGTGACTTAGCTTTTTGACATGTAGTGCATCGAGCAATAAAACGCTCAACATCCCGTCTCATCTTTGGCCAAAAGAAATGTGTACCAAGTACGTCCTCCGTCTTCTTCACGCCAAAGTGTCCCATTAATCCTCCTCCATGCGCCTCCTGCAACAACAAAAGACGAACGGAGCTAGCTGGAATGCATAGCTTGTTAGCACGAAACACAAATCCATCGTTAACAACAAACTTGTTCCACATTCTTCCTTCTTTACAATTCTGCATTACATCTTTAAAATCAGCATCATGCACATATTGATCTTTGATGGTCTCCAAACCAAATATTTTGAAGTCAAGTTGTGAAAGCATAGTATAGCGACGAGACAATGCATCAGCAATAACATTTTCTTTTCCCTTCTTGTGTTTAATGACATAAGGGAAAGTCTCAATGGTGCTGAAATCTCTCACAAAACGCCTATAGAATCCAGCGAGGCCAAGAAAACTTCTCACTTGTGTGACCGTTTTGGGCTGCGGCCAACTCTCAATAGCTTCAATCTTGGCTTTATCAACTTCAATTCCCTGTGGAGTAACAACATAGCCAAGAAAAGATACTCGGTCGATGCAAAAGGTGCACTTCCCAAGGTTACCAAACAAACGTGCATCACGTAGAGCAATAAAAACAACACGTAAATGTTCCAAATGTTCTTCCAAAGATCTGCTATAAATCAATATGTCATCAAAGTAAACTACCACAAATCGTCCAATGAAAGCACATAAAACTTCGTTCATTAATCTCATGAAAGTACTAGGTGCATTAGTTAACCCAAAAGGCATGACTAACCACTCATATAATCCAAACTTAGTTTTAAATGTTGTTTTCCATTCATCTCCCAATTTCATACGAATTTGATGGTAGCCACTACGCAAATCAACTTTGGAGAATATTGTAGAGCCACTCAATTCATCAAGCATATCATCTAGCCTAGGAATAGGATGACGATAACGAATAGTAATATTATTAATGCCTCTACAATCAACACACATACGTGATGTACCATCCTTTTTCGGCACTAGAATAATAGGAACAGCACAAGGACTAAGGGATTCACGTATATAACCTTTGTCGAGAAG